>NC_043763.1:18944625-19260440 GCF_902148845.1 Salarias fasciatus | reverse complement strand
ATGATGGAGGAAGCGAAGCCTGAGGGAAGGAAAAGCCTGAGGGGAAAACTGTGGGCGAGAGACACAGTCAGACAAAAGGAGAGAGAGAGACAGAGGAGGATAAAGAGCCATGAAACAGGGAGAAAATGTGGTCTGTCTCCCAGTGGATTGTGGGAGCCATGGTGCAGCTCTGCAGAACCTGTGCTTAGCAGCGTGTTTACATTAATGAGCTAAGAGCTGCTCCCAGTCTCCAAACGCACACGCACGCACGCACGCACACACACACACACACACACACACACACACACACACACAGTCAGGTTTCCATCACTTCAGAGGACATTGCATTGACGTACATCGATATGTTGGATATCTGTCAACTCGTCCTGTAACCGGCAGCGTGAGCTGCACTCACCTGACCCCCCCCAAGACTCACAGGAACCTCGGACAAGTCTTTATCCTTAAATTAAATGATTATGTTCGGGGGACCTTTTATTGTCCCCAGAAGGGAACACAGCGACCACAAAGCAACTCTGAAACACAGTTATGACCCCACAATATGAATAATACAGGCGTGTATGTGCCGCGCGCACACACACACACCACACCACCACACACACATCTACACACCTACACACACACACAACACACACACAGTCTTGTATTTCTATCCTTGTGGGGACCGTCCATTGACTCCATTCATGTCTAGCCCCTAACCCTGACCCTTACCCTAACCCACACCACAACAAAGCCTAACCCTAAAGAAATGTTTTTGCACTTTTACTTTTTTCAGTAACAACAACATGGTCAAGAAAACACTGTTTCTCCTACTTAGGACCGGAAAAAGGTCCCCACAAGGCGTCGTTCCACGTTTGTGCTATCCTTGTGGGGACATTTGGCCCCGACAAGGAGTAGAAATACAAGAACACACACACACACACACACACACACACACACACACACACACACACACACACACACACCACACACAACACACACACCACACACTGAGGCTTGGTGTTTGTATGTCATTCCTTAAAAATACATACAAATAAATGGACATATGGAAAATTATATTGAGAAATATTAAGATTTCAGGGAAATATTTCACCTTACATGTTACTCAAATCAATCAGAAAAAAAAACACGTTTGTTTGTATTTTATTCCTTACTTTCCATTTTTAGCTGAATGTCACAGTAAATAACTTGATCTCTGATTCACATCCCAACAGTATGATGGGGGCATTTTTTTTTAATCATGTCTTCATGACTGACCACACATTCACTTCATCATCTTCAGTGAGTATTGTGATTCACAAAATTATGCTGGATATTTTTTTTTCCTCTCACTGATTAAAGCTGACTTCATAGACTCACGATTGCATTGCTGAGTTTTTCTCCGTTTGAGTGTGACCGTGACTCTCTTGTAAATTCTAAAGCATGCTGCGACTCCACCCTGGTTAAATAAAACTATATTGAACTAGATTAAATCATTGTTGGTTCATATAGAGAGGGGATAAAGTTGATGCACTGTAGCCATTCTCTCTAATCCCAAAGGTTATTAGGAAGGCATTCGAGTCAGAGGTGTCTCTACATTTTAGATTCATTTTAAGCTTCATGATATGAGTCCAGAATTTACAAGAGGGGAACAAGATCGCACAAAGAAAACCTGAGGGAGGGTCCAGAGAGAGCACTTGGTAGACTGCACTTTGTTTGTGTAAGTGCGTGCTGAGCAGGACTCTAAGCCGATTCAGGGCGCTGGGTGGGTGTAGAGGGTAGTGGGTGGTTGTTATGCAAGTTGTTGACAGCAAGTGATCGTCTCAGGCTCGGGGAAAAAAAGAAAAAAAGCAGGAGCTTTATTTTATTCTTCTCAAACTCGCTGTCTCTGTGTCGTCTTGAGCGTCTCGGAAAGTGCTCAGATCATATGCAAAGCTGTTCTATGCTAATGTGTGTACACACTTTGGTAGCGGCGTCGGACGGCAAGCACAAACTGCATCACAGCCTCGCCTCCACCTGCCTCCTTCCTCTTGCTCCTGGTTTTCTATCTCCTCTCATCTCGTGGATCAAGACGAGAATGTGGGTAAAAGGGAAAAGTAGGAAGGCAGCGAGATTCAGGCTGGTCACACCGTCCATTTGAAGATTTACTTCGAGCTCAGAGGAGAGTCTCAAAGTCACAGTAGATGTGTTGAATATATATTTCCTATAGTATGACCTAGAGGATATTTCCCAAAAATATCCCATTTAAATTGAACTGGTCATTGAACTTCTACAGGTGTTCAGCAACAGACTCATTCAAGCAAAGTGCACCATGGGAGACCCTTCATTCCTGTGGACATCAGACTCGATAAACCGTTTTTATTTTTACTGTCGAGCCGTTCATCCATGCATATATTAGTCATTGTTAAGCCTTGTACATACTTATTACTCTTCATTTGACAATTTAACATTCTTTAGATTTTATTCAGTAACGCCATAATACTTGATATTCTTTGTAGTTTTTACATTTCTATCTCTGTATAAATCTAATTTGTGGCAGCAGATCATTTTAACTCTGGTCAAGTGCACGTGAGCCTGAAGAAAGACTCCGCCGACAGCAGCAACACTGCACGATGTGCAGACCCAGTGCACCGGCATCCAGAGACAACATTATTGGAAATCATCAATACCGCAAAAAGGGCCACTGGAACCACCTGTGTGAAGAATATTGACTTTTACACTCAGAGACTTCAACTACCCTCAAGCAGTTCACATCTAAAGGACCACTATGAACGGTGAGGCTGGAAAACAGTGGAGCAATAACATGAAGCTCAAAATGATGTCGAGTTAATCACAGCTGACTGAAGGTGAAAACACATAGAATTATGCTTTATGACAATTGAAGATTGCATAAAGTATCTGCTGTTTGTGGCTTTCTGGTAATTTCTTCCACTACATGAGAAAGGCTCTATGAGGAATCCTTTGCGCACTATATATATATATATATATATATATATATATATCTATATATATATATAAATATGCCGACTTGAAAATGCCTGTAGATGGACATTCCATACTGTGTGACTTATATTTCTAATCTACAGCTCAGTGTCCTTCCAAAGGCCACTCTGACACATGAGCAGGGAAACTTATTGAATGGAAACCACTCACTTCAAGACTGGAAGACATCCCACAGCAGCCATAATAAGGTGTAACTTTATCTTGTTTTATATGTTTTCTAAAAACAAACTTTCCAAGGCAAACTCTTCTCCCTCCAGTCAATGATTATCAATTAGCCTGAGAAACTTAAGTGATCAACCCGTCGTGTTTGTTTCCATCAGGTTCTCATAGTAGACTCTTGTAAATGTGAAGCTTGTCATGTTGCACACTGATGGGAGTCTTTTAAGTCCTCAGACTCTGGCTGTGTGGCTGACAGTCGTCCAGATAGCAACAACTATAGAAACACACGTCTAAAGTGACACAACTTCAAGATCCACTTACTGACTTTGAGTCCGATGTTTTTGTTGATTTGATTCGTTGATTGCCTACATGAATGTACATCAACAGATTTATTGCTAATCTGACTTAAACTGTCCAGACTGACATAATTCCCATTAAAAACTAACAGATAGGAGGATGTAGAGTAACCTGTAAAGTCTGTCTGCTGTAGCCTTGTGCCATGTCTGTGACTTTAACCAGACACGTAGACAATACAACATGCAAACAGGATACAATCCTGCATTTTAACCACCTTCTACTTTAAATAAAGTTGAAAAAAAAGAGACGGGATCATTTGTTGGTCAGCCTAATGAAACTCAGCACGGGGTGAACTTGGTTCCTGCTCCCAGGCGTTTCCTTCGGCACACTTGGCCAGTTCCTACAGTGTAACATGAAGCCCAGAACCGTTCCTCACGGCGCTAAAACATGCAGCAGCAATCAGTAAAAGTTATAGAGCCAAGACACTGGCAACCGTTTCCTTATTTTAAAGTCAAGCGAGTGAAATTAAAGAGCGGGCAGAGCCTGTTTCCCTGAAAGAGGCTGCTTTTTGCACCGACTGACTCATGAAAGTGTGTATTACTTGAGTTGGAGGCAGTTAAAGTGACCAGGCGTCTGGCGGTCGCTGAGGCAGTGTTTAACACCATGTGAGGGGAACATCAAGGCCTTCAGCACTCCGTCTGTTGACCACTTGGCCAAATAAATGTATCTTTTTACAAATCTGTCTCCCTCACACCTCCCAGAAATGTGATACTACCATTTTTTGTGGACCAAAATGAAAACCCTTTTTCCTCTTTTTTCCAATATCGAATTTGTGAATTTCTTTTGGACCATTTTTTGTCTAATTTTTTTTTCCTTCTCTCTGCACAGAAAAATTGATCATTCTTTTTAATAACATGAAGCTGCTGTTATTGTCTTTATACTTCTGAATATTCCTTGGCAGTGACAGCTGTGAACTTCCTCACATGTAAATGAAGTAATAAAGATTCTACTAGTAGTGACCACCAAAAACACACAAAAAAACTAATTATCAGAGTGAGGAAGACAAGTGGCTTGCAGAGTAATAACCCAAATTCAACCACACACACACATACAGACACACACATACACAAAATGCATGCAATTAACACTCAGTATGTCTAGATCTCAAACAAATACAGACAAAAGCAGTATAAAAAAATGCTATTTTCCTTTTTACTTCTACTATTTGGCAAATCAACAAAAGTGATGGGAAGGATGTGAGAATCCGTTATTCAAAAGGTACTGTGATCAGCAGATGGAGGAATCTGCGCCGATGCCATCACAGGCATATTTTTAAAGGACCTCCCAAACACACCGAGCAGGCGAACCTCTTGACTTGTGTTTGTTAAAATTAACTTAATTGTTTCCGATCACTGTAAAGAATGGAAGTTCACCTTCAGTCCTCTTACTGTCTTTATCAGAGCTGATGCTTGATCCTCTAACAGCAAACATTTGACTGCATGTGCAAAATTCCCTTCCCAAAATATCATTTCAGAAAAGTATCATTTTGAAACGTATAACACTAAAAACTGAGAACCTTCAGACATTAAGAGTTAAATTCATTCATTTGATTGATTTCATTCCTTTTTCTGCAGCTTTAATAGATCAGTGGATCCCCCAAAAGCTGACAGATTTATACCTTTGATTTCTCGTGGCTGAAATTGAAACTGAGTTGGAAACAAAGACGAATTATCTGCTCAAATTGTAGTTCTTCTGTTAACCTGCACTCCGGACCGCTGTCTCGGCCCCCAATCCCGCGGGCAGCGGAGGTGGATAAAGTGCCCATTATGCCTCAGGTCGTTGTGTGTGCATTGTGTGTGTGTGTTCTGTGTTGTCTGTGTGATTGTGTGCACGTGAGCATTAGTGTGTTTGTGGTGTTTTGGTCTCGGAGGGACACGCACCGCATCCTGCCGGGCTTCATGTATCATTGTGAGAGGTTGGCCGTCGGGTGATGAAGTGTCCAGTCACCCCTTTCCTGGGGCCCGGTTTGAGACCCGCCCTTCCTCGCAGAGACACACACACACACACACACAAATTGAACATGAGACATATAGAGCTGATATCGAATTCTGTTTGAAGTGCGTGATGAAAGGACGGAGGACAAAAATATGGCTGGACACAAAATACATGTAGATGCTATTTTCCATTTCGCGTTTACATGACAACGTTCTGAACACGATCTCTGTTCACGCGGCAATGGAAGAAACACTGACCTGTTAACATGACAAGTTCCACTTGGGAGCTGTTTTCAAAAATCACATTTTC
The DNA here is from genome assembly GCF_902148845.1 of Salarias fasciatus. Lineage (NCBI taxonomy): Eukaryota > Metazoa > Chordata > Actinopteri > Blenniiformes > Blenniidae > Salarias > Salarias fasciatus. The sequence continues at coordinate 19,254,701 of NC_043763.1, read as the reverse complement.
AGTGGCTTCAAGCACATTTTTGCATCATGGCTCACCCAAAACACAGCAAAAGTTTAACTTTTTCACTTTAATTTATCGCTAATAAATGGACCCCAGTAAAAGTACTGCTGTTCTTTCCAATTTTATTTCATTGTATTTTTATAGTATTTATTCATTTCCTCGTATTGTATTTTTATTATATATGTTTCTAAGCACCAAATGAAGCTGCGCTCCCAATTTCATTGTATACCTGTTATACAATGACAATAAAGGCTTTCTAATTCCAATAATCCCTCTTTCTGGTCTTTTTTTAATTCAGCCATATCTTTATGTACACCACAGCTTCTTTGCAGTTCCAACACAACTCGCACGTAGCTTATTCTCAATGGCTGAAGGGGATCATTCAACATTCAGCTGGGGGACTTTCATTTTAGTTTTGAATATCTCACACAATTTATAATAAATTAAAACACCAATTAGCACCTAATATAAAATCTATGATAACATACCACATGTTAGCACTAAACAGCAACTTAACCCAAACAATCTAAATCCTCATTTGTGTAAAAAAAAAAACTAGTTTCGCAGGCCGTTTGTTACATTACTCTCTCTCTATATATATATATATACATATGTGTGTGTGTGGTGTGTGTGGTGTGTGTGTGTGTAAGATGCTGCAAAGCAACATGCTTTCAAAAGTAGATGTTGTTTTAATGTACATTAAATGTGTTTGTCAATTAACAAAGTGCAAAGAAATCAATACCCCGTCTCTCAATGCCAGATGTTGGGTTTTTACTAGAGCTGGGCAATGATTAAATTTCTTAATCGCGATTAATCGCACCCCAATCCTGGAGTTAATCGCGATTAATCGCGATTAAAATGGCTCATTTGAAGTCTGCCGAGCCATTCAAAATGTGTGTGTGTAAAATAATAATTTTACAATTCATCAAATATGATGTATAATAGTTTATAATACCAAGTCTTTACCAAGATTGCCCCCCCAACACACACACACACACACACACACACACACACACACACACACAAACACACACACACACAAAACACACACACACACACACACACACAACACACACACACACACACACACCCACCACCACAAAGCAGATGAAAAATGTAAGTTTCTTATGAGGCCACTTCCTCAAACTTCCTTCGATCTCTGAGCCTCAGACACAGCAGGCAGCCTAAATTCAGTCACGCCGAATTGTGCCTCATACTTACCTTTATTAAGTAAGATTGTGTGTTGAAGGGAAATGTACTTTATTTTGTGTGTCTTCAGCGCCTGATAAAGACCCAGCGGGCCGATAAGCTGCACCAGCAAAACACGTGATTTAAGTTTCAGTTTCATTTTCTTCATATTTGCGCTCCTTATTTCAGTTTGTGCCTCATACCAGCCTTTTACTCGTGATTTTTCTGATAATTCGGCCGAGTTCAATTTGGCAAATAATGAGGAATGGACCGTGTTTCACCGCAAAAAGCGCGTCTGTTTTGTTGACACTCAGCAGGAGCGCAGTGTGACTCTCGCGGCGTAGGACAGGTTCGGCTTGTTCACGCCCCCCACAGCGTTATTCAGCCAGGCTGGGCCGGGCATACATCAACGCTAAAATATATAAAAGTGAATTTCAAAGCTTGCACGTGTAGACCAAGCTCCCAGACCCAACTTTGAAATGCCTAGATTAACGGGGACATTTTTTTTTTCTTCGCGCGATAAGAGTCTAGCGATAGCGCAGCACATTATCGCCGTTAACGGCCCAGCTTTAGTTTTTACAGTTTGACAACTACTATCACACATATCCTGATGCGATTGTGGAGGACTACAGAACACAGTGGGCGGGTGGAGCAGAGATGTTCTTGTTGGTGCGTTCAGCTGGAAGAGTGAAGGAGTGAACGTCCCCTGAACCTCACTTCCCAAATGCGTATTTTCCAATCACATCCGTAGTCATACAAAGAGTCTGTTGTGACCGTTGAAAGTTTCACCGCGATGTTTCTTGAATTAATTAGGACTGCATCCTTCATCTGGTCTTACATCATTTCCCATCAATAAAACAGAGCATATTTGTAGTTTGTGGGCCTTGATAGCTGCGGGTGTCCTCAGTTATCCGACATTCAGCCTCTGGATTCGGGGGTAACCCGACAAAAGAACGGAGTCGGGGAGGTGACGGAGTCCAGATGTGTCTGAACAGTTCCACCAACACTAAAACAACATACACGTTTTAGACTCATTTACAAAGCAGCCTTTTATTTAAATTTAGTTGTTTTCTAACAAGAAAACAAACAAAAAAAAAAAATTCTAAGACCAGCAGGTAATTGGCCTTCATCACATCAGGATAAAAATGTAGGGTTTTTCTTTTCCTTCAAGTTTCCTGTGAAACCACAGTCTACATATTAGGCCCCACCTTGTGTTCATAACTGATTTATTACGATGACTGTGAAAGTCCATTTCTTTCAGGATGACTACAAAGATCTATTCTGATCATCAGGATGCTGACAGATCGTCACTGTGAGACTCCGAGTTTAGGCTCTTGACTCCTAACAATTCTCTGGGCTAAATGTGGAGGGAATAATTTCCCCAAAAGGGATTGATAAAGTATCAAAACTAAAAAAAAAAAAAAAAAAAAAAACAAATATAGAAAAGATCATAAAGTTGAGGATGTTTTCTTTGAGGAATACCTGAATGGACATTTTTCACTGAGAAGCCTTCTTTTGTCACATAGTGACATCTAGTTGTCCCAGATTACAAGTACTGGAATAATTGATATGTGTCTAAGATGGTTTTTAAAGCAGTGGAACGACCAGGCAAACAACTAAAAAAGTGTGACTTATAGTCCAGAAAATATGACAAGCCCTTAATGAGCCTTCGTGGTCCTGTACGGCTGAGGTCTTTAATGTTTCTAATAGTGCTTCAAAACTCTGAATGTGTCACCGTGAAGCTCTGCACACAGCCTGATAAACTCCACCCACCTCAGTGATCACTCGAGGAGCGGGGACATGTCAGAACCATGCAGGTCTGTGGCACAAAATGCACACTGTCATCATTTAGTTCGTTTTAATCTTAATTTGGCAAAAACAAAATATGAATAACAGCACCTACATTAAAGCACCTTCAGTCCTAACTGCTCTTTGGGGCACCAGTGTTGAATGAGCTCGCTGAAGCCAAGCGAGGCCCGAGAGGGTGTCGAGAACATCGCAGCGTTCTCTCCGAACCAAACAGTTCAAATGTGTGAAATCCAAAGAGAACAACCAACCTGCGCCGTCCTGCAATCCAGAGATCAGCCGAACGCGGTGAGGGGCGCCTGGATTAGCGGCGGCTCGGGGTAATTATTTTCGCTGGGTTGGGCTGGTCAGATAGGGCGGGGCCGGGGCGGCTGACATTTTGTCATCTGCTTAACACTGAGGTCCCCTTGGGGGGCTAATGAGCGCCATCATTTTTAGTGATCAATAAATCATGCCTTATTGATTTCTCTCTTCTCCCCCCTCTAAGCCAGCTTCTGTTCTCTGAAAGTCAGAGAACAGGAGGGGAGGTGAGCGGAGGGAAGCACGAGGGAGGAGACAGGTGGAGGGGGGGGGCTGATTGGTGGGCGAGCGGATGGATTGAGAGATAAGAGGAGGCCAATTTTGAGAAAAGAGGACGGAGAAATAATGAAGCATTCAGGGTTGAAAGAAGCGGTGAATGGAGAGTGGGTAAAATGTTGGCTGTGGCTCATCGAAGAGAAGATGTTGTTCTCCAGCAATGACGAATAGTTGACTTTTGACCCTGTAAACAAAAATGTGGTTGAAGTAACAAAAAGGCCAATATCATGTAGGCCCTTGAAAGAACGGCGTAAATGAAGAATACAGTGAGCTTTCTTCAAGTCTCTGCCCTTCCGGGCGCTAAAACTCCTTCAGGACTCGGTGCTCAGTGTCTTGTTCAAGGACTCCGCGGCACACAGACCGGTGGAACTGGAGCTCAAACAGCTTTGTGACTGGCGGGAGCCCTCCTCTCCCCCCAGAGCTGACGCAACCACCAAACCCGAACTTCTAAATCCGCACTTCTAGTGCCGGTATCAAAGATTCAAGAACGCAAAGTGTCTGAAGCTCATTGGACCCCCAAATGTGTAATAAGTGAAGGTTTTCGAATAAAAGGATGAAAAATATACGAGTGAATCAAGCATCTGTTTACAGGTGTCATTCAACCGATTCGACACCAGAGGCAACGGCCCTCGAAATACAAAAGAACCCGAGGCTGCTGTTGAGGAGGAATTAGCTTGCGTGCCATTCGTGAATCTGATCATTAAAAAGCAGGGAGACAGAATAGAAAATGACAAATTGATCCTGCCACGTTCACGACAAGGCAGTAGACATGAATTATGTGTGTCTGCAAATTTCCCAAATTAAAAAAAAAAAAAAAAAAAAAAAAAATACATACTTGTGTTTCTATCATTGTTAATAGTAAATTTTAAAAGATTACAAACAATGTGATTTAAATAAATGTCTTCCTCTGACAGGCTGGCTGAGTGACTTCTTTAGACTCCAGGGGCCTCATTTTTCAACTGTTCGTATCCACAGTTCTGCGCCTGAAAATGTTTCAGCTCAGAGAATGTGCTTCATCAGTATCACTCAAAACAACGCGCTGTGTGTGTTTGAGGGGATTTTGAAGCGCTCACGTTGACAGCAGTTACCTCGCAGTTTGTGGCCACCAATGGGTTCGGGAAGGCGGTCCAGGACGCACAACGGTGATTTCTACTCAGTGAAATCTCAAGAGGAACTGACCCATGACACGTGGCCATTCATTTAAATGAGCTAAATTATAATCATGACAGCAGGTCATTCAAGTCAAGGTATGCAATGGAGATTTCTTCATCTCAAACAAATAATTAACGCAAAAGCCAAGAACAGTGGAAGGTAGAATCATTTCTGCTCCACATGAATGGAGTGAGCAGCACTGAGGGCTGGATGCTTTAATGACGGTTTGTACATCGGCACACAGAATTAACACCAGCGGTCTGACTGAGAGTGAGGAAACAATTCGCTCATGCAAATTGATCGTGCTTTTGGTCTAGTTCTGCTTCGCTGAGAAGTATTTCAAATGAAGAGAAGACATATTGGAAGAAATGTAAGAATGGAAGTAAACATAAAGAAGTTCACGTGGCATGAATAGGGTGTCCTTCCCCCCGTGGAGACACTGAAAGGAACAGAGACTCGCTCCAAGAGGCTTCATTAAGCACTCCAGCCATCAGGTTATGCAGGAGCTCTTAAGAGGCGTTGCAGATACTTATCACAGTAGGAAATGTTAAGTGCTGCCGCGGTGGAGTTTGTTTGGTCAGTTAAATCTGTAATCGTCACATATATCTTCAGAAAGCAGTAAAGCAGCTCCTCCAAACCAAACCTAAGGGACAAAATGTCATTGGTAAAGGTGTTTGAGGACAAACTACAACAACAAAATCCAACTACACCAACTGCTGACATTTTCTATGTGGTCAATTATGAGACATAATCACATAAGCCTCGATCCACGCCCGCCTGTGGAACTTCGAAGTCTTGAAATAGCAGCTTCAAAAAGGTGGTCTGACCTGATTGAGCTGCGACAACTGAAGTAGACGGAGTATTTCAGCCTCTGGGCCCCTCTCAGTGGTAATGGAGCCGTAAGTGACGGGAAAATACTTAAGTGTTCGTGAGGAAAATTAACCCTGATGAAAAGCGAGACATTGACCCAAGCCTTCATACAGTAAGAGCCCCGAAAATGAGCTGAAAATGGATTTCATGCGTCAAATGGGGCATCAGGAAGATTTGCAAGTTGATTCTAATGCATCTCCAAAAATTAGCAAAGGTGAATCCAATGTGTGCGATAACAAAGACAAATCATTCCTTTGACGTATTTTCTAATGAATATCATGTAATATTATTTGATGCAAAAACATTCTGACGACTGATAAGTGAAGTGAATAACACTGATCGTCTCATCATCGTGGCACCAGCTGCAGTTAGTGCAGGTATTTTAGAGTTAGACTTACCTTACTTGGACTCAACAGACCCAAGAGAAGGTGAAGGTTCTGCATAGGACGAATACCACTTTTATGCAGTAGTGACTCACTATAGTACGTTTCTGGAGGACTTTTGGCTTTTTCTCATTTAAAATCCAGCAGTTTTTACATTTGCTATTTCAAAACCAGGCTGTAGATTTACATGAGACACAGCTAGTCTGATTAGCCTCACATCAGTGTAAGAGCACCATGGCTATAGTTTTAAAGTGTAAATTTGGAAATGTCAATAGGAGAAGCTGTACAAATGCCATTACAACAAATGCATTGTCTTGCTAATTGTACATTGACAGACTTTTGCATTTCAACCGTTTTATAATTCAAAGCGTCGCTGGACCGACAGATGACTTTGGAACCAGACCAGAATATGTTGTCATTTTACAGCTATACGCTTTGTTTTACCTTCTGCACAAATTAATGCAACGCTGAATGGATATCAATTAATAGCTAATATTTCAGCTGCCTTGCTTGGATACAGACAGTAGAATTTCTATAATGGAGTTCTTCAACTTTTAATTGGTTGTGAAAATAATATGCCTTTTTTTTTTTCTTGGCACACATTTCCAGTAAAGTGGCAGCACATCACGAAAGCATGCCCAAACAATTAAAAACTTTATTTGTGGTTGAGAATTATCAATTAAGAGGTACCACCTAGAAAAGAATCCAGCAAAAAAAAGAAAGAAAGAAAGAAAGAAAGAAAGGGAAGATTGCACTGCCTGGATGTAAGTTTATGCTTCAGCAGATTTTAGAATAGATTCAAGGCCGGAGGAAAATTACTCCAGACAACTGCAGTGAACTCAAGACAAACCTGCTTAACTTCTGTCAGCTGGAAAAACGTACCAAAGCACATCAGAGCCCTGCAGTCTGTGTGTACATGAGCCAGTTCAACTGAAATCTGTGTTTTTGAACGATACCATCCACATCCAGGATGCCATCAATCTATCTACCTTTTCCACAGTTTTTTTTTTTTTTTTTTTTTTTTTTTTTTGATAGTGGGATAGACTCCAGCCATCTCCTCCTATTTACTGCAGAATTCTATGTTTCTGCTCTTTATTTTTTTCTCTCTCCATCAGTATTAAGTCGCCATCCAGACTGTGTTCATTTTTTCTTTGTTTCTTGCTTCTGCCTCCCTTTTTTCTCTCATTTTGATGTTTCTCTCTTGGTTTGAATGTCCTTTTAAGGGACAAAAAAGCTAAAATATTGCCTTATGTGTCATATCATACCCATAAAATTTCTGGTGTGACTTTTTGCGTCAAACATCCTGTACTCGAGCAGCTGCGGCCCATTTCAAAGAAGAATTCTCATTTCGGTCCCAATGTTGATTGTTCAGTACTCATTCCTTCACGTTGAACTGGGGTCCGTGAGCAAAACCCTCAGCTTACTTATTCAGATCAAATGATGAGAGGAAACGACAGCATTGTTCAGTTTCTTTCAGTGGGCCCGTCCTTTAATGCAGTGTTTCGGTGAGATTATTGGAACGGTCCTTAAATCTTAAATGCAAACAGGGCGACTTCCAGGAGAAAAAAGTTGGAAACAGCCGATCTGAATCTCAGAAAATCAATGAAATCCCCTTATGTTGTGTGAGACTTGTGTAGCAGCAGCCACATGCCTGTCCAGTTCACCATCTATCCTTCACCGAGACAAAAGTCGGCTGGTCTCTGAACTCCTAGAATTATCTCAAGGTCTCCTGGACTAGATTCCCCCCAGTGTTTTTATTGTTTCCCACTCGGTTGTCAAAGAGTTGCGGTGCCATTATTATTGATGGCGCAGTCCCTCTGGTCGGATGTATACATTCATTTACCATTCCCAACCCTATGTAAATGTCAGCCTTCCACCCTACGATGACAAATCGTACTTTCCTGTCAACCGTCACGCCACCTTCTGTTCTGGGTTGTACCAACATTAGTTCACATGGGTTGGGATCTTCTGTTTTAATTACGTGAAGGGAGGGGCGGGGGCGGCAACATTAGGCTACATCTAATTAACAGCATGTGTATTAGTAGCAGGGCACCATCAGAACAGTATCTAAATTAATTAGGTTTTGATTTAAGATATTAAATTCAAATTAATCATTGGGAAATGGAAATGATCCTTGACGCCGCTCCAGCTGCGAGGTCGGCTCCTCCGTCGCTTAGCTGGATCGCGCTACTTTTACATGTGCCCTTGGGGTGGTTGCGGCGCTGGTGGAGTGGATTACTAAAGCTTCAGAGAAATCTCTGTATTATTTGTTCCTGGAGGGGACCCTGGGCGCTACAGGTATGGATAATGATAAGTGTACAGGCTGAATGTTCGTCCCCACATGAGGACGTTCTTCCTATTGATGGCAGAATCTCACCAGGAGAGCTGAAGTGCCTTCATTCACCGGAACGACACGCGGCGGCTTTGTGTCGCCATTATAATTTCCCACATGTCCTTGGCTGCACAACTTTTCTTCCCCATTCTGTTAGTCAAGCTAAATCCACTTGTGGATGCACTCAAAAAACCGAAATGAGGAGGAGGAGGAACAGGAACACAACCAGCCTGCCAGGTGGGAGGAAATTGCAGGTCTTCATGTCCTCATGATACATAGGTATTTGAACAATGGTTTTAACTGGAAAGCACGGAATGGACAGAGGATTTGATTGAAACAATTCAAAATCTGCAACTCCCATTTAGCCTTGATTTGAACTCGCAGGACTGAACCCGGAGGTGGTTTGCATCCGGCGCTGCGTTTTGAAGTCGTTTCTCCGACTTTTCCTTGTTTGTTTTCCTTCATCCCTGGTTAATTAGCACTCGCGAGATAGCTATCTTAACTTGTCAAAACAATGAAATAGTATGAAAAGCAGCAAAGAAGCCCGTGATTACATGGTTTATTTTTCTTAGTCAAGCACTGTATCTCGCACGCTGCTTCGCCGTAACGGCAATCAGAGCCTCTCATGCTGCAGACAATCAGTCAAAACAGAGCACAGCAGCTCAAACTCATCATCCGAGCTGCTCTCAGTGTGAACGCCGCAGAAATATGCAACAGTGGCGGAAAGCGACTAAATTGTCACACAATTATCCAACTAAACAATTCAGCAGGATTGTGAGATCTTATTTCGGCTGCAGTACGTATACATGTATTTCACATTATTCTCATGCCCGAGTTTAAAATGTGGGAATAAATTGATTGCTAATGAAAATAACACTTTTTTTTTTTTTTAAGTATTGTTAATTTACTAGATAAAAAACTGCATTAGTTCGATGAACTAGTGGTGAAATTTTCGATGAATTTTCCCAAGTATATTTCCAGAAGCAAGAACCAGAGAGGAGGACAGTGACATTTTAAGTGGAGAACAGAACAGAATAGAAATAATTCATCCAAGGGGACAATTCTTAAAATGAGATAAAAGCAAGAAGAAAATGGAAGCCATCATGTACACTGCATGCATCTCGCACATCGTTGGAGTAGAGTTATACAGTAAACCTAGAATGCAGCCATCAAAAAAACAGACAGGAGGCAGATGTGAGCACCTTTTTCAGCGAGTATATAATAATCCTGCCACGTTCACGTTCATGGTGTTCCACAGTTTTAGATCGGTGGAAACTGTGGTAATTTAAAACCAACCATCATGTTCCTCCCTATCACTAGTTTAAAGCACTAAAACATGTTGTGGAATGGATCGACCCTTCCACGTGAAGACGTCAGCGTCTCATGTCTGTTTTCCTCAAAACTCCAAAACAGAGTGAACATTTCTCCTGTCAGAGTCAGAATAGATCAGGTCATTCGAAAACACAAATGTCAAGATTCAAGAAGATTTCAATTCATTTTCCTTTAATGATGAGAACAACTGATATTACAGTCATGAAAGGTTAGGAAACTTCTTTCAGAGGATTTCTAGAGGATTTACCTGTTTCCTTTTTTTTTCCACCTTCATTTCTATTCACACAGTGATTAAACTGTATTCATACTAGTCATGCTCATATCCACACAAATATTTATATTGCTGCAATCAGATTGTCCATTTCTGCAACTTGCAAAATGAGTAATTGTTATTTTTTTAAAAAGTTATTAATATTTCTTTCACTGATTGGGATAAATTCATAGAAGACTTTTTTAATGTCATTTATTTCATCTCAACAGATTGTAACCCTTCATTCATTTAAAAAGTGTTGCTCACATAAGGATGCACACAGATTGTACGATCAAAATAGATAATTTGAGTTTGAAATTTTTTTGAAAAAAATCCGACAATTTTCTGTAACTGCATCGTGCATTACAGTGCATTGCTGCAGATAAAATCAGTTCATTAAGTATTGATTGGTCTTTTTTTGGTATGATGAATGTCAAAAACTGTAACAACAATACAGTCTAATTGAAACAATACAAATAGAATACTTAATTTATACAGAGTTTGTTACATTTAACTGTTAGATTTGAAGCAAAAGTGCAAAGGAGGCAATAAGTAAATATAAATAATAAATAAAAAAAAACACTATGTTGTTAGAAATTTTAAGACAAAAAGAAAATACTCGTTGCAATGTCCGCATTTCATAATCAACCAAACTAAAAACACTTCAGATGTCTTTGCTGAGTTTCATGTTCTGAAATTACACCTGGCCGACGCCACATTGAGCAGCACTGCGACTCCGACGCGTTGCCCTGCAGTGTGAAGCATCGTCTGAAGGCTCCGCTCTCAGCTCCGGAGTGATGAAGGTTAATGTTGGAATCATTATCGTGTCACCGGCTCTGCCGAATCCCCTCGGCGGGGCCGCTGAGCCGGGCCTCGCCATTGGACGGCGCCGTGTGCCACTTCTGGCCCGTGTTTGTGGAGACGATCACACAAATTGTGCCGTGGCATCGTGGAACAAAAAAAAAAAAAAAAAAGAAAGAAAGAAAGAAGGGGGGGGGGGGGGGGGGGCGTTAGGATGGTGAGTGGGGGAGATGGATGCTAAATAAATCTCTCTTCTCCACCTCTCCTCTAACTGGCTGCCGGTCCCCGCTCGATGATTAGCCGCCTCCCGAGGGGGAGGTGAGTTAGCAGAAGCAAACTCTCTCTAATGAGCTAAGCTCTTCCCCTCTCTCCCTACCCCCATTATTCCCTCCCTCCCTCCGAGGACCCAGGGGTGGCCGGGTGGTCCCGGGAGGTGGTCCGCAGCACACCTGTTCTCCCACTCCCCCCCCCCCCCCCCCCCCCCACTCCCCCCCCACCTTCCTACAATCAGTGCATTTCTGCACTTTCTTGTTGATGAAGGGGGTATTCCTCCTCGCCCCGCTGAGACCACAGCCATTGTGTTTTTCCTTCTCTTCCTTCATCCTCTCTCTCTTTTTATGCTCTCATTTTACCCATAAGCACTCCCATCTCGCCACTGTTAGATCCTCGTGCTCGGATGTTTGTTCGTTATAGCCGTCTTGTTTGTTCGCATTCGCAGGTAAAAAAAAAAAAAAAAAAAAAAAAGAAAGAAAGAAAAGATCGATGTTGTTAAATGAAATGACACCGGCAGACAATGAGTCACCGAAGGCCACCTGGCTCCGACCGGCCCCTCCCCTCCAATTTCCAAGACAACACTTCCCTCCTGTTAATTAGGGCAAAATTTTTTGTTTACATAACCAACTTCAGGGTCACTGACGACAAGCGGCATCTTGGGACGGGGAGGGGAGGGGGACGGGGACGGGGACGGGGATGCGGATGCGGGCGGGGCAGATGGGTGCATCGGTAACCCGTGGCTAAACAAAACATCCTACCTGCTGCCTGCCGGCATCGAACTCCCAGAAGCCATCGGGAGGGCACGTGTTTTTGGCGTGGGCTGGGAGACGGGGGCTGGCGGAGCCTGTCCTGCAGCCCCTGGGGCTGGAATATGGCTCAAGACCAAAGTTAAGGCCTGTCTAATTAGTCCGGTGAAGGCTGTGATAACAAATAAACATAGAGGAGGTTTGGGAAGCTCTCAGGGGTGATAATGCCCGAGCAGATCTACTGGTATACTGCTTCTGGTTGTTCACCGGGTACTAATGGCGCTGTGAGTCAGGCAGACCCACAGCAGCACCTCCAGGCCTCGCCTTGGGGTTCATCATCCAATCCATCTGTTCGCTTCCCCTCCTTCGCTCTGTAAATAACACCTCGGCGGCGGAGACTGGAAATGAGGACGTAAACTGTACTTTAGGCAGGAGTAAGTTATGAACTAGTCCAATACATCTGAAGTACATTTTAGATTTTACAACTTTTTAACTGATAAAAAAAAAAGAGACAGACAGAATAAATACTTCACAAAAATTTTTAGCTGCTCCTTTGAGTCAAGCTTACCTACTAAGCTCCAAATGATAACCAAACTGTAATGTAGTGTCACGTCAGTCACTGAAAATAATCAGTGGATTACACTAGTGAGTAATAGTGAGTTTGGAAGCGATTTTTCATCATCATGAAGAATGTCTTTCCATGTAGACATGACTCTGGTGTGGTGGTGTTTCTGTGACATTATCTGATTGAATAATCATTGAATCAGCTGTTAAATTCAGCAGAATTCACATCAGCAACAAACAGTCCCAGGACATTATGGACATGGAGGCCGCCATTGTTGCTACCGTCTACTTGTGCATACACAGATGAACTGTTTACTTTGCCCATGGTGCGCATGCACAGTGTCATGATTTCAAACATGTTGTATTTTCCGACTTTAACATGGCGACAGAGTGGCAGTGTTTTCCCCCCGTTTACACAGAGATCGAATCTGGGCTTGTTAAAAAGTTCCAATTTGTGAAACACTTCAAAAAATGGTGTTTTCAGTGACTCTGAGCACCGTTGTCATGTAAACAGACAACAAAAGGCAAAGGACGTTTTCTGTTTTCACTTGAAAACAAAATCATGAAATTGGGCCCAAAGTGAAAAATCTTTCAACGCTACAGTCTCAGGACTGAGTTAGGATAAAGAAGGTTTTCTTCCACATAGTAACGGTGCACCAAACCACTGGAAACAGCTCGGTTTAATCTAATAGCAGCAATGGAGCTATATAGATGAACAGTTCATTAAAAAACTGAAAGACTAATTCCACGGCAGTTAACAGTCACAAGCCAGTTGTTTCCAAAAGAAGCTGCATTACAGTAGCAAGTTTATCTTATCAATGTTTATTCAGTTTGTTTATTAGCTTTAGACTGATAGTTGTGTCCCTGTCAATCAGGAGCAAATGTTTCCTTCACTATTCAGGAAGCAGGTTCAACCAGAAGCTGCTGCCCAGGCTGCAGATGCTGGAGGCAGATTGGAGCAACTTTCAGGAAACCTCTGGAATTTTATTTCTTATTTCCTTATTTTTGATGAGCAATAAGAAACCTTGCCGTGGTAGAACAATAAACAAAAATGTATATTTCTTGTTTTATATGTGCTCGACGAAAGCTTAACGGCTTTGTGGGGCTCGAACCCAAAAAGCACATAGAACACCTCCACCTAAATTTCATGTTTCTTTCAATATAATTAAAAAAATGTAATGATATACTTGACTGGGAGAAACGGACAGATTGAAGGTGTCTCTGTAATGATGACCTGCTGGTGGGTGACCACTGAGAGCTGCTGGCCTTCCTCTGCTGCCGGGCTGCGCGGTGTTGTGCTGGTCGGCAAGCGTCACATCTTATGAAAGGGCAACCGCTTGCCAGTCAGACGTCCATCAAGGCTGCGCCCCAGTGGGCCAGCGTGAGGCCATAATCCCTGGAAGTGCTCCTATGGTTCCTGCCCCACCTCCCATATCTCCTCCATCCTCTCCTCTACACATCCCTTCCCTCCATGCTGTTGTTTTCCTCCTCTTCTCCCCAGGCAGGGGGTGTTTGGACCACGCAGCGTGACCTGGCTGCCAGGGGAGGGATCCAGGGAGGGGCTCCGGGGCCACAGGTGAGGCCTGAGCTCAATCTACCCCCCTCCATCCTGCCTCTCCCTCCACCTCCCCTGGGTGCCAACTTCACCAAGCCCCCTCCGCCTCCTCCCTGTGCCCAGCAGGCCAATCAAGCCATATCTGTGTGCCATGCAACCTGGGGACCAGGGGGACGGAGGAAGGGAGGGAGGGTAATAGCGGAGCAGGCAGGCCGAGGCCCCATGTGGACCTCCTGTCCCTCTGAAACCCTCCCAGGATCTGTGTCACCATCACCACCACGTTTAATTACCTCGCTCATCTTCATTAATTCATGGGGCTTCTTTATTCCCTGCAGGCCGGAGATAGATAGAGAGGGAGGAAGGAAGGGAGGGAGGCAGAGATGGAGGCAAAGGTGGAGGGAGAGATGCCACTCTGCTCGTCAACAACAACAACAATAACAACAACAACCGCGGCATCAGGCGCCACGAAAACAATAATCCCAGCAGCTGGAGATCCGGGCTGGAAGCGGCAGCACGGTGACCCTGGCGTCACCCCCTGGGCTTCTCTTCTGGAACCTCTGACGCTCGAGGCTTTCTGCCATCTGAGGGCCGCGGGGCTCCAGGGTCAGTCTGGCCATCACAGGAGACCCGGGAAAACAGACCTCCGCAATCTGGCCAGAAAACACCTCTGAGACCAAATGGTAAACAGGCTCTATTGATTTGGGCCCTCAAGGCCGCTCCCTGGACAAAGTGACCATAATGACATTAGAGAGTAGAAGCTCAGACGCTTCTCACTGGAGACTCGGATTAGAGCCACGGCTAATAAAGGACTATTTCATGGACCAGGGGATCAGTGTTGTAGTTTGTGGCTGAGCGCGGAGAGGCTGGGAATGTCCATGAGAAACAAATGAGAGAATCAAAGTCCTATTATCACATCTGGTCAAACATTTTCTTTCTTGTTTTAATTATGTTGAATCAAAGACTTCAGACACTAAACTTCATGGCCTTTCTGTGTGGAGTTTGCATGTTCTCCCAGTACTGTGGTTTCATTTTGAGGTCAGTTAGTGTCTCTGAATTCCCAGAGAGTGATTGAGTGTCAGTCAGTCCGTTTGTCCGGTGATGGACTGGCAGCCTGGTCATTACATTACATTACATTTTGCACATTGTCAACTGGAATTGGCTCGAACACCCAGAACACTATGGGGAGATGCATGTTATACATGGTGACAACAAACACAGAATAAAGGCCTTTACTGAATAAACAAGCCGACATAGTTCAAGTGTATTTCTTCACATTTTTCTTGCTCGATATTGACACAGCTCATGAAGAATCGTTGTGTCAGACTGCAGTCTGTTCTGCTCATTTTTTTTTTTTTTTGACACTTTTGTTTAAAGCTTGTGCTTGTCAGATTTTAACACAGTTTTACCAGTTTAAGATCACATTGACTGAAGGACGCCATTCAACGGTCCCATGTTTCTTAAATGGGGAAGAGGAACCCCGTTAGGGTCCAAGTGTTGTATGCAGAGGGGATGGAAAATGAGAAGCTGAGCCCACGTTTAATAAACACGAAATCAAACTGAAAAGTACTCATGTCTGACTAAAGAGATAGTTCAGAGAACTGAAAAGGTCATCCTGACAGGTTACTTTGCTGAACACTCCAGAGAACAGTCTATTTGATCATTTTGACTGTTTAAGCCATGTTTTAACAGCTCAGGACCAGGTCAGCAGGAGGCTCCAGCCTGTCTCAGCTACCATTCTGTGGAGGGCTGGGTGTAAATTCAACACATCACCAGATGGAGGACCTGGAATTCACTCAAACATATTCAGGAAGAACATGCAAACATGCACCCAGGAAGGCAAGCCCAGCTTTTTCACCATTAAACACAAAGGTTACCCGCAGTACCACAGTCTTGATTCTTTTACGATGTCAGCAAACACCTGATAATCAAGCGTCTGAAATAAAAAGATAATGTTTTAGATTTTATTTGGGGGATTTAAGGGTCAGTGTTGATGGATGCATTTGGTGAAACACTAACGTGTATTGTCTTCCACTGCTTTTTTCTTTTTTTCTTTCTTTCTTTCCAGGGGGGGTTTGGTCCTCCATCTGAGCTCTGAGCTCCAGCATGGTTGGAGTCGGGCCCCAGCGGCTTGCGCTGACACCGAGGTCCCACAGAGCAGAAAGTTAATACTGCGACAGATGTGTCGCCTCCGTGCTGCCTCCCGGCCATGCAGAACCTCTCCTTCCCTCCGCTCCCGCTCCTCCTCCTCCTCCTCCCCCCTGCCAGGCCCACTTTCATTGCTCTTCTTCATTTTTGAGCTGCCTCCTTTGCAGTGATCAACCTCCTCAGACACCGTTTTCATCTCATTCATCTCGGCCATCAAACACCCGGTTTCAGAAGGATTTACTACAAAAGTCAGATGTTCTGAAGAATCTGTAAATACATGCATGTGGACGTGACGGCTCAGGCTGAATTCGACGGGTCAGCCGGTTTCTGGGCGGATCATTAGAAATCAATCGCTGCTAAAGATCAGTTTCACCTGTCTGTCCCTGAGGAGAGCGCACACACCTACTTCAGATTGATTAGAATTGAAGATCTTTGTTTTACCAACACACACACACGCACACAAAATATATACAGATACAATTTTCCACTTTTATTTTCTCTTTCCACTGTCCATGATTGACGAGCTCCTTTTTTTCTATTTAACTCATTCATCGCTACTGTGGTCATTTTTTCTTCTTCTGCTGTGGTGGACTGACAAGACACTGATGTGTGATGAGCGTCTCTGCTCGGTCCTCAGAGTTCATCCCCTGCCTTTCCCTCTCTCTCTCTCTCTCTCTCTCTCTGTTTCTCCACTTTCACAACTCCTCTGTGTCTCCCTCCTCTCTCACTTTCTGTTTCTCTTTGTCTCTCTCTCTCTCTCTCTCTCGGCCTACCGCACCCCCCCAGATCCCCCCCCACCCTCCTTATTCCTCGCGCCTCCATTCACATCACATGAGTCTCGGAGATTGACAGCCTCCCCAAAGACTGAGAGCTGGAACAGATGGAATATGAATGGTTCACTCGTGTATGAAAAAGGTGGCTGGCTGAAGGAAGTGGTGTAGGGGGACCCTCAATTGCAAGTTAAGTATGACTAAATCCCATTGTCACCCTCCCACCCCACCCCCAACCCTCACCCCCCAACTGTCTCTCCCATCTCTCTCTCTCTCACACACACACACACTTTCATCACCACAAAAAAAAAAAAAAGAAAGAAAAGGAAAAGAGACTATGACAAATGATGGCCTCACTTGAGCATTTGTAATAAATGTGAAATACATGAAATAATGCACAGTGTTAAGTTTTATAGGGCACAATGTGCTTCTTGTAACTCAAATTTCACCTTTGCAAAAGGTTTGACAACTTATTGATAGTTGCAGCGTGACGATAAAAATGAACGCAGTCATTTCAAAGTGCTTGGGAAACACTAATCACACACTATGTTGCAGCTCAACTAACGTCTGCTGCATTAAGAAAACACTGAGGCCTGTATGTGATCGCTTTCTTCTACCTGACCAAACATTTTTATCAAATTTTTCAGGATTACATTGGGGGGAAAAGCAAACAAGAATTCACAAATTGAAAAAAAAAAAAAAAGAAAAGAGTGTTTTTCCATTTACATCCATCCACCTTACGCACCACTCTACCCAACATAGGGTTGCTGGCACCGGCGCCAATCCCAGCTGACAACTGATGATGGCAGAGCACGCCCTGGACAAGCCGCCAGTCGACAGCGGCGCAAGTAGACAGACGATCACTCACGCTCATTTTACTCACATTTACTCCTACGGCCAATTTTACAATCGGTAATCAGCATCAAGCACATGTTTTGGGACTCTAGGAAGAAACCGAAGTGAAAACTGCCACAGATGCACAGGGAGGACATGGAAATTCGTCTGAACAGAATAAAAAAATGGAAGAAAAGCATTTTTTTGAGATTCATCCTAGTCAGAATAAACAGTTTCAGACGAAGTTCAAGTGGATTCAGGCAGATTCAAAACAATATTTCAGCGTTATCGCGGCTACACATCAGGAGTGAGTGTGTGTGTTTGTGTGTGTGATGTTTAAAAAGGAGGCTGAAAGTGTAAGTTGTGCAAAAGATGTTTGTAAAAGTTTATAGGAAATTACTTGAAAAAGCAGAAAACAAGTCACTTCATAGTATTTTACATGTAAAACTAAGACTGTGGAGTAGTTGAAAACAGAATGAATGAGTTTCTTCCTGACATTTCTATTTCTCCGAAACCGGAATTTACAACAAGGAGCAGCTTTGTTTTTCTTTTAGAGCACCTTACTTTTTTATGTTCCACAAGTGGAAACTTTTCTCGCTGCGATGCGGTTCAGACTGAGTTCTTCAGAAAGCACCACTATCTATCACACTCAGCCCCCTAAGGCTGCAGCACTGGTAGGAGCCACCGCCAGCCTTCAACAGACAGAACGCTGGAGAATGCTTTAAGCAGGGAAAGAGCTGTACGATACAGATGAACTATGTCTGCCTACAACACTGACTCAGTCATTGTATGGAGGGATGCTGAAATGAATGTGTTTTATTGGATGTGCATGATCACCACATGTGTTCACCAAATCGCTCGGTGCCCTTTCTCACACTGGATCCACTGGATCTCTGACTGCAGACTGGTTTTGTGTCTCTCTGGCTCTCGGATCATCACGTCGGTGCGGTCGATCTCTCACCATTTACAGGAGACTTCTACTCCGCATTTGGATCATCATTAGCACCTTGTCGGTGTCTGTCCTGCATTAAATCATATCTTCCAAACATGGGGCTTAACCAGGCTGAGTCTGAATCTCATATCTAAGCTCATCATTCTATTGTTGTTGTTTTTTTTCCCCCAGTAGGATCAGAGTCTTTAGTGTTTCAGCCTGAACTGCTTGAATGCCACATTTTGCTCGCTTGCTCGCTATTCACCATAGTTCGTTTAGAAAGTTAAATAAACTTTGCTTTTTTTAGTTGTTTTATTTACACTTTTTTTTTTTATTTTGCAACACCCAAAGGCCCTTTTCACTTCATAGTTTGCCTCTTTTGTTCACTGTTGAAAACCTCAAAGCTGTAAATCATTTCTGCTAAGCCATATCCATCTGGTTTTGTTGCTCCGCGCTTCCTTGGCAGATCTGGGATCTAACAGATGATTTAAAGTTACCTAAGGGGGCAAAGAGAGTGAAAAAGTGTCTGCTAAGGAGTTAGCAGAATGTCAATAACAACACGAGTGCTAATTTATGAGTGAAGCCAGTGAAATCAAGGTGTCCACTTTTAATTGAACACATTCAAATTTATGAGGCTGAGTGCGGATAAACAATGCCGCCGGAACACATTTCAACTGTGTTTAACCTCTTCTGACGCTTCTCTTCTGTCTTGATCAAAGAAAAGCTGCCTCATGTTTTCATTCTAACATTTCTCCTCTCTTTCACCATTTCACTTGCTTCTCTGCAAAAAAAAAAACCCCGTGGACCCAGAAGTTTGCGCCATGCGACTGCGGTCTGCAAAAAGCATCTCCCCTAAACAAATGGCCTCAGAAAATATCTGGGATGAGAAGATGGTGGAAGGGGGGGTGGGGGGGCGAGATGAGAGCCGGAGCGCAGACTTCCATTCAGCCGTCTGTCGGCCACACAGGGCCTGTTTTTGAATTTCTGATCAAAAGTTACAGCGGAGACCACCGCTGAATCACGGCCTCCCAAACATCTGCTGTCACATCGCCCTGAATTATTTATTTGTTGATCCAACTGAATGTATGTATCCGTCTCTTTCTCCTCTCCTGAGCCTATTTGCGAGTGTCTGAATATGCGTGTGTGTGTGTGTGTGTGTGTGTGTGTGTGTGTGAGAGAGCGAGGGGGAGTGAGTGTATTCTTAGAAAATAAAATGCCTCAATCAACAACAACAACAAAATGATCTGCTGGTTTCAGGAATCCCTGCGAGGTTCAAACAGGACTGGAAGACACACACACACACACACACACTCAAACACACATACAGAGAGGACAACTGCGCTTACTCTAGCAGTGGGCAGCAATATTTCTGCAACCGTTTTGCATCCGGGGTGTTGGACGCAGCTGAAACGGGGCTCTTATTTCAGCTCCGACGCGGCCGCTAAGTGGCACATCTCATTACAATGATTTAAGCAAAGCGAAAATGATATTACAATAATTTCCAAAGCGCTATCAGTGGGTTCATCCTCCCAAATGATCATTTAAGTCCTGCTTGTAATGGCTATGAGACTGTTAGCGGGGTTATTCATTTCAAACTGTGTTAAGCACAGCACGCGCAGCCATTAGCGCCCAGTCTCAGAATACTTATGCTTACTGGGACGAGATCGCGCGAGGAAATATGGAGTTATCACGCAGCAAAATACCCATCGATCAGCCGCCTCTGCAGCGAGCCAAAATAACACCACAACTCCAACTCTGAGACGGGAGAAAGTTCAGTGCGATAGACACACACACACACACAGATAGCTAATGCTAGTGTGTGTGTGATTGTGCTAATTGGTTAAAGCCCGTTGTTACTTGCTTCTTGTTCGCCAACACCTCCTCTTTTAGTTCCTCCGCCGCTGACACCGTCACTTGCAGAGACGTTTGCAAACTTTCATCCTCCCCAAACCCCATCGTCCCCCCCAGCGGAGGACGGGCCGGGGACACACACTTCACGTGGCTAACTCCACTCCAACCTGAAGAGAAGAAGAGAGCCGGGGCCGAGCGTCCGGGCGGTGACGGAGGTACTCTGTGCGTTTAGAGATTAAATGGTAGGGTGGAGGTGGTGGGGGTGGTTGGGGGGGGGGGGGGGGGGGGGGGGGCATCTGCATGTCCCTTGGCATCTATTTGCTTTTAACCGCTAAGTCATTACGACCTAATACATGTAGATTGTGTTGGAGAAGCGGGGGAGGGAACGTGCGATGGGTGGAGGGGGAGATCAGTGGAGTGTTATGGAGGCAAGCAGATGCTCGGCTCTGGAGTTATTACGTACGGAGATGATTAGTGTTGGGGTGTGGGGGGGGGTGGGGGTGGGCAGGAGGAGGGGGAGGGGGAGGGGGGCATTCAAGCTTGGAGAGAGTGAGGGGAAAAAGGTATTTCATTTGAAGTTCATTTGCATATTTTATGAGGAGATTTGAAGCGTGGCGGCGGGGTTTGAGCTCGGCGGATGAGAGGAAGTGAGACGGGAGAACAGGGTGGTGGGGGGGGAGGGGGGGGAACTCCCCGGCCGGCCCGCCGCCAGGGCCGCAAAACCAAAAGCGTGACCCTAAAGGGAGCAGCCGCCGTCAGCTGACCTTTCCCCCGTTGTGTTGACGACTTTTTTTTCTTTTTTTTTTTTTGTTCCCCGCCAAATCCAGAGCCTTTAAAGGGATCCATCGACGCCGCTCTCGGGGAAATAAAACACCTTTAAAACCCTCTGCTCACGAGGAAATAAAAGATATTCCGTCCAAAGACCAGCTGCCAGAAAATCATATTCTTAATGAGCAATGTGGAGAGAGTAAACTTCTGTGTGCGCCGGAGCCCAGGAGAGTTGGACTCAGTGTACACACATGAAGTGCGATTACATTAAGGCTGCGCAAACAAATAGATTTCCTCGGCTGCTCTGTACCGCTCTGTCAGTCGCGCGCACACACACACAAAAAAAAATATAAAAATATCTCTGATGGCACAAAGTAAAGTGGTGAGGGTGGCGTGGAGTGGAGGCGGCGGGGAGTTTAGGCATCTCTAACAACTTCCTGTAATTGCGATTTATTGAGAAGGAAGCGGAGGGTAAAGATTTTGAAATTATAAGCTATTATGTGCCAGAGAGAGTAAGCGAGGTGGGGGGTTGGCGACATAAAATACAGCTGACAAGCCAAGGCAAATTAGCCCAGGACCATTACAAAAATCACTTAATTGCTGGCAATTCTGTCAGGTCAATTGACTCTAATTGAAAAAAAAAAAAAAAGGGAGAGAGAATAACAAAAAAAAGAATATTATGGCAGAGAGAGGCAAGTGCGTCGGATGAGGTGAGCGCTCAGGAAACAGGCTGTGATTGGAGATCACAATGCGGCGCCTCGTCTCCACATCTGACATGATGTAACGCACTGACACTGCGCTACGTGCGGCTTCCACTCACTGCGTTATCAATGCATCCACTATTTATTACGCTCCGAATTCGTGATAATAAAGCCGGAGGTGGCATGAAACTCATTTAACCTGCTGAACCAATTTCAACTCTTGAGGCATAAGTGTTATCCCGTCACTACAGGCCGCCATCTCAACGAAGCAAACTATATTTACACTGCCACCACGTGACCAACCCCATGATTTGTTCGTTTATGATGCTATATATATCTTGTAAGATGTACGGAATAGTTTGTAATCTTTGAAGCAGGCGATTGAATTGAAGAGCAGACAGAAAGGATTTTGATCTTATATCACTGATTGCTGAGGTAAATATAGTAGCCTGGAGTTACAACTGTTAAGGTAGAATATTTGTGCAATAATATCTGCTAATATCTGCTTTTTTCCTGTGTGGCTTAATTTTGTGTGCAACGCACGAACAGCATGATTATCCACCGCAAATGTCAAGCTTTCACTATGAAGCAACTCAGACAGCGGAGTTGGTCTTAAAGTGAACTGGCTGGTCAGCTTGTTCGGAACACATCAGGGTTTCAATGGCAGCATCGGCGCTTTCGCAGATGAACCAAGAGTGCAATCGCACCAGTTTGTTTTAACCGGAGCAGCGCTGCCAAGTGTGACTGCACCCAGACACCCACACACACACACAGACCTCCTCAGATCCTCGGTGGCGGTCTGTGTGATGTACATTGTGCCATAGAAATAAGTTTGGAAGGGTCTGCGTGGACCCCTGTAGGGGGGATCGCAGCGGCGTGCCAGTGCACGCTCTGGCACGCCGCTATATCGATGCTCATTTCACACTCTGTCAGTGCTGTCGTCTATATCTCGGCCCCACCGTCGATGGGCGGCAATATAATGTTGTCCAACCCAGTACAACAAAACCACATCCTCCTGTGAAATAAATAAAAAAAAAAAAAAGACAATGGGTACAAACTACAGCAGTGTGTCTGGACTTGAACGTACAGGCCTGATTTTTTTAAAAGCCGATGTATGAAAATGTCACATTTAGCACATGTGAAGTTAATCTACTCACAGGCTGCAGACTACACCTGACAGATCAACAGCAAACCCCCCCCCCAAAAAAAAAAAAAACAAAACAAAAACACTATTTCTAGTGATTTTTCATCAGAAATCTGTAATACAGGTGGGTGTAAATATACGAATTCAAACACATATTGTGATTTTTCTTTGTTGGAAAATGTTCTCATTGTTCATGATCAAATATGTTATTAATGCCTTTTAAAGAAGAGATGCAGTTCAGCTCAGCCTTCAGTGGAAATGCTCTTATTGTCATCAGCTGGCTCTTCATAACTCTTATCTGCTGTTTTTTATCTCCTCTTAGGTCTTGTGATGTTTTCTAAATCTCTGGTTTTGTGGCCAATCATTCTCCCATATTGTATTTTTAATTGCAAATTCTCCTCCATGTAACGTTGCGCTGGCAGCTCAGCGCTCCGTCCATTCACACCATAAAAACTTCTGCATGAGCATCACGTCGCTCACGCTCTTCCTCAATTATCAGCCACAAAATGCACGTAAACAATCTATTTTCATTACAGTTTATCTCACACCAGATAGACATCATGTAGATGACTTCCTGCTTTCTAATTGTTTTTAAAATTCTGACTTATGACATTTATGTCTCAGATATTATTACAAATCCAGTTCTCTTTTTTTTTTTTTCAGACAGTTAAAATATGTGAAGTAAATGCCACTCCACACTGATGTACTTGCTGCCAGTATGACCAGCATCCCTGTGGCTTTCTGTGTTTTATCAAACGCGTTTCGAGAGCAGTTCAGTAATCATCAGTTCAGACGTGTTTTTAACTCTGAGCTGGGCCTGAAGGAAAAGTTAGGAATTTAGTCAAACCAGGATAGTTTTTGTTTGATATAGAAATATTTCTACTCAGTCTGAGTCACTGTTAAAGATCGAGACGCTAAAAAAAGGTGCTTTCTTACTTTTACTTTTTTGTTGGTTAAAGAAGTCGAGTCAGTTCAACCAAACTATTTTATTACAAAAAGTATCTGGACTTCTCATTCAGTAAGGAATGTTTTTTACAGCTCATTTATACCAGCTGTAGTGTGTGTGTGTGTGTGTGTGCGCGTGTGTGTGTGTGTGTTCTCTCTAAACCACACCTGGTTCAGGACATGTGATGTGTGAAGGCCTGATTGAGAGACCCGGATACGCATCGTCTGATCAGCGCAAGACAGAGGGTGATTAATAGCCTCCCTGATTGGCCAATCATCAGCCAGCCCAAAGAATAATCAGTTAATTGATCAAGGAGTTGTCTGGGACGGTGTGCGTTGGAGTGTTTTGCTCGCGTGTGTTTTTGTGAAGGAAGTCTGACTTTTAGGAATGAGAAGATCCGTAAGAGAGGAGGAATTAACCAGACTGCAGTGAAGTTGTGTGACAAACAAAACCCTCTAAATTCAAATTTGATCAAAACTTATTGGAGCATAAAGAGTACAACACGCATGAAGCTGCATTTTATAGAATGGAGGTTTGGCTCAACATTACTCTGTAAAGTATTTTTCTAATGTTTGTAATGGGTATACTGTCAACTCAAATAGTTGCTGAAACATATTGACTGAATCTGTAGATTTTTGCTGGCCTGAAAAAAAAAAAAAAAGCGTCACATGCAATCAATTCCATGTGTTCACAAACTCATCGGTTTCTCCTCACCGCTGGACGACCGCCCGTTCATATCATCACCGGCGTCCCAGACGAGGGCGCAGTAACAGAGTCGGACACTTTGGCTTCGTCTGCAGCCACAGCCGGTGTGAGGAAAGGCTGTGAGCGCTGCAGAAGCGTGGAGGTTAAGCCGCCCTCGCACACCGACTTCATCCTCAGTCCCACGGGCTCAATGTGTAATCGATGAACAACATTTATTTAGGAGCTTTAGATCATCACTCTGACATGAACAGCGTTGGGAATACCGTGATCCTTATTGGCAGGAACGTGTCGCTGATTATATTAACTATTATTATATTAATGATCCAGTTACAATTACTGGTATTTTATTATATAAGAGCTGGAGAACTGCTGTCCTTCTCACTGTCGACTGTTGTAGAGAAACACCACATGAAGAGACTTCCGCTGGGCAGCGACGCCCTGAGAGGCGATTGTCATCCAGTAACTTCTGCGAGTGATTTTGTGAAGTTCAAAAGGTTTTTTGCATTGAAAGACCGAAGCAGACGACTGACTCACTGACTGTAATCCTCGTCTGCGTGTTGTTGGCTGCTTCTTCTGACTAAAACTGATTTTCCTCAAGCGGCTCCCGAACCGTAAGCAGACAAAATAAAGCCTGGTTGGGTTTCTGAGGCTGGTTCTGCTGAGGTTTCTTCCTGGTAAAACTTTCCCACAGTTTCCCAGGCTCGCTCGTGTGGGATCGTCGAGTTTTTCTCTGTAAAACCACCATGAGATGGTTCTGCTCTAACTGGAACTGTATGAATGAAATTATTTAATTGAAGATTTACCGTAAACTTGGCCATCTTTTAAGCCTAATCCTCTTTCTGCCGCAACTGGGATTTGAAGTGAGGTCCCCTAAAACTGAAAATAAAGAATTAACCAAACCATCGATCTGAAATTCCTCTTCAATATTAATAAATATCAGTGGAGGCCTAAATCATATTGTTTCCATTTACAGTGTTTATTTTTTCAGATATCGTATTTTCAGGCTGTGTTTTGATTCGAAAGTTTCATTAGCAGCTTTTTAGTTAGTTTTCTTAATTTGATTTTGTCTCACTGTGTTTTTCATGCTTTGTTTCCTTTCATCAGTTCTGTGTTTGTGGAATATTTCCTCTTCAAATAGTTGTCTTTGTTCTTGTGATGAGTGAAACTTTCAATAATGTCAATGCTTCCACACCCATTTTTAAAGTTTACTGTGACTTCAAAGTCTTCACTCGATGTCTTATTATCAGGTTGTCAGTCACCTGTAAAGAAATTCAGATGGTGTCTGCATGAAAAGAGTTGCGAAAACAAAATTCAATTCACGGTTTCATTGACACTCAGGTTTCTCTCCTTCTTCTTCTTCTTCTTCTTCTTTTTTTGGAAGCTGAAAAAATGCACCACGCAATTAAATGGAAAAAATTCCAAATTTCAATTTCAAATTCCCATATTATTCCCGAGCAACACCTATGGGATTCAGATATGAACAAAGGCCAGTGGAGACTCAGAGGCTCGTGGAGGAGAGACAGAGGGGGAACATCAGAGGGGGGAAGAAGACAGGCCGGCGGAGTCGCTGACATCTCCAGTTCAAAGTGGAGCGCCACACACACAACAACACACTCCTCCCTTTGGTCACTTCATCATTATGTGAACTGTGAGCCGAGCTGTGAGTGACAGTGTGTAACGCCGCCCGCGTGTGTGTGTGTGTGTGTGTGTGTGTGTGGGTGTGTGCGTGTTTTCTTTATTTGCCCGGGGAAGTTGGCAGAGCTGTGCGCACGTCTGCAGAAACAGTTCACACGTGCACACAGCCGAGCCGTCCACTCGGCCGGGACTGTGGTCCAAGTGAAGGGCTGCCGGGTTTTGCTCATGGGAACTTCAACAATCGATCATTTCAAGTGGAGATGTTGAAACTTGCTCGCACTGCTTCACTGGGGAGCGCCGGTTTTCTCATCATGTGAGCTCGATTGTCTTAATTATGTTTGTGGCAGATGTAGAATACAGTCGAGTAACTTTTAAAAGTACAGTATCTGGTTTGTAAGAATAGCATTAAAGCAAAAACACAATTTAGAACAGTGCCTGTGAACTGTGGGTAAAAAAAAAAAATCCCAAGAGGCAGTACCTCGGGATCCATTGAAGATTTGTATCGTCTACAAATTAAAAGCATGTGAGTGCAGAAAGTGTTGCGGTTCATTTGCTCCCAGAAGCCAGTTACGAAGTGAGAATGCTGCTTCGGCTGCTCGGAGCAGGGACAACCACACTCCACGCATGTTTCATCTCAGCCTGGAATTTCCGTCTCTGCTTCATGAAGACAATGGATGAAGGGGTTTCAGCTCATTCCTACAGGCAGAAATACTCCAAAAGCTCAAGGATTTCTAGAAAATGGACTTTAAATGTCGTGAATCAGTGTCAAAAATCCAAAATTGAAATCTTGAAAAGACAAATCATCTTTCTAACTAAAGAGTTCTTATCAGCATCATAAAAACATTGCATCCAGTAATGTAATCCTCATGCCACGTATGTCTTTGCTGTCTTAAATGTCTCTTTTGTTGAGTCCTGCAATTCACAACCTGCATGCTGTTGGTGCTCCTTTAAACAATAACCCCTCCTGTGAACCTGCATTGCTTGATAATGGGTTCAAATTCTCCTCATTCGTCAATAAAGGCCTCTTTGTGGGACACGTCAGCTTCTCCCTCGCCACGTCTGCCTCCACAAAACACCAAAACACAAAGTAAATACATTTGGATCCCACCGATCCGGCAGCTGGACGCATAATTGCTGAGTCAATGCCATTGATCAGAAACCTTATCAACCCCCGACTGATAAATTATAGTCATTGTGTGAAGAGAGAGAGAGAGAAAAAAAAAAAGGTGTCAAAGTGTCACCTGTCTTTCACGCGGCGGCGTGCCACGGCCCTGACACGCGGCGCCGGCCTGTGTGCCATCCATAAAGCGTTACGACGATCACCTCGGCGCTTTACCTCTTCCTCGCCGCTCCGCGGCCCTGAAACAGCGGCCATTAACATTTGAAGCAGGAGCAGGAAAAAGCCTCTAATTGGTGCTGCGGTGATACCACAGGCCTGGTATTCTGGAGAAAGCAGGGCTTCGGAGGGCCATTAATTAACCTTAGTGCTATGATTACTACTTACATTAGAGGGGAATACATTAGAGGTGGCAGCGGGCCCCTTTTTTTTTTTCCTGCCCTGTACTTCAGAGGGGCCCCGGCGGAGCTCTCCATGCCCCCGCGAGCAACGATATGTTAACGGGGAAGCAACTAATTAGATGTCAAAAATTCATAAGGCCTCTCTTTAATATTGCATATCTATCCCCGGCCTGTCACTTCAAAACAAGGGGGATTGCATAAACAGGGCGACCGCAACACAAACCGCCCTCCCTTCCTCTCTCCATCCCCATCATGGGAGCTTTGGGGTGGGGGGGTGGATGGGGGGTGGGGGGGGGGGGGGGGGGGGTCTGTGGAGCGAGGCAGGGTGGGGCGTACAGCTGATGAGCTATGAGAGGGAGGGATGACAGTGTGCTTGAAGGTGAAGAGGAGGAAAGCGAAGGCAGCGGAAAGAAGTGGAAGAGGGGAGAAGAAAGGAGAGACAATCAAAGGAAGTTCTTTGACGAATCCCACAGAGGACAGCCGCGCCGCATTATCAAGTCTTCTTCTGTGGAGATGCAGCGACGGAGCGAACATCAGGGACCAGGAGCGAACCCACCAAACTTTGTCCACCTTTCTTTCACCTGACCTCCATCGCTGCCTCGCAGAGTGTGCACTAATCCAGAGAGAAAGAAGATTTGATTGCATCTTGAGGATTGTGAGTACTCGAGTCAAAATCTCAGCGGCTGATAGAGGCTCAACGTATCCTGATCAATTTGACTATTTCAAACTTCCAGTGTTCGCTGTTTCAGTAAACCTTCTGAAAATGAAACAAACTTTAAAGAAAGGAAAAATCTCTATAGATTTTGAAAGAAACTTGTCACCTGCGGTCACTTTAACCCACGAAGACAAAAGGTGCTATGAATTTTAATAAAACACATAATTTAACTAAGGCTGTAACAATTGATTTGACTTACTGACAAACGAAATATGAAACAAACCATCTAATTTTGAAAATGAGTAAAAATGAACTAAAGTCAACGAATGAACGCAGTATTTAAGGAAAGAGGAAGTTGACCCTGGACTGAGAAAGTCTTCACACATGATTAAAGTTCACAGTTTCAGATGTGGGTGAGAACTGCCACTCTGCATTTCATTCCCTGCTTTAGACACCTTGGCATACCGAAGTTCATCAATAATCAAGCTCTTCCAGGAAAACAAAATACAGTGAAAAGATCTTAAAGTGCCTTCATAAAGGACGGGATGATGCAGAGGAGACAGAAACACTTCATTCCAGTAAATAAGTTCAAACAGACCTTCCTGGGACAAATTAAGTGTTTTTATGCGCAAATATACATCAGCAAACATCTCATCTGACGGTTCAAATTACCCTGAAAGAGCCAAAAAAGTCTTTAAGGAAATGACCAGGTGATGGTGTCTTAAAACAAATTCAATTTCTCTTCCCCTCCTGTCTATAATCGCCAGTGTAAAAAAAAAAAAAAAAAAACTTTATGAGAGTCAGTCTCCTCCATAAATACATAAAAAAAAGGAGGATCTGTGTTTACTACACACTAAACTCAGCCCACAAAGAAAACAACTTGTTTTCTTGAAGGTGATCCTCGCTGTCTGCTCCTCGTCCCAGATTTAAAGCAGCAGTCACGCTGTGGGCTCGTTGCCTGAGCCAACGCAGTTCAGTCATTCACAGCCAAAGTCGCATCGCTACATCGCTCACAGCTGTGGCGCAGCACAGCGGCACGGTGCTGCGCCGTTTTAGAAACGGCCTCTTCTCTTCGAGTTGGCTCAGGTGAAATATCAACAAACCGAGTTAATATCCCGTCGCTTTATGTTGATGTTTCTCAAAGTAGTTGATGGCAAAACAAGATAAAAACGAGCCACGCGTTGGAGACAGCAGAGTGAGCGCTCCCGGTCCTGGAGGGCCGCAGTCCTCTATGTTTTTAATGTTTTCTGCTCAAACACTCGTCAGTCTAGTGGGATTGGCAATAAGATAGAAAGCCTGATCAGACTGTGGCCCTTCAGCAGCACGACGACCAAACTCTGAACTGCAGCTGAGCTTTTAATTCATTAAGTTCGATCAATGTGAAGAAAATTAATCTGTAATGGTGAAAATCTTCTGACTTGCTGTAGGTTTTTTTTTTTTTTTTTAATCACTTCAACAGATTTTTAGGAATTTTTTTTCATAAATCTCTTAAATTACTGATAAGACTTTAAAGATATCTCAAACTCAGAATCACTGAGAAAGGAAAAGACTCAATTGTGTTCAGTTTCACTGTCACTTTTTCTGTTTTGACAATTCAATCTCTTGAAGATTACATTCACTAAGTGGTTTTTAAGAAATTTCCCAAAGCAAATTTGATCTACCTACTCTGCAGACCAAAT
The DNA here is from genome assembly GCF_902148845.1 of Salarias fasciatus. Lineage (NCBI taxonomy): Eukaryota > Metazoa > Chordata > Actinopteri > Blenniiformes > Blenniidae > Salarias > Salarias fasciatus. The sequence continues at coordinate 19,224,591 of NC_043763.1, read as the reverse complement.
ACAAGATCAAATAAAGACTGATTTGACATGAAATGAGGACGTATTTTACATTGTATCCAGGCATGAGTGTTTACCAGGATATGTGGCATTTGTTTTTTGGAACAATAATACACTGAGCAGGTAAATTACAGTTTTACACTTGCCACATTGTGTTTTTGCGTCTCACATGACTCACACAATTGCTGATTTAACTAGGATATTATTGATAGAGTTTGTTTCTCTTTACACATTACATCTCTCGCAGCCATGTTTGGTAGTTTCATTTCCTCACAATTCCTCAAAAATGAAAAAGGTATGTTGACAAAAAAATTACAAAACATGATAAAATACGGATACAGCAAGAAATTACTTTAAATAACCTCACATAAAAACTCTTTAAATCCTATTTAAAAGCAATGTTTAAATATTTCATTGACTTCCCAGTAAAGGGTTAAGCATGTAAAACAGCTCTTCCTGTTCGCATAACGAACTGTGTCATGTCCTCTTCACCAACGGCGCTCGCTGCCTGTTAGAATGACACCGAGCGCCCCCCCCCTCGTTTCCCCTCCATATGCTTTTCAGATAAACCGGCGGCCAGTTCGATTCAGTGGGTTGAGTCATGCATACCTGTATCCAATCCAGGCTGAATTAAGTGACACATCCCGACTGCTGGCCACTGGAGCAAAAAATTAGCCTGCCGGCCCCTTGAAAGGTCAGCTCAGTGGGGGGAGAAATGGAGGGTCACGCCGCTCCCCCGTGAACCCCTGCTGAAAGTGAGTCAAGCTGCCAGCAGCTCTGACAAAAGTCGGACGGCCAAGGTACTGCTGGTTATTTCAAGAGCCGCTCTGTTTCATCTGACTGAGATACACTCTGTCCCCGAGTTACCCCGGTCAGCGGCGTGAAGGCGCCACACTCCGAGCTTCCTCTGCTTTATCCGCTGAGTTGAATGGAGAAAACAGATAACATCTAACTGTCATTGGGTTAATGGAAAATCCATAAACTTCTCAGCAACAAGCATTTTTGATCAACTTATTCATTTAATTCTTGCTGATTGGAGATGGAGATAAAGACGTATAAGTAACAACAAGGTGCTCTGAAACTCAGTATTTTGTTCATTAACTGAAGGAAAACATTTGCACTTCTTTTCTGTCTCTTCTTTTTCACCTGGAAATCCAAGTCAATGCAGGTAAAGATAGACATTTGTATCCATCAATAATGTGATCCTAATAAGTCTATCATTGTACAATCCTTCTTTTAAATAACCCGATATTGATGAAAGTTACCTGACTGTGGCACAAATACAAATGACTTCCACCTCAAGAGCCAATTCATTTTCAGATAGTTTCTAACCAATGAGAAATATTCATTTGAGGATGATTCCAGGTTGTTTGAAACGACAAAACTCATCTAAACCTAAACTCAGACTACATCTGCTGGATGAGGTGGTCAATGTGAGTTAATGCAGCAAGTGGCGAGCAGCCATCCAGTTGAGTCCACCTTAGTCTGGTTCATACACCTTTCATTTTTCATCGTGAGCCTGCAGGTTAGTTCACAAGCCTCAAGTACTTCTTATGAATGACAGATCGATGGCGAACAATGTCACAAATTCAGAGTAACAAAACACCGTCAAACTTTAATATTGTTCTATTGTGGATATGACTCCCTTTTTTTTTTGTTTGAGTCTCTTGCTTGTGTTTGAATCTTCATATATATTTTTCCATTTCTTTTAGAAATCTCAGACTGGATGTTATCAGTTTAATCATATTTGTCACCTTCTCGTTTTTCCAAGTTCACCGTCAACGTTTGACTTTTCCTCCAGATGAAAAGTGATTTTGAGAGGACATTGTTCTGAAGTCTTGTGTTCCCTCCAAGGAAACACTCACTTCAGTCACTGTTCGCCACGGAGAAAGTCCCACTTTATTTCCAATCACAATCTGACTTCTGACACATCCATTTAAGTTCTGATGTTTCACGTTTCCCCGTCATCAAAATTCGACTTGCTCAGCAAAGTTCTGCTGGCAACTTGAGACAAGGACATATTTCTAAAGAGGGGAAACAGAACGAGTCTAAAGAAACAAACACATCAGCATCATTGACCAGTGTTTTAAAGTGAGGATACAACTGAAGGAGGACGGACACAAAAGAGCTAAAAGTCAAGGACAGTGGTCAGCTGATGTGGGATTTTGAGAGACGGAGCCAAAGATGACGTATTAGGCTTTCGACAAACACGGAAGGTTTATTTAGAACTGCAGAGACAAATCTGAACAGAATCTGCACAACTCTTAGTTTCCCTTCAATTTATGTAGGAAAAGCAACTAATAACTTCTGGTGTCTGTAATGAAGAAGGTCACAAGTCCATCACAGGACAATCACCTCCTTACTCATATTCACACATAAGGGCCGTCCAGAGACACACGAGAGAAAACTCACCCAAGAACATGTGCAAAATCCACAAGAAACACCTCTCTGCCCATCCTAAACTCAAACTGGTGACACCTCGCCGTCAGGTCAGAGTGCAAACCTCTACAACACTCTGCAGCCTTTGCACAACTATCAGAAAATATTTATATTAATACACCTATATGCTGCTGGGTAGGTAGATTAGTCAAGGCTTGATAGACGTGACTGTCCATATTTGTTTATTTTAGGAGATAATCAGCCCTTTTAAGCACGAACCCTTATCTCTCCCAGTGGAGGGAAGAAAAAAAAAAAACAGCCTCAGATAAGGAAAAGATGCGAAAGTTTCCTATTGCGCGCGTGATGCGCAGCCTAAAATCTGCCTCCACTGCTCCCAGGTAGCTCTTCAGGCGCATGTGACCGCCTCTTATCAGCCCTGGTGTCTGGGGTCACGAGACAACCAACAGATTGTACGCCAGGCGTTTCCAGCTTGTCACCCGGAGGATTCTGATACTTCCATCTCCATAAACAAGTAGCAGACTCCCACCGCCTCACCTGGAGTAAAGCAATTACTGTGAAGTTTTCCAACTGACAGGCTGCCAATCACAACTTCTCCATGAGTTTAGATTCCCAACACTTAGTGCAATTATTCCGCTGCTATTTTGTTGACACTTGCCTTTCAAAGGCGTTCACACTGCATTTTTAAGAGCAAAGTGGTTTTAATATCAAGCCATGAAGATGTTCTTCAAAGCAAATTTATTCAGAGGGAAATTTCCTTAAACTGTTGACAGTGGTGCAACACAGCTCAAAGAAATCATTTACATATCGGGTACAGTTAATGAACTGACAAGTATCCGTGCACTGTATCCGTGCGCTATCGCTTGGTTAAACTGTCAGCGGCACATGTGCGGCAGAAAGTCCCCTGAAAGAGCGCCATCATTAAAAAACCCGGCCGGCCGCCACACCACTGCCGCTCCTTTCAAAGAGGAAGCGTCTGGACTTTGGTCTCTGGCTCCCCATTACACTGGGAGAGATCAGAAACTCGCCGTCTTCTTCGGGAGGCCACCTCCTCGACTGGCCCGGCTCCTTCAAATGATTCACCCCATTAAGGAGCCAATCAGGTATAATGAATGAAGCGCGGGGCGAGCTCGGCGGCTGAGGCGGATGAATTATTTACCGGGACTTGTCATCCTTCTCCCGTCGAGGTGCTGCAGTCACTGAGGAGCAGCGAGACACATGAAGGCTTTCCGGGGTGGAGAGACTCCGCAAAGCTGGTGACACCCCCCCCCCCCCCCCCCCCCCCTCCTCCACCCCCTGCAACCCATCCCTCCACATCACTGAGGTCCACCTCCCACATCCTTTTTCCTCCCTCACTTCCTCCTTCTTCCTTCTCTACCCCTCAGTCACCTCCTCATCCTCAAATCAAACAGCCCCCCCACCCCCGCCGGCCCCCAACCCCACCCCTCGCTCTTCCCCCACCTGTCAGACGCCGGCAGATCGAGGGATGGAGACAGTACCACTTCGTTACCAGCCTCTCACACGGAGGTTTCAAACAGATTTCAGCTAATGAGGGAGCATTTAGAAACTCAGGGATGCCGACATCCAGAAGAAGAGGGAGATGAACGCGGGGGGGCGGGGCGGGGAGGCTACTGTACAGCAGCGGGAACGCGCTCGCACACACACACACACACACACACACACACACACACACACACACACGGTACACAAAGCAACATACAAGCCGCTCAATCCGCACACCTCCTTTTGTGCATGCGAAACCCACACACAGATAGCACAAATTCACCTGTACACACACTTTCTCTCACACACACAGCTCAGGGTTGTCAGTGCAGGTGAACAAAGTGAATAGAATATGTGACTGACAATAAAGATTTCTTTTAACATCAGTGAGAGGGAGGCGGGCGGGCGGAGGGGCGGGGTGGGGACGAGTCTGGGGAGACAGGCTGCAGAAGTTCGCATTACTCTGAGGGACCCGTCGACTGCATATGCCATCTTTAATGACGAGGCCTTGCCAAACTGGCACCCAGTCAGCCAACCAGGAGACTGCAAAGTGAGGGAAGAAACCCCGCAAACCCATTATTTCAAACCTCCGTCTCACCGTTTCTTCTTCTGCTGCTTCTTCACACCCCCTCCCGCCTCCACTTCCTTTAAATGTGAGTTTTAATAGACACTGCTAAATTTCCAGTGCTGTCTCCTTAAAGTTTAATTCGCACACTTTTCCCTCACTCCTGCACCCCCATTACGGTGCTGCGACAGCAGCTGCAAACAGGGTATTATTATTTCATATTATGAAAACATTCTTTGGAGATGAAGGCGAGGGGAAAGGGGAGACCAGCCGTGGCAATATTTTCATGGCACGTTTGTAATGGCAGGTTTGGAAGTGAGCAAAAGAGGACACTTGCTTTAAGGCACTAATATTCTCCATGTTAACGTGGCGCTAATTCATTAAATCGTGTACAGTCTCAGGGTTTTTCGGCAGAGTATAAACTTATTTGGGAGTCAGCCGAAGGTTAATTACTGAACTTATTCCTTACAATACTGAAGATGATCAGAACATCGTCGATCTTCAGCCTTCTCTATTTAAAGGAAACAAAATAAACATTTCAGAATATTTTTAATTGAGGAATTAGATTTATGACTGCATGATACATTGACCAAAGAAAAAAATATATTTTTGAGCTTTTCATTTTAGCCAGTCATCGCTGTCTAGTCACTATGCTTATTGAGCTTTGAAGTACTTCAATTGTTGTTTTGATTATATAAACCGCAGACATGATGACCTCCAGTGTCCTCCATGATGAACCTCTGAATCGGAACATTGATCCCAGCAGTTGCTGTCCCAGACGCACTTTTTCCGTCTCATCTGTTTCGTGTTTTAATTTTGAAGTCTGACATTGTCTCTGGTTTCAGGCTCCTCCTCATGTCTGACTGTCTGATTGTTGTTCCCTGCCCTGATGTCTTTCATTTGAGATTTGTGGGACTGTTTTCACCTGGAGCAGCAGTACTGACTGGACTTGAGTTCTGTGTCGTGACGCCTGTTTGGCTGTGATTCTACATCTTCCCTGCATTCGCTGTTCTTCAACAAGGAGCGCTTATCTCGGCGCCTGCTCTGTCCGGCCTTTTTGAGGCCGTCCTCCAATCACTACAGGCTGTAGATCTGAAATCCAAAGTGTCAGCGTCCATTTAGGTAACTGTAATTAGTTACATTCAAACGCCTACAGGAAAATGTGCGGCATCTATTCATATGGCACCTTTAAACTCTCGTTGAGTGTCCCCCTGCATCTTCCATCTGATCTGAGGTGTTTTGTCCTGGTGGCACAATCAGCGTGTGGCCCAGAATAGAACGCACACCCACCCACCTACAGCTAAACACACACACACACACACACACACACACACACACAAATGCACTATAGCTTTCCAGCAAACCCTCAGTTGGTCCCTTTCTCTCTAATTAGTAATTAACACGTTTTTGGTGCAGGCCTCTCTTTATTTATAGCCCTCTGTTGCCAAAGCCTGGATCCTGGTGCCAGGATCAGATGGAAGCGGAGCGTGAGGTGAGCGGGGAGCCCTGGCCACTTGATAAACACACCGTAATAGTTTGGGACTAATCAACTGATTAACCAAACAGCTTGTAACAGCTTTTCAAATGAGCGGTTCGGATCACGATGGAGTGGTATCATTGAACCGACTGTAGGTCTCTCGTTGACTTTACAGTTCACTCAGTGCTGCACCAGCCACATCCAGAAGGCGCTTCTCATTACATGTTCAGGAAATTAATGGGGAAGCAGCCGCCCAGTTTGGAGTTCAGTTGCCGAAAAGTAATGTTCTTTCCTGTCATCGTAACATCAACCTATCTGAACAAAGTCTCAAATGAGCCTGCACTGCTGTGATCACACCGTAACAGTGCTCCATTCAAAACTTCACCCAAAAACATCTGAAATGCTGCATAAAGCTCCTTTTTAAAGCTTTAAGCTGCCTTCATTTGTCTCCATAAAGAACCGCAAATCAGGTCATTTGTGAAAATCAACACTGGTTTCATCTGAGATCCGGCACCAAGCGACTCCTAGGTAGGACACGGAATAACAATGAACGGACGTTTGAAAGGGATTGCTTAAATGTAGGACTTGAAGGAGAGAGAATGTAAACCTCCATGAATGACCCAGTTGATCATTAAACATCTGATCTCGCTCGGGCCAAAAAGAAGAAGTTCGGACCCAACAAAACTTCTCGTTCATCTGAGAGAGGAGTGACCGATGCTTTTTGATGTATTGCTGAATCTGCATGCACCTCCTCGGCTGTCACACGCGCACCTCCTCTGCGCGAGCGGTAATCAGACTGGATGGCTGATTCTTTTCATAAATTTTAGTATCTCCTTATTTCAGGCTTTGCTGCCTCTCGGCTGCCATTAGTCCCCCGCAGGCGACGGAGCCCATCTCCCTCGCACGCCACTCCTTTTTATGAGGTTTGCCTTCACTCACGGCGTTACCGCCTGCCAGCCGTCCTGCGTGGGGCCAAGTCTGTCATTCCTCCGTCAGGACGCCTCCCTCTCGACATTTGTTATTTATTCTCTAACAGACATAACGTCCGTTTTAAACAGGCTCTGTTGAGCTGATTTAAGGTGATAACAAAACGTGCCGCCGTCTTAGCATCAGAAAACATACACCGCCGTTGTATGGCAGACTGTCTCGGATTTTATGGAGTCTGCGGCTGGGCGTTTCAGTCAGGGGAGTCGTTTTGTGAATAATGAACTGCGAGACAAATGCAAGACAGGATAAATGTGACGATTTGGCCCAGGGAATCCAGAAATTTCAAACACCTCTCCCATTAAAAGTTTCGGATGTGTGAGTCCCTGTACAGTATATACGCTTTACAAATACGAAGCCATGATTTAGAATAAGAGCAGCACTGGTTTTAATGTTCATGTCATTATCGCACCAACTGGACAAATGCAATAAGGCATTTTAGATAAACTAAACAACGTCAGCCGAAAGGTTTTTGTATGGATTTAGAGAATCATGAAAATCTGTACATTTCATATTATAGATCAATCAGCATGGGTTACACAGTGATCAAGATGTTGGTACTTGTTGAGCTGTGCCATTCAGGGAATTCTGCAGCTCCACCATGAATTTCATGCAAATAAAACAGCGTGTAGCAAAGGTCACGGGCTAGACTGGGACACACAAGGAAAACACACATATGCCAGCGCGGAGGACAGTGATCTGTGTCGCCGTTATCGCAGCGATATGGCATGAAGGTTCAGTGTTTCTCTGGGCGGCACCTCCAGTACTCTCTGTGACCTTTTCTTTAATTAGCAGGGCTCTATTAGACAGCAGACACATGTAATGATTTTACACCGCAGAGACAAAGAAAGACAGCATTAGCATACAGAATGATTAAGGCGAGTGGACTCTGTGTTTCCACACAGCTCAGGGGGGTCCAACTTCCAACCGTCTTTTGACAAATCGTTAGTGGGGAGCAAATTGTTCCCATTCTTTATTGTCACCTAAAGTCGGCCATATTTTAGCTTTCAATAGAGTGCCGTCGCCATGGTGACAAAAGAGCGAGCGGTGGCAGAAAGCAGGTATAAATGTTTGAGAGAAATCTGACATGTGTGACAAGTGAAGTGAGAGGAGGGTGACATTTCTGACAGCCTCTCCTCAGTGAAACTAAACCAGCACAAAGAGCAGCCTTCATCAAACCTATGTTTTAAAACCGTGCCAATCACTGTTATTTCAACAAAATCTGTTAGCGAGAGTGAAATCAAATGCAGAGGGTTTTTTATTTTTTTTATTTTAATAGGTCGACTGCAGTGCAAGATATGGTACAACCAGTGTGGTGTACGTGGTTGTTCTCCATACTCTCCATCTGTACCTTTAAAAGTAATGAGTTAATTAAGTAGTCAGTCATGATTAAAAGTAATAATGTTAATCTGATATCCTGCTTCGCGTGCGCATACATAGTCAAACTTATTTTCAATAAGTTTTGTTTTCAGTGTCTCCGAGTAACATCACTGTTGAAATGAGGAGTTAAACTGATTTTTATTTCAGGCATTCTTCCAACAGTAAACAGGAGCTTAAGGAAAACGTAACAAATTTGCTCGTCACTGCACAGCTTCAGTTCATGATTGACAACATATTTCTGCTATTTTTTTTATGTAAGGTAACACTATCTGGAGATGTAGGAAACTTTCATTCTTTTGTGAACTTGTTGTGATTATGTCGACAGATGAGTGAAGTTTCTGTCAATCTCATCTCATTCCATCACACGTCACTCACTGCTCCTGTCACTATTTCCACTTTTTGAAGAGATATGAACTTGAGCTGAATGAACAAAAAAAGCCATTCTAGATGGTAAAAATGTAAAGGAAAGAAATGTAAAAAAAAAGGAGCTTTGCCACGGTGAAATTGAGATGCAGAGGAAATACAGAAGTGCCGTAACTTCCTGCCTATTTTACGGTTTTCTGAGGAAAAAAACAAAGGGGCTGTGCTGCAGGTTTCCTTCACATTCTCATCAGTGGCTGGTGTTAGCAGGATTAACCCGACCTGACCAATGACAAGAGCTAACTTCTCCACGTGCAGATCTACGGAAGGATTTCAAAACTATATAAAACTAGAACAAGACGTTTCACACAGCTTTGAAGGAAAAGAAGATTCTCTAAAAAAAAATCTTTTTAAGCAATGGCAAAAATAGGAAAACACATTTCAAATTCTACATGCACTTTTTAACTGACTGGCCTGTAAAATTATCACTGTCAGCTTGCGTTGTGGAGCGGCTCACTTTTCTACAGAGACATTCAGCTTCAAAAACCCCTTTAAAATATAGACGCTAATAAATTTGTTGATTGTAATATTATCAGGTATAAGAAGAAGAAAAAAAAACCTGAGGCCAGATAGTCACCCGGCTCTGAAATAAAAAAAACAAAACAAAAAAAAAAAAAGCACACAACAGCGAGGTAACAGGAGTTGCAGCAGCTTACACTCTTCCACCGTGCCTGCACAGAAGGTGTAGTTAGCACGTTAGCAGAGCAGCAGCAGGTCCGACGCTCCGTCTGTGGATCTGCAACTAAAATGCAACATTACAACGCCTGTGCAGACAGCTGGGTTGATAATAGTGTATTTGCCTCTACAGAGACATGATTAAACCAGGTTTGTCTTTTTCCTCATATTCAAAATGATAATTTAAGGAAAATGACTGTTATTTTATAAAACATGGTTTAAGAACTGATTCTAATGTAAACGACTGATTGAAAGACATAGAATAAGATCATTAAAACCTAGAATTTGGCAGGTGTAACAGTTAAAGATGCATTAAGACTGATAACTAAGCTGGTTGTAATTTTGAATGCTCTTAACCTTCTGTAACGGACAAAGTTTTCAAAACGTTGCCATGTAAACAGTAGACTCCTCTGAAATGAAAACACAAAATTTCAATTAAAACGTTGCTGAGTAAATGGGGCTAAAGACAAAGACAGCAGCTGTACAGCTTTTTCATAACAAGATCTTTAAAACGTTATTGTATTATGTGTAATGAACATAAATAATCAGTTATAGAGGTGAGTTTTTCTTATTCAGGTGGAAATTTGTATGAAATCAAATGCAGTCACATTGATGGCTTCAATATGAAATCAGAAAACATTTTTATTCATGATTAATAATGTTCATCTGATTTTGATCAGTTTAACAGAATAAAACTCATTTTAATGAGAATTTAAAATGTCACAAAAGTCCTGAAAGTTCGTGTTTCAGTGAGCGTCCTTTGAGGGTCCTCTCTACAGAGCGTTATACTGAGAAAAAGACACTTATCAATAGTCTTGTCTCAACACAATATACTTCTACATCATACAATATACTTTGAAAAAGTTCCACCACAAAAAAAATGAAGCATGAGCCGGAAATCTTTCCTCGGCGCTCCTGAGCTGTGGAGGTGTTAGAGAGGACAAACAGACGTTGAAAAAAAACCCAGGAGACGAGCGAGCGATAGAGAGACAGACGAAGAAAGGATAAAGTTATGAAGGCACTCAAAGAGCGAGAGAGGAGGGAAGACAGTGCTCGGAAACATCTCGGCGGCAGAACGAGGCAGGTGTTTAATTTGAGAATTAAGACAGTGTGAAAGTTCATAAGTATGCTAATGGCTCCGCGCCTCAGCCTGCCAGATGAAGCCTCCCCGACTGCTCAAGAGGAAGAAGAAATCCACCTGAAACCCCGTCATACTGATGCACAGCGGAATTTCAACCTCATTCTGCCTCCACAGACGGAAGACAGAGAGGGAGGAAACATTTAGTGGCACATGGCTGCCCGCGCCGGGCCTGACCATAAAGCACCACCAAGCATTGCAGAAGTCATTTCTCCGGCTGTGTAATCCGTCTGCCCGCTGGTGCTCGCCAGGCCCCGCCGAGGCCCCGCAAATCATTTGTCTTATACATGATAAAAGAAGTATTAACATACAGAGAGGCTGAGAAGCGAGGTGACACACACACACACACACACACACACACGCATGCGGCCGCTTATATTTCACGGCCTCTGCCCACCCCGGGGTCTCGGGCAGATAATCCTTACATTACATTTACACAACACGACAAACAACATTAAGGAAGTTATTTGTGGAGGAAACACAGTTTAATCTTTGACTTGCAAGGTGGACTTTACTTATACGACGTGTTTTTAAACGCTCCAGCTCTCTCACACACCAGCGGCTGCCGTGCACGGTGTATCGGAGGGGTGTATGAACTGGTGTACTCACCATCATATATATGCTTCCTACTTAGTGGCAGCAGTTTGGGAACGGCTGTCTTCACATGATATCGCAGTTTATACCGCCGCCTGCAGCTGAACTCAGAAAATCCAGCCCGAGAGAAGAAAAGTACTGTCCAGAACCAGAACCAACAACAAGAAGGAGATAAAATAGAATTAAAACAAAACACATGTTTTCTAATGAGAAAGCCCCAGTTTGCCAGCTCAGCTCAGCTCACGGACCTGGTGGGACGTGCAGTGAGCGGAATGATCGGCACTGAGGCTGTTTGACCACAGGAACGGCAGACACGTCGCTCCAAGCCAGAGACAACCGTGAAGCAGAAGAACCTCAGACCGACTGTGAATCATGGCCATGGAAGTGCTCCAGGTTGGGTATTACTCTGATGCCCTGGGGTAAGAAGAAGCGTGCACGCACATACACACACACACACTCAGGAAAATGGTGGATGAGGAGAAGGTTTCTCTGGGAAATGAACTCAACTTACTGAACTTAGCGACCATGTTAAGACAGTCAGTACATGACTAAACCTCAGATAATTTGACCAGACTGTCGCAGACTGTGACGCTGAACTCTGCCTCCCCTCTGTCTGCAGGATGCATTATGCATCCCGTCAAGATACGATGGTTTTCCGGGATTTTCAGCTTAATTCATAGGTAAATCAAAGGCCCAAACACACAAGAATATTGGCTTTTTTAGTCATCATGGATCTTAGTTTTCCCATGTTGGGATAAAGATAAGCTCCCGTTTCATCGGTGGCGACATCTTGAGTCCACCTCTAACCAAAACACAACAGGGACTCACTAAAAATAAACTTTCTGCTGACTACACTCTCCGCCTATAAGCTTTATCTTAATGTATTGGCAACTTCTTGGATCATTAGCGACAACGCACCCTCTGTTTACTGCAATGTGTTCATTTGTGTGTCTTATGATTTAACAAGTTCTCAGTTTGCTAATCAGTTTCATTAGCCGGTGGCTGTTGATATTTCTAAATATGTACTTTCACTCAGAGTTAGATGGTTTTAAGACCTCATTCTGCACAGGGTTATTTTTTTTTTAATCATTCGTCTGTGAGCAAACTGAAATCACTGCTCACTTCACTTCTTTCCAAGGAATCCAGTAATCAATTATTTGACACTGACAAATTAAATATGCATCCTTGATGTGTAGATTTCAGCTTTCAGCAGTGGAAATGATCATATTAATGCATATATAGAAGATTTAATTAGCATGTCGTTGAACATTGCTTTAAGTCTACTGGAGGTGAGGTGTCGGCCCTCTGCACAACTTAGCAGACTCTGAGAGGAAGGAAGTTCCTGTTCTGTAGCAGACGCTGCTATGCTGGTGTGAACCACCAGAGGACAGGCAGGCTGACGACGAGCGCGCGATAAATCACTCACTCGGCGTGTCTGTGACAGGAAGGCAGCGGCGGCTGAGTGTGATGAAACGCCGTTTCAGATGCAGCTCGCAGTAAGTCTCCTAAAGCGCCCCCTGTGTGAACACACACGTGTGGAAGTCTGCGCCGTATAGTAGTGTGTTTGTGAACGCTGGAAAACAGTGCAGAGTGTCGGTGCCAGCGCCGGCATGGGGATCAGTGGTGTTAGAGGTGGGGATGGCTACTGGGACGGCCTGGCGTCGGAGAAGGCCCCGGGGTGCGGCGACGTCCTCGTCATAACGGATTTATGGTCCTTCATAAGCATCTCCACTCCGCCTGCCAAGACCCGATTCAGCGGCTAATTAAAACCTTTCCCTGGAATCCCTGTGAAGTCACAGAGCCACGATGCACAGCCAGCAGCCTGCTGCATACTTCTGCGCACACACATACACACACACACACACACGCTCACTCTTTTTGTGAGAGGAGGGGACTGTTTCCATGTACTGTGCATGCTCATGCATGGATTCCCACATTCAGACATACAGTTTCCAACTCCAGACAAGCTCAAATACAACCAGTCAGAGAACGACTCAGGAAGGAATTCCATTCTGTTTTAAAACACACAAAATAAAAAGGTATTTTACTGTAACCAAGACAAGGCCTTTTATTATTTAAATGGGGAGAAATATATCAATTTTCTACATTAAAAAAATGATTGGAGATTTTGTTACTACGTAACTACATGAAGATAAGTACAGTTTCTAATAGTATTTCATGCAAATATCATCATATACTTTATATATACATATATAGTGCAAATCCCAATACAAACAAAGTTTAGAAGTGATCCTGACTTTTTCCTGAAGAAGCACAATTCTTTCAGCAGATTTTGCTGTCAATGTAAAAAAGAATTATAATAAAACATTATCTCTGATTTACATTTTAGTGAAGATCTATAGTTGAAACCTCATTTTATATTACTCATAATGTAAATTTAGGTGCAATGCTTTCCCCTCCGTCCTTAAAGACTGCTGTTTAGAAAGATGTTAGTTGTCCCATGAAATGGAATTTCCTCCCTTGGACGACTCGGCCTTCAGTCACCTCTGCTGTTTCTGTCTGCCTCCAGAGAACGATCTACATGTATCAAAGCAAACAATACAAGCCTGCTGCATTTAATGGCTTTTTTGTGATCGGGGACATTTTTAAGGGTGCGTCATAAAAATCGGGGTTTGTGGCCTGTCGTCTGGCCACTGTACTGCTGGGCCTTCCAGAATACAACTTCGGCCATGTTTGTTTCCTGAATGTTGTCCTTTGTCGCGGTTCTGTCGAGTAGCTTTTTTGTTTAGCATCCGTCCCAATGAGCTGCTGGCGATCTTCGACAGGAAATAGTCGAGAAAAGCTGATGGGCCTGGTGGCTGAGCACTGCAGACCCCCCGGGCACACGGGACAGCTCACTTTGTGGTCCACCTCAAGATAAAAACCTGCTGCTTTTAACTGAAAATACCCACAAGTCTCATGTGCATCATTCAGCAGTACGTGCACGAGACACGAGGAGCCTCAAAGGCCTCGGGGAGAATCGGATGTAACCTCCGACCACAAAGCTCGGTGAGACTTCAGGAATACGGCCAACTCACCGCACTATTGCTACTAATAATATTCAGTAGTACGAGTGTTATAGATCCATCAGAGTGACGAGGCAGGAAGCTCAAAGAAGCAAAACAGATACAGATGAACAACCTGCACTTTATTCAGAGATGTCTTCTGAGGAATTTCAGTTTGAGTGTTTTGTGTTTTTTTGTTTTTTTTAAGACAGGATTAAAGACAAAGTAAAACTTTTTAAACGTCCCCTTCTCTTCTTTTCGCCGAAACCAACAACGAACAACAGTACAAGTAAAGGGCAGTGGATGAACTGAGAAAAAGAGCAATGTCTCTGCTGGAAATACAAACCATGAAGGCTGAACAAGTCTGACTGCAGACGAAGAGGGAGAGTGTGAGAGTGTGTGTGTTGGAAAATCCTTCACACACTCTTCTTTTGCCTGGTGTCACTAATATTAGGCAACATTTGGAGCTTCAGCCTTTCTCAGACTGACAGAAAAAAAAGAGATCCAACTCAAAGTGGAAAAGAAATCACAACAAAACCACACGGAGGACAGCGCTCAGTCAGTCAGTCTGACGTGCGCCCACTCAGCAACCTTTAGAGGCTGCTGAAGGCCCACAAATTATTTAGTGAGAAAAAGCGATCTTTAAGCACTTGTGGGGAGACAAGTTTTACTGAAGGGTTTTCAGGTTGGCCTTGCACTATGTTTCAATTGATTTCCGTTTTGGAGACGAACAACCAGACAAGGATTTAGACCATGGAGTCTTCTAGACTTATAGATCCTGGTCGTGGATGATCAGCGTCACCCTGGATCACTCAGACCGTGTCTGTAAAAGGTCTGCTCTGTATACAGTACTAAATAAAACAATTCTAATAAATACCAGTGGAATCACTCCCCTCATTAAACAACAACACTAGTGATTAATAGTTGAGGCTAAAAAAGGAAATCAAACTATCTCAGTGTCATGTCAATCCTTAATCAGACACAAGAAGCCTGAATACATGAAGGGATTTCCATGATTGTTTTCTCTTTCGTTTTTTTGGCAGCACACTCCGTCACAGCACGGCCAAAGTCTGCTTCTGTTTTAACCTCACCGAGTCTCCCAATGAGAAAGCTCCTCCGTACTAATCAAAAACAACAGAAGCATTATTAATCACAGAATGAAACGGCACCAACAGTAATATTACAGGTGCCACAGCGGCCTCGTCTATTAGCAAGAAAACTCCATGTCTTTTTGAAGTTTACATGTTTTTCCTGCGCGTGTCTGTGTGTGTTCTGCTTTTTCCTCTGTGTTCTGGATTCACCGGGCCGGTTAAAGCAAACATGAAAGAAAAACAATAGAGTGAATCCTTGATATCCATTAGGGCGGCACAGTGGGGCAGCTGATAGTGCTTTCATTTGAATAGTTTGTCTGCACTTTGATCAACAATCTCAACGACGGCGGCCTCCAGAGTGAACCGGTGACCCCAAATAATGCTGGATGAAGCTGGAGACGGGTACAGACAACTGACAGTTTGATTAAAAAAAACGAGAAATACATAACATTAAATTATCCATCTGTTTGTCACTCACATCCATCTTTCTCCAGCCATCTCATTTCATACTTCTGAACCTGTCAAAGAAATGAAACCCAACAAACACACTCACATGATTTACCACAATCTGCATGCACTGTCTTAAGATCAGACCTGCTTTCCGTTTCTCACCCATAATACACTGGGGGGAAAAAAAAAAAAAGGTTTTCTCACGTTAAAGGAGGAGCAAACCACACATCCACTATTCATTAGCTGCAAAACCACACATTGCACGTGTTGTATTCCTTCATTTGTCCCCTCAAATGCTTTTAAATTGGACATATATGAGACATCTCAGCAGGAGAGATTAAATAAAAAATATGCCATCAGAAGCAAAACTCTGAAAGGCTTTTAATAAATGTTTTCTTCTTGCTTGGCACGGGAAATCCTGAAGAATTGAGGCAAAACAAAGAAGGTGTAATATATATATATGAAAATTTACATACAAGTAAGCTTTTTAAAGGCAAAAAAAATCCTAGAAAGTGTCCCGCCGTGTCCAGTTTGACCATGAACAGACCCTCAACTCATTTATTTCAATAGATGTGGTATTTGAAAGGGGTGTTAACATAATGCAGTGCAGGAAATGATGACATATTGAATCACTTTGCTTTGTGTGAAGCGTCTCCAGCCTGTAAATGTGCACCAAGCTTTTCTCTTCTGCTAATGAAGTTATTTCCTGCTCTGAAAAGGGAAAAAGAACTTGATCATTTTCCCTTAAGGGTCTACTAATAGCCGTGCAATACTCCTGCATTTACCTACCAGAAGATGTGGTCCAGAGGTTGGGTTTTCTCCGATCCGTTTGCACAAAACATGCAAGCAAACGGCACAAAACAACACGAAATCTCCCCGTTTAGTTTAAAATCTTCTCCATTTGTTTCCTCCATCCTGTCAAGCTCTCTCTCTCCGTCTTGCTCTCACAGCTTGCAGGGTGGGATCGAGGTTAAATTTTGTCAGTACAAAGTCATTTAGCCAAGAGGCACATGCTAAAAGATTTATGGGAAGAAGCAGTGCCAGGGGTGAGCTTCCCAATTTCTTCCAAACAGCATCTTTCTGGAGAGAAAGAGCTGCTTCTCTGCAGCGTGTTTACATGCAAACAGTGTCGGGGAGCTCCGGAATGTTAGTTAGAGCAAAGCCTAACATTTAGATGGAGGGCGATGCCCACCGGGCACGTGGACACGCGAGACCACATGTGCCGGGAGTGGCGGAGACGAAAAAAAATCTAACAGGCAGATATACTTCCATCACGTATTGGTATCTCAACTTCACAGTGTGCTGTACCGTCCCCTGACCACGCTTCCTCGACAATTAAAAAACCGTATGCGGGTATTACTGGGACAAAAAAGGTGAAACTATTTACACTTCAGAGATCTGGTCCAAGCACTTCTGGTACAAATGCTTCCTATCAAAGCCCTGGATAAAGCGTGATAAATTGCACGCTCATTCCAACAGTTTGCACTCTGAATGCTTTTCGCGGGTGATCAGCGAAGAATAATAAAATGAGTGGAAGTGCAAACAAGCAGCAGTACCCAAATGAGGGTTTTGCGTGCGTTCGGCTGTGTGTAGATGAGAACGATCAGCTGCAAGTGTTATCGTTTCTGCGCTTGTTTGCTTGAGTTCATCACGGAGTGACTGGATTGAGCGCTGAAGCAAATTAAAGTTTGTCTGGATGGCGGAGAAAGTCATCAAACATATTGGAGAGCTACTTCAAATATAGCTGACTTTGTAAATGAAGAAAGCTATAAAATAAAGGGAAATGACAGATCACAAACCTGTGAAGAAAGAAGAACAGGAAAGACTGCAGAATCGACGATGGTCTCCAAGAATATTTTATAATAAATTGCGAATAAAAGTGAGAAGGGGCTAACAAAAAGTGTATCTCACTATTACAGTTTACAGTTACAGCTAATTGGTGCCTAATTTACAAACAATTTCAAAAGAATACAATCAAAAACAACACAAATATTTTCAGATGTTGAACATTGTGGTTCTCCTTCATACATTCTTTTTAACATATTTCTAGAATACCTATGTGCTAAAACCAAGAGTTCAATTATTTGTCTCCTAATTAGACCAAACACCTAACTGGCGTTAAAGCAATCGCCACCTTGCAATTTCCTGCTCCTGCATGACAGCTTTCTATCATCATGAGCTCTCAGAAAATAAACCTAAAAAAAAGATTCTATGACTGTGTTTAACTTTCCTGAAAAAACTTGCAATTACGTTTACAAGGTTGATTATATTGTACTTTACACCAGGGGTTGTCAACATTTTTGACCTCTGGGCCCAATTTTCCCAGCACCACGTGTTTCTAAGTATATTTAAATGTCAACACTTTCATTTTAACTGATCCCAGTCGTGGTTTGATTTGTACGAAGAATCCGCCCGTACAATCCGCTCCGCTGTCAGCCTTTGTTTACATGAGGCTCAAGCGGATTATCGATCGGCGTGGACTACCTCGTAGAGTCGGATCAGAAATATAACCCACTCTGAGTGAAAAGGATCCACTCAGGTGTTTATAAGACACATTTACAACCCGCTTCACCTGATATTCCGATTAAAGGGAGGATGTTTTGGCCCAAATGTGCCTAATGAGACCACACCGATTTAAACACTTGAAAAAGGTCTGACGTTACACGTCTGGTTCCACGGGGCTCTGTCCACAATAAATCAGTCAACAGCATTTACTGCCATCAGAAGACATGAATCTGTAAATCTTCCAGACTCTTCCAGTCCCTCTGTATCTCTGTTCAACTTGCCGATGACGCTCTGAACTCAGTCTGAGAACTTCCTGTTTGAATCCTCCAGCTGTGAGGCTCATGGTTTGTTTGGCGTCTTCTTGGTCTGCTGGTGTTACAATGTGAACAGCACTATGAGGAGAGCTATTTAAATACCATTTCTAGTTGAACCAGGGATTTTCTTGATGGATCCATGGATCAAACACCTGTTGTGAATTTTTGCCGTTAAGCTCCTAGTCAGAGAACAGCGAGTTGGGCAAGAAATGCTGAAACGTCAAACAGTTGCGTCCATTTAATAAACGCGTTTGAGCCCTGAAGTGAGGGCTATTACAGTAACCACTTATGAGCTCAAATATAAATAATGTGTGAGGTCTGCATGAAACATTTAGTAAGGCTCGTCTCCCTCAGCGCTCAAGTGTTTTCTCACTATTATTTGACCAAAAAGTGCACGCTACTGGCGTGCACGGTCATCCCCATATTATAGAGCAGCAGAGTGACAAAGGTGTGAGACATACGGCTGTGTGTGTGTGTGTGTGTGTGTGTGTGTGTGTGTGTGTGTGTGGAAGCAGGAGCCACATTGATGTTCTCCCGGTGACATGTTGTTTATCACAATGCAAGAGCTCTTATTATATATTTAAAGGACCTTTGAAATGATTATGAGCTTTTGGCCCACGAGCCTCAGAGAAGAGGAAAACAAAAAAAAAAAAAGAAAAGAAAAGAAGGGAGCAAGTGAGCATAAGGCAGAAGTGGGAGAGGGGGAAGGAGAACAGGAGGGAGGGAGGGAGGAATCGTCTCCAGAGCAAAACAAAAGGAGAACAAACAAATGGCATCCCTTTTAGAAAAATGAGATAATAGAAGAGAGGAGGAAGAAGCAGGAATCAGAGGTGTGTGTGTGTGTGTGTGTGTGTGTGTGTGTGTGTGTGTGTGTGTGTGTGTGTGTGTGTGTGTGTGTGTGTGTGTGTGTGTGTGGAGGGGGGTGGTCTTTGTTGTTGCTAGCTGTTGTCAGCACATGTCGTCACTTTTTTGCTTCCTCCCTTTTTTTTTTTTCCGTCCCCATTTGAAGATGGAGGAAAAACACACAGAGCTAAAGAGCAGGTTGAGAGCAGTGGAAGGTGGCGAAGGCGGAACAGTTTGATGTCCTCGCTCTGGGAGATGAAGCATCCTGGGCCTATAAGCTTATCAAAAAAAAAAAAAAAAAAAAGAAGGATGAATTATACACACAAACATGGCAGCGAGGGATGAAGCCGAGGAGACGCGATGATCAGAGAGCGGGGTGGAAGAGGCTGAGTGCCGGCGAGGCAGGAGTGGAGAAGATCAGGCCTGTTACAGGAGGCAGATTACAGACGAGTGCAGCAGGAGAGCAAATGTGCTCACAGTCAATCACTTTCACCTCCTCCACCGTAAACACTGTCGGGTTGAACTCCTTGGACACTTCTCTTGTTTTGTTTAAAGCTCATACTTTCCCTTAATGTTTCTGTCTTCAGCCTATAACCTGAAGAAACTGGAGCATCGTCCATATGATAAATGTATATTCTTTTTTACTGTAAAACATGCTTAAAACAAATGGAAATGTTTCTTAGCCAAAACAGCATTTGCAACGTTTGTATCATTTAAATTTCAATTCAAACGATTTTTTTTTATATTTCCACTGTCTTTCAATTTATCAATACTTTCAAATGAAGTCACCAAAATAAAGTTAAATAAATCAAATACAATTACGAAGATAAAAAAAATCAAATTGAAGGTGTTTAATACAGTTAAGATTGAGGAAAGTCTCCATAATGCAATAAAAAAGATAAATAAGGATAAACACTATGAGTGAAATAGGATTTAAAGTGAAAGAAGCCTGAATACACCGCTACAAGGTGTTTTGTCTGTATTTATGAACACAGATATTCGAACATTTTAAACTTTATTGAATAAGATTTCTTCACTTTAAGGCATCTTAACTTTTCTGCCAATTTTCCCAGAAAAATGAGCCAGACAGACGCTCAGGTTTACACAGCGTTTTCAGGTGAAAACATAAAACTTCCATCCCCACGTCCACGGTGCACCGAGTCACCGGAAACTCCCCCAGTCTGTCTCTGTGTAAATGGGGGAAAATGCAAGTTTTCTGAAACGCTGCTACTGTAACTGCACACCTCGACCACAGTAAATAGTTCTTCAACACATATTGGATGGTTTTTCTCCAGCAGTAGCTGACATGTGGTTGCATATTTGTTGCTCTTAGTGGTTGGAGAAAGGCGAAAGAAACCTCAGTGTTAATAAAAACCTCAGAGGTGCAGTAGGGGCTCTGATGTTTCTGCTGAAATTCACACATCCACCCATCACCTTTTCACCGCGCGGCGCAGGGTTGGTGCCAGAACTCCGACGTCGGTGGGTGCCACAGATGAATCTGTGTCCGTGTCGGAGGCGGTGACTGATCTGGCTGCTGATAGGCCAGATAGGTGGAGGTAAATGAGCGAGCAGCAGGGTTTCCTTCTCATCACTCTCCGAGGCGAGTCTCCCACTCATCACGTTCAGATATTCATCCGGGGATCCAGGTGATTACCTGCCCTCCTCCACAGAACAGGGGAGGTGTTGGGGACTTGTCATGTAACCGGCATTCCTTGGTGGATGAGTCCCATCTTCCGCCGCAAACCTTAAATAGCTGACAGCACCCGTCATTAGCGTCTCCAGGCTGACCACCAGACTGGGATTGACTAAATGCATATCCTGTTAGGTTGAAGCAGGGGAGTCCAATCCATCCCGCAACTCGGCAGGATTTGGCGAGAGCGTCTGTCATCACCATAAATCCTTGAGCGCTTCTGATATGTGGAATATTCAAAGTGGAGAAACGGAGCTTTGCGTCATTGGAGTGGCCGACAGAGTGACCGTCCAATCCTGATTCTCCAGTCTGTCACACATTCGTAACATGAGCTTCTCTGTACTGTCAGACACACAGTAACACACACGAACTGTCAGATATTGAACACTGAAGCTGAAAATATGCTGAAAATCTGAATAAATCCTGTCTCATGGAAAAAGGGTTGAAGGTAAGATAAGATGGGGACACTTAAAAATGTGAAATTGTGATTAGCTGTCTTCTGATTGTGTTTTGTTTAGTCCTTTAAGTCTAAGATTGTGACCAATTATATATGCCCATGAACTTTGATTGATTCCCAAAACACAGAAGCCAAAACTCACCAGTCGCCCCCTTGTGGTTGGTTGTAATACACATAAATTCCATTTTCTTTACATGAAAACACAAAGCAAAGAATATCAGTGCATGCTGACAGTCTTTTTTCTTTTTGGAATACTGTTGCTCTGTTCGTCTGTGTTCACTTTTCTGATCAGTTTGATTCCTACGAACTACGACAAGGAGCTGTGAAGTGGTCTGAACAAAGAATCTTTACATAATAAAGCCAACAGGCGTCACAACTGTTTTAGTCATTTTCATGAATAAAATACAGAGACCAAAAAAACCCAACACAGTCAAAGGTAAACGTAGACTAAGCTCTACTGTTACTTCACTTTTCTAGTCATAACATGAAGTAAAAAAATTGAAGTTCAAGACCAGGTGCGAGCCATTAGAACCGCTCTCTGGGCGGAGAGGTAGAACCAGCCGCTCACCTGGGTTCACTTTGTGTTTCACCAGGCACAAATCTAAAGGCCTTAGATTAAAGTTGTTGGTAATTACGGTTTTGGCAAGGCATTGAAGGAAAAACTGATGGAAAAAAGGCAAAGTTCTTCATAATGGTGGTAATATTTCCCAGCTTCCTTTTAATGGCATTTTCACGTTTGTTATATGTGGAATACTATCTTCACAATATTTGTTGTGAACTCGTGCGGTGACACTTGGACTTTTTTCAAGGATGCAGACTCTTCTCAATACCCACAAAATGTGAACGTTATGAGGCTCTAACTTAATAGAGACACTAAATCACTTTAACCTTTCAGAATTAGCGGACACAGTTTAGCCACACTGGCAAAAATCCTGCTGGTCTGTTGTAGGAACTTAAAGGAAAAGAAGGTCTCATCTTTCATCTTTTGCTGTGTGTGTGTGTGTGTCTGTGTGTGTGTAATTTCTCTTTCCTTCGCTGGATGAACACAATAGCTCTCTGCCCAGCCCTGCCAATCCCACAATGCCTGGCGGTGGGTCTGGCAATAATTCAGGGCAGGACTAAACAGCTGGCTGCCTGACAGGAGAGCTGCCAAGAGCTGGCAATGAGCGGCAGGCTGCTAACCCTTTCACATTTTTAATTAGACCCACACAGCCATGTCTTTGAGCCATCGTAAATATACAGATGACACGCGGAGCATCATTTGTTCTGAAATATTTGCTTACAAAATACTTTCTGTCAGCTCAAAGTTTGTGTGCATGTGTGTGGAAATTTTTTTTCCAATGCCTGTGTCTCATGAGAGATAAACATCACATCGGCCGTATATCACACTCAATGAAGCACAATAAATAGATAAATTGGACTTAAGTGGCAAATTCAGCTCAGTGGACTATCTCTTACTGGTTTTGGCTTTTAAATAATCAGAGTCTGAACCACATATCCAATCCAAAGTCAACTTTTTTTTAATACCTGTCCATTCACCCCACACATCTCTCAAAGCGGCTTTGTTCCACCTCCCACCATTCAACAGACGCGAAGGCATATTGTAGATCATCAGACCATTGCGATGCAAGGCTTCCTCTGACCCATTGAGGGAATCTCACGCTGACTTACATGTACAGCATGAAGCCTGTCCGACTCCGCAGGTCGTGGGCTCGAGGTACCACAAGTGCTGGGAATGTGAAGGAAGCCCGTGGAACAATAGGAAGAGTGTTTACCGGAGCGAGGGCACCATGTGCAGGAGGGATTACCACAGCATTATGACTGCAAGACGCCTTGCCATCTGGACACAACGGAGAAAAGGCAGAGTATAATGAGTTTGCAGGAAGAAAAAAAAGGGGGGGGGGAGAAAAGGACAAACGTGGGATGGAAGGTTTTTACGTCGCTGTGATGAAACAGGTGAGTTGGGCTTGTGCATTGCATAAAAAGTCTCACAGGGGAAACTGATGGTTTTAAGGTTTTGTTTACAAGTAGAAAAAGTTGGCAATGTCAGTTTTGTTTTCATTTACACGTGCACATTGTTTTAATCAGTCTAATACTTTCCGAAGAACATATTGAGCTCACTGTGACCTGAATGAATCTGTACGAAAATAACACTGACGGGCTGGGCCTACGGCTTGGGTCAACTGTGCAAACATATCACTTTAGTGGATGGATGCCTGGATGGACAGACAGGAAGACGATAGTTTAGAAATCATGAGGTAAATAAATAGTGTCCATAAGGATACTATCGTGAGAGTCCCATGATGCCCTCACAATGTGTTCCGGACTAAGACTAAAGTTCTGTAATTAAAGCCTCACTGCAAACCACAGTTCTGTTATCACACTACGCCTGAGTTGAGCTTATCTCATTGTCATTGGCATAATTTTGTCAAATAGTGCAGACTCATGTAAATTAGTTGACTGTACCATCGTACATAGAGTACAGCCAGGTTATTAAAGGTACGAGTGAGTGTTGCAGCTTCATCCATAAACAGAGATTTGCAGATCTTAAAATCCCTCCTTCATGATGTTGACCTTGACAAAACCACCAGGCTTTAGCTGACAGTTTCTTTTTTCTTTTTCAAGTCAACACTTAAAAAGTACTGAGGCCAGCTGTACAGTGGCTCTGAAATGAGCCAGGTGGAAGTTGTTTCTGTTTTGTTTTTTTTCACTCCCAAGACACCTCCGTTTTGCTAACAGCTCAATTCCATCACTGAACACTGCTGTGACGGACAGACAGTGAACACTGTCAGAGCTTAATTCTGTTGTTTTTAGTATCTAAACAAACTGGTTTTCTGGTATTCTTCTCCTGGTTCTTCCTGTCTGTGTATTAGTTTCAGCTGATGTCGGAGAAAGAAGGCCTCATGCAAAACATACTGGACCCCTCTCTGATCTGTCCCGTCTTTCTCTTTCATTTCACACAAACACACACACACACTTCCTGTAAGATGGAGGATGATGCAGCCTTCAGATGGAGAGAGGCAGGTTTGGATGAAATATAACCCATCTGGAACTTGACTACTGGAGGAAGGAGGTGACCCCTGGACCACAGAGAGCCTGTGTGTATGAGTGTGTATGCATGTGTGTGTGTGTGTGTGTGTGTGTCTTGTGACAGGGCTAAAGGTCTTGGCATCCCACTGCAGACTGTGTCACGTGGAGGCAGTGTGGGCTGGTGAATGGTCACGTCCAGCTGGGATCACATCTGGAATCCAGGGAAAGGGACAAAGGCTGAGCTCAGAGGACTTCTGGCCGGCTCGGAAAAGACAACCCTCAAAGTCAAAATAGATTCCAAAATTAGCCAAGAACCACGGTCTTCAGCCATGTGCCATCAAAAGTCATCGGTCCGCAGGTTTTCATTTCAGTCTGATTCTGCTTCAGCTCAGTTTTTTTTTTTGTTTTTTTTCTTGATTACTTCCACATGCTTGGTTGTATATATGTTGAGATGTGAAATCAGTTGCTGGAGCTGGATGGAAAATCTGCAGATTGTAGGCGCTGAACAGAGTTCAAACAGGGTTGGGATTCATTTCACAATCAAACCCTTGAATCAGCGGATGAAAACAAACAGGATAAATACTTGGTGGAATTTACACGCATCCCATCAGCAATTACACTTTCATAGTTGCTGTATGATTGACAACAGTCGGCCGAGTGTAGCCAGGTGTTCGTCAGGTCAGGTGTGGCGCCGCGCGCTGCTGTGCCCTTTGCTGCATCCGCCCTTCTTCTCCACCTTGTGTCCCGGACGCCAGACGTCTGGTCAGGAGCGCGGCCCGCTGACCAACCCTCCAGATGCTTCCTCCAGATGTCACAGCCATGACGCATACGACTGACCCTCACCGGTACCTTGACATGTAAAGGTACTTGGCATTCACCATCCAGTAAGCACGACCCCCGACTCCACCTGATTAAGCTGGTGACCCTTTCCCTCCTCACCCTGTCAAGCGCTTCTCCAATCAAGACATAATCATGATCAAATATTGCAAATTTTGAGGCAATCTTAAAAGCTCACATGTCTCTGCAGTGAGCTTCGAAATATGGGTCAATTTATTCAACGTCAACATGCAGAAATACATTTCTACATTGTTTAGGAGTGCATATGGCCTGACGGACCACAGTGCAGATCTCTAAACAGAATAGCAGCTACAAAGTCAAACTGTATCATCCTTGCCTGCGAGGGCTGTGCAGTTCTCTTTGATCCCGACCCAGTGTAACTAACAAGGCTCTGACTGATTGACACATCCCGGCGCATCGCCGAGGTGGTCTATAACGTCAATGACAACTGTCCCTCTGAGGCCCTTTTGTGTGCATTTAGGGGGTTTTTTTTGTCCCCCTCCCTCTGCTATTTCCAGCCATTCCTCCCCTGCAGATCTGTGCAGATAGGGAGGGATGGTTGCAGGGCTGCAGCGCCCTGACTCAATCAGGCCTGTGAGGCCTTTGGCATTAAGCCCAGATGGAGACAGAACCCACTAGGGGCCCCACAGAGGAGTTTTGGGGAGAGGAGGGACGGATCCGTGGAAGGGGGTGGCGGGGGGTAGATGATGGAGATCAGAGCGGCCTGAGGCGGGTGTTAAAATACTCACCCTGGGTCTTTTGGTAGCGATCGCATCACAAAAACGCAGCCGTCAGTTTTAAGTCATGCACGCTGTTTTTGTTCCCATCAGACAGGAACAAGGCGGCAAACGTTCATACAGCCAAGTGGCGGCGTTACGGGCTGCTGATGTGCCAGATACACCCAAAAACCATCAGTTGTCTGGGTCCCATGGTTTCTCTTTTGGGCCTTTGTACCAGAACAGAAGGTATAGTAACAGACGCACAACAGAAGTGAGACAGTATCTGCAGGAACGGATATCAACGGTTGTGTGATTGAGTGGCAAAATGTGCCTCTATAATGTTTCTATTGTCGATTGTGAGTTGGCACACCGCAGACAGTCACACACGTTGGGGACTTAGCTCAGTTCTTTTTTTTTTTTTCGTGACTCATTCAGAGCTGGTGTAGAGAGGGGAAAGCTGCCACATGCACACGCTGCAGCATCCCGGTTTGGGCTGAATCCTGTATGAAATAACATAAACACATGATTGCTAATTTTATATTTAAAAGAAAGCAGGTTTAGTGCTCATTAAACCGACTTAACATAAATCCAAGGTGGCGAATTACCCCCGGAAATGTTCAGTGTAACCTCTTCGGTTCACGTGGGTTTGAAGCTTAATGAATCGGCGTGCGTTCTCACGGTCCTCACCATTCAGCGCAATTACAGGCTGAATTTGACAAATGTCTTTCAAGAAACATTTGCATGCCATTTCAGTAAAAGCAACATCTGCTACATGTATTCATGTACCAATCCTTAATTTGTATGCCAGTGACCCTTAGATGACCTCCTGATCAACCCGCCGATGCTGTAAGTAGGATCGCTAATAGCCGCTGGGTAAATCAGGGGATTGAGGCTGAAATGAGGTGCAGGTGTTTTATTTCATTCACACAAGGAAAATACAACATACAAGGACACATCCAGCATTGTCTGCCTCCGATGGCAAGTCCTCCTGAAAGGAACCGCCTAAACTGTGAAAGGCAGCGTTTCATAGACTGATATTGATTTTCTTTATAGCTCAACTGCTCCACAGGGTAGCTGCGATTCTTTACAACTACATGACAGACGTGTTTTACTGTTTCATTTCAAAATGCTTCATATGAATTAATATTGTAAAATAATAAGATACCTCGCCTTAACTAAACCGCTTGGTACCTTCCAGACCTGTGAAGCAGTGCTCAGCCGTCACAACCAGCATTTATTCCAAACACCTTGAATAGGAAATATGCAAAAAGTGCTAAGTTTTTGCACTCTTTTCTCCTTCAATCAACTGAATAGGGACCGCACTTCTGGAAACACTCAGTTCTGGCTTTTTAAATTGCCCAGAATTGTTTAAAGTTTGTCATTTCAGTAAAGGTTTCCACAAGAAATCCACCGAGAAGCATCTTAAACTCAAAAAGACACATGATTGACAATGAGTAACAAAATATATTGAATTGAGGCAAAGGACTGCCGTCTTTGTCCCACCGATTAAAAGGACAGTGCAAATATGACAAATGACTCCACCATGAAAAATGACAACAACCAGCGGGTGTGAGGTTTGGTTTTAACATCAGAAACCCAACAATAACTACAGATATTTATTTTAGTTAATTTCAGACATTGTGGTTTCACTAAGCTGATTATTAAAGATTTTATTCATCTGGTGATCTTCAAAACAAACTCACAGAAAGTTTTTACATAGGAATTTTAAACATTTGTGAAGAATTAAAAGCGATTTGTAAAGTTAAAAGGTATATATATATATACTAGTAGTTTATTTTCTTTTTTTTGTTTTTCGACTGGTAAGTTCTCCAAAATGGCCAATTTGGCAGCATTGGTGCCTTTTGGAAAATTGTACCACATTATATTTGAGTAGGCTTAAATTAAATAGTTTGAGTTTTGAAGACAAACACACAAGTTGTGACTTCTCTGATGAGGAATCAGCTGGACAGAAGACAACAGCTCCTTCAACCTTCACGTGTTCGGTTTGCCAATTTCTTTCTTTTTACAGTCAAAAATAAATAAATAATAAATAGAGATACAGCAATGGTACTTTCAGACACATTCATGCCCAACCAACACAAGGCTGACTTCTTTGTTCCCCCTCAGTCTGTATGATGCAGAGAGCAATGAAGTTCAGAAAACTCTGTCTCCTGTCACTTCCTCCAGCTTCTCTGAGGGACCCTCAGTCGCTCCCTGACTCACCCAGAGATATAACTTCTCCAGCAGGTCCTGGAATTGACTGGCAATAGACGACTGACATTAACCGATGCTCCACCCGCCACTGCAGCTCAGGTTTGACTTTTTCTTCAGTCTAACTAGACGCATGCATTAAACCTCAGTTTCCCACAAAACTGAGGACCCTGTGGAGTGATTTATATATGTATGTATTTTCAGTTGTCACTCACATTGCGCGTCATTGCATCATTTGCCTATTTTATTTCATTTATTTTAGCTGGATTCTGACTCTTTCTTGCACCTGCGTGAACTCCATTTGCATCTCTGTTTGTCTTTTTGTGTATCTGTATGAGTACATCCAGTGAGCAGTGTGTGAGCGTGTGTGTGTGTGTGTGTGTGTGTGAGAGAGAGGGAGAGAGACTCCATTATAATTCAAACTCTGCCCTAAACATTGTTACTTTACTTCTTTCTAAACCCGAGCCCTGGCCTAAGGGACACACACCTGGCTCCCTTCCACATGCACACACGTCTCTGTGCGTGTGTGTGTGTGTGTGTGTGTGTGTGTGTGTGTGTGCAGTTTGCAGTGTGCATACTGCAGGCACACACACCTGGTCACTCCATCTCTCTCTCTTCCCCTTCCTTTTTCCCTGCCGTCTCCATCTCCTCATCATTTTCACCCTCATTTCCTCGCCGTGTTAAGATGCTTATTTTCTATCTCTTGATCTGCAAGTCATCCTTAAACCTTTTAACACGGCTCTGGCCCCGCGGACTAATCGTATTCCATAAATATTTAAAAAGGGCAGAAATCTGCTGGAGGTTGCCTTATCTGGAGCCCTGACGATAATCATCTTAACCAGGACCATTATGATTTTAATTACCTGTCTTTGATTTCCTAACTCGGGAGTGTGGTTATTCCTGGCCCCGCGGTACATTCCAGGTTAAAAGGGTCCCTGGGATTAGCTCCCCTCCTGATAATTGAGTCCATGTCAAAACGCAGATTTATCTGTGGAAAGGTGTTTAAAGTTACAATCTCAGGATCCCTTCTCTTTGGCTAATCAGAGCGGCGGTTCAGAGCCGATTCTGGAACATGCCACCGGCTGCCGGTTTCTCCTAACAGTCGCGAAAACAAGGGTGACTGCAGAGAGGTTTCAGTGTTTGACATACAACCTCATTTCACTAAAATCTTTCCAGTTCTGAAGAACAAACTGGAATCAGAACTCGATCATGAACATGCTGAAGGAAAACAGTCGACCATATTCTCCCGAGAATGTTGTTTATGTTTAATATTGGGCTGTTGAGAGTTTTAATATCTATATCTCAATTGAAATGAGATAAATAAATGTTGGGGGTTATTTTTCAGTGTCTCGAGCCTTGTGTCTGCTACCTGAACCCTTGAACAACTAGAATTTACATTCATGTAACGGATTACATGTCTTTGGTACTTCAGTAACAACAGTAGATGCATTTTAACCAAAAGGACACAAGTATGAACGATTTGCTTTGGATGCACTTTTTGGACAGTTTAGCAGAGGCGGTGAGATTAAAAACATGCAAATGAGGAACACTGTGGAGGCACAGTGGGGTCCGCCTTGCACTCGTGATTAATGGGCAGAATCTCAGCTGTTTTCCAACCTGAAAGGTCACTTAAGTTCCCTCTGAGAGCAACTTGGGGTTCAGCGTTTTGTCTGAAGACACTGCACAGGCAGAGATGGGGACTGAGGTTCTCTTTACACAATATTTTCAAGTGAAAACAAGAACGTTGCATTGTGTTCTGGGTGTGTGTTAACACGATGCTCGGAAAACTTGTGTTTTCACCACTTTAAATATTAACTGGACCCAAGGCTCCATCTGATTGGTGACTTTGTTTTGGGTTGTTTTTAACCAATCGGTGTGTGAAAACAGGAAACACACACACAGGATCCACCTGGTGGCTGTGTGCATGTCTGCAGTGACGTGCACGGAGGCAGGCGACATGCTGTACGTCTCGTCGCTGCAGGGCCATCAGTGCCGCTGCCGGTGCCAAAGCATGTAGCCCCGCAGACAGCCAAACCTCATTGTGAATAAAGAGGAACATGTTGTCTGGAAAGCGCTGATCTGGCTCTGTCTGCACCCACCCAACACCTCCTCCACCCCGTGCTTACCCCACCTCTACATCTGCTTTGAAATGGCAAGGAAGTGACAAAATGACTGGTGCTAACAAGAGGCCATAATTAACTGCATTGGAGAAAGCAAGCGCACACACATACACACACACACACAGACGTGGACACGCACAGCCTTTCATACACTCAGCCATAAGGGCTCATGCTAATACACACACTGTATTCATTCACATGGGAGTTCTCGCAGGGGCCCGTCCAGGGCCACATATGGGCACACACATGGACACAAAGGTACTCGCACGTAAACACACACACTGGCACGGGGTTTTAATAATCATGTCTGGAAAAATTAACTTTGAATCCAGAGCTTTTTATGTTTGCCCACATGCTCAACAGGCTCCTTCCATTTTTACTGCCAGCTTGTTAAGTGTCTTCTGGCAGCGCGGCGCTCAGCAGCCAGGCAGCCGCTCACACACCAACCGGTTCACCACTCGGAGCCCGACCAGCGCCAACGTGCAGGGTATAGTCTCTGCCCCGCGTAGCTGCAGGCCCGGTTTTATATGGAGCCAACCGGGTGAAACAGTGGCCTGCAATCAAACAGTTTATGAGTGAAAATTTATAAAAATTCTAACATATTTCTGTGTCATTTAATGCTGTTAAAAATAACATTTATTTACATCTAGAGCAAAAGATTATTTTTTGTGTGTTTTTCAATGAACTTCGCTCTCAGTTCTTGGTTTTAACTGGACAGTTTTCAATCACTCGAACTATGCTCTTAATTTTAGACATTTTTAATTGGAAAAAATCTGAACATTTCAAAAGATCCATAGGAAGAGTCCATTAAAGACTTTAAATGATGGTTTTCTGCTTTTGGCATGACATTTAAAGACTATTCAAGCTGCTTTTCTTTAAAATCCACATAAAAAAAATTAAGTTTATTTTTTCATATCATTTCAAAATCTGCAGCGATGCCAATGTCAGTTCAGAAACGAGGAGGGGTAGCATGGTGTCGATGAGAAACAAGGAGAGGCTGTCTGAAGGCCCAGCTTAGGAAAAAATAATTATTCACCTACCACATATATCATTTTGGAAGAATATACGGTACTTTTAACTCATAAGAGGAATCAGACAGAAAGTACTTGAGCAGATTATGTACAAATAAAGCATTTGGACCTTCTGAACAATTGCACTTTTGCACTGACTTTGTCAAGAACTGTTATTCACCATAATGTTTAACCTGGTGGCATTTTGATCTCTTCATTCTTTAATTGTTGAATTCATAAACAAACTAGTTCAAAATCAGTATTTACTAAATTTTAGAATTTGTTCACCAACATGCTTGAAAATGCATTCAAATAGCAACATGCGTAGGTTATTTTTCACATTTGTTTGTTAAATCTAATCTGAAAAAATACACATCAGCTGTTAGTCAGCTGATTAAAAAGACAGTAGACAAGATTTAAAACTATTTCAAATCTCTCACAAACCGGAAAGGGCTGTCGAAGGAAGCCGGAGTATCTGAAGAAAACCTAGGAAAAATGTGCAAACTCCACTCAGAGAGGCGCCCAAGCCTGGACTCAAACCAGGAATCTTTTTACTTTGAGGTGAGAAAGCTTATCACGACAACTAACTCAAACTTTATTAATCCCCTTGGGATCCCTCGACTCTTTTTAGGGCAGTTGAACAGACAGCAGCATGACGGCCGCACAACAGGCTTCCAAAGCTTTCCAGCACCGCAGAACAATCCCTACCTTTATGTGCCTGTTTTTGAGGATGTAACGTTGACGTCGCCCAGCGCTCCCCCCATTTATGAAATTCTGCTGCAGCCAGATCAACACAAACGCGTCCACACATCCCAAATATCCCACTTTTCCATCTTATTTCCAACCATCTCTAAAGCTCGCATGGCACACTTCCCCAAAGACCCCTCATCTTACATGCTAATGGCTTGTACACACACGCACACACACACGCACGCACACACGCACGCACACGCGCGCAATGCAGTTGCCAAACCAAATACACACAGCTGTCACACTAAGACCCCATCCAAACTAGCACCTCTTCTTCCTTGTGATTATGG
Source organism: Salarias fasciatus (assembly GCF_902148845.1). Classification (NCBI taxonomy): domain Eukaryota; kingdom Metazoa; phylum Chordata; class Actinopteri; order Blenniiformes; family Blenniidae; genus Salarias; species Salarias fasciatus. The sequence goes on along the minus strand of NC_043763.1, from coordinate 19,192,139 downwards.
AGAGCGTGTTGGCAGGAGGCGCTGGCCCAATAGCCATTTAGCTGATTCCAGTGAGGAGATATTGGGGGAAAGTTGGTGGGGAAGTGCTTTCATGCCGACTGCCAGTGATGGAGAGCCCCGGCTGCCTTCCATCTCCTGAATGAGGAGCAAATTATTCCAAATCATTTGGGAACGAGAGGCAGAAGCAACCCCTTTTATTTTTTGGATGCATTAACAATGTTTTCAGTCGCTTTGTTGGCGGCATCAAAAAGGTGGGCCCTGCCAAAGATTAGCTGGATAAATTGCCTAATTGATCCATTCACTTTTTAACTGATGCTTTATTAAGGGGCTCTGGAGTGAGGAGGGGAGGTGGGACGGGGCTGCGGAATGCTGCTGTGAACGGCCACGTGCACACGCACGCAATTTGTGTATTTTGTCACCCTGAAAGCGCACGGCGAAGACAACCCCGACGATGATTAGGCGCACTGCAATCCGCAATATTAGGAATAAAATATACTGCGCCTCTTCCCTCGGTCATCAGTGCGTTTATTTATGAATACACACCAAACAAACACATCTGTGTCACCCATTAGGTGTCCTGAGTTTTCTCCCACTCCGTCTTATTCATGGAAATATTAACGCTCTTCATCATAATCAGTCTTCTTAACTGTTAGCATATTAAAATGCTCTAATCCCTGCATAAATATTGGAGGGCTTACACTATTAAGGTGATGGATGGAGGATGTTCAGAGGGAACACCTTGCATTATAGAGTGACTGTGAGGCAAAGTGAAGTGAGTCAGGCTCATTCAGCGCTGAGCTCACTGCAAATACAGTCACACACTTCACAGTTTGCTCAACATACAAAACGAATCACTTGAGGGGTGAAATTTATTAAATTCCTGGTTTGAAATGTGTAAAATTTCCTTTTCAAGTTACAGTGGCAACACTGTTATCAGCACTCGTATGCATTTTTGAGGAATAAATGGAAAGAAAGCAACGTGCAAAAAGTCAGGCTTCATCTATAAATGTTGGAGTAAGGTGGACATGATAATTATATATAAAACTGAAATATTTCAAGCCCTTTAGTTATTGTGATCGGCCGCTGGGAAACAGCATGACTGAAAGCAAAAACAAATTATGCTGATTTCCTTCCAGTGTACGAAAAAGTAACATTCAACCCATCTTGCAAAGTCTCAGACCGGCTCCTCACTTCTTGTAGTTATCTTGATGTCGTCAGTTCGCGCCCGACAGACACAACACCTTTACAGGTTCAGCACTGGCATAATTTTGTGAAAGGAAAAAGAAACCACAGTCAAGCATCAAATCAGCTCTCTCTGCTTCCGTCAGTTTAGTGACAACAGTCTTGTTCAAGGTAGCATTCAATCTTTGAAAGCTGGAAGCCAAGTAATTAGCCGAGTGTATTCTCAAAAATTAATCTGAAGATGTGTCAAAGTTTGTCTAATTCCAGTTGTTTCTTCTGTGAGAAGCAGGTACAAGTGCAGTACTTGTTACAGTCAGCATAATTAAACTGATTGATGAAAGAAGCAGAGTATTAGAAAGATAAGTGCAGACTGATTCAACTCCTTTAAAAACTCTAAAACTGTTCTTTTTTTTATTATTATTCCCATCATTGAAACTCTACTAATGATGCCAGTGTCATCAGGCTGATTACAAAAAGTCTGAACCTGCCTTGGCTGCTTGTTCCTAAAATTCCCAGGATGCATGTCAGCGATCCCAGGAGAATGGGTGTGAACAGGTTCTTTTCAGCTGGGATTTGTGTGTGTGTGTGCAGAGAAAGAAACAGTGGCAACGCAGGGTTTGTGGCTGAGCTGAACCCCATTAGACAAACCTCTTTATTCTAATTTCCCTCAAGAATGTGAATAATTACAAAATTCTTCTTTTCTGGTGAGAAGGCCTTCGTAATGTCTGCATGTCAATCCTAATCAAGTGAGGGATTGAGTTGGAAATAATTAAACCAGGGCTAGAAAAGGCAGATTAACCCAAAAAGCCGCCTCCTGACAGAGTGAGACGTCTCCGCCGTGGACCCAGTATTGGGTTTGGACGGGGGTTTTGGGCATCTGCTGAGATTTGCTGACTTGGTTCTGCGAGGGCTGCCGGACTTGGCAGGGGATGAAGCCAACCTCCTCAGCTCCTCCACTCGGTCGAATTCCACGGTGACACTTGCCCCAGTCTGGATCTCATTAGGAGACCAAGCCCACCAGGTTTCTGAGCGAGCAGGGCCAGAAATTTGGAAGCGAGTCAGGATCATGCTTGGTAGACTCTGTCCTGGTTAGCATCTGCTGTGCTCCACACACATCTGCTGCAACGCTAGACTTTCAAGGGATTACGCAGTTTCTCCTCTTTCTCAGGACTGTAAACCAGTGAAGTTTGTTGAGGCTGCTAATGCCATCCAACACAATGACGCCTGGACGTTGTGTAAAATACAGGCTGGGCATGTGACTGTTGTGAAGTTGTCAAAATTAAATTTGCACAGGCCAAAGAAAACCAAGAGACATTGTCGAAATTACAAGTTTTTCCCATGCTTTTATCATGTAGGACCCTGCTTTTGTGTGTTGGTGCGAGTGGGTGTGTAAATCAGTGTTTGGCTACAGCGTAATGATTTGGCGAGCGGGATCTGCTTTTCTTCAAGGCCATACAGTGGGCTCCAGGAAAAGTGTCTCCAGAGTGTATTTGTCCTGAGGAGAAGTTCTCAATAAAGCTCTTCAATCGATCTGGTAGCACGACTGTAACAGGAGACACGACTCTGCAGTAGAAATCACTGCATCTAAATGTCTTAATTTCTTGTAATGGCTTAAAAATCAAACATGCAAAAGCAAATGCAGAAATAAAATGGTCCTTTAGTTTGATGGCCGATCTATCATTCAACCAACGAGCTGTGAAAGCTGCTGAATGTTGAACAATATTTAGCAAAATGCATGCAGTGCTTTTCATTCTGAAAACAAAGTTTTACATTAACAAAGACAAAAAACTGACAAAGACTTGAGGTGCACGTGTAACTTGTCTATGCATTATTCATTCTTCTTAGTTTAGTAAAATCTACTTGATTGAGGCCAAATGAAAAAACAAATCAGTTATGATGGTTCAAATGAAGAAAATTAATGGGATATATATTATTAGAAAATAAAGTTTATAGATGTTGAGTGGATTGTATATAAATGGACTCTATATAAAGGAGGAGATTCGAGACAAAATTTCCGTAAATTGTCAATTTTAGTTTTGTAACTATGTAAAACTAATAAATCAGGTTTAGAGAACATTTCTTGTTAAATATACTTTTTTTAAAAAAAAAAATCCTTGCAGTTATTATTGAATCATTGGGATTAAATGATTTGAAGAAAAAGCCTTGCTGCTCATTTGTAGAAACTCCCATTTAACCCATCTTATACAAGGCATGACCATTCTTTCTGCATTCATCTAATACCTTTACTTGGACGGTATCTTCATTTGCATACATCTGGGTTCTCCATCTGTTTTCATGCATCGTCTATTTGTTCTTTGAAGGACAAAGACTGCAGCTTGATCCTCCATCAGGCCACCACATCCGCCATGTACAGCACCCAGGGCACAGATCCCCAGCGAATCACCGATCACTTAATGTTGTTTTTGGGAAACGAGTAAGGGTGGGTGGGAATGGGGGGGGTTTAAACAGATAGGGGGAAGGTCAAAGTCCATCCTCTCGTCTGTCTTTCTGTCCCTCCGAGCTCTTATCCGCTGCTGTCAGTGTCCACTGACTGACGTCTTCGCTCAGTGGTCAGGTCCTGGCAGCCATGCCGCAACGACGCCACCTGATACACAACAACAACAACCAAATAAACATGGGGGGGGGGGGGGGGGGGGGGGCGGGGGCACAACGATGCCCAAACCTATAGCCTCCCTATCAGCGATCCATTCTTCCATCCAGCTCTCTCCCTTCCTACCCATACCTCCCGTGGCCAACTGATTGACTTTGCTCTGGTCACTCTTCACCAGCAGCCAAACTGACAGCTGCCCCTCTTTGTTTGGGAGGAAAGTCAGGCTAATCTGCAGGCTAAAGTCATCAGCAGTCCCATCGATTGCGGCCTGGTTTTGTGACGAGCTGACTGCACAGGACAGCAGTTGGCGATAGAATGAGAATTTATAGAAGAGAAACGGCCAACGCATTTGATTTTCATGCATTTGTTCATATACTTATTATGTGTCATATAGCCAGGAAACACTCCAGAAGTATCCCTGTGTGTTGTTTGTTAAGCATTTATACTCAAACACCGGATCTCCTCAACATGAAGTTGACTTCAGTCAGTGAGGTGAACAACGAACACCGAGAGCCAAAAAGAAAAATTCAACTGAAGCCAAAAGGTCTAGAAAGGCTTCATGTTTCAGTGTTCACTCGCTCGAGAAAAAAAAGAAAATTCCAGTGACCCTGTCATCAGGCATTTCCATTTGGCAGACCAACAGGACATCTCCAGAGTGGCGAGATGAGAGCCGGGCTTCCACTGTGTATTCCGCTTCATAAGTCATCACCCTGAGACACGCTGAAGAGGACTTCTGAAGGGGGAAAGTGTTTGCTAATCAGTGTATAGGTCAGCATGTAACAGAATATTTTTGGCCAGTGGGATGAGATCGAGCTTTGATCAAGGCGAGAGTATTCTGTTTGAACGACTCGTTTGGCTCTGGGCGGGAGAACTTCCCGGGGACAGACGAGCCGGCAGTGGGCAGCTTTGGGGTTAATATTATGATGTTTAGGGGAATTGGCTGACGCCTCAGACCAAGACATCTCATATCCGTTCATATCAAACAGGCCCACATTAGACCTCAGCCTCAGCCATTTGCTTTGATTTAGTCTCACAGATGCATTTTAAAGCACCGCTGTTGGTTAAAAGTGTTGATTCTTAGAAGTGATTGATTTCTGAGAGCTGGCTTTTGCCCGTGGCTTTACCCCTCACACTGAAGAATTGTTTCAACACCATACAAGATGGTCCAATTCCCATTTATGTATTTTGTATGCTAGAGATGTAACCATGTGGTAGTATGGACTTGTTGGATTTTTCATTGTTCCAGGGGGTTAACTTCATCTTAAAAAGGAAAAAAAAAATGAAAGAGTGAGTTTCCCCAAAAAATGATGGCAGCAATTAAAATTTAATAAAGTAATAAAGACATGTTTTTATCCCTGGTGAAGAGATTACTCACCTTCCTTTCCCAGATGCTTAACGTTAAACCATATTTGCACTAAAAGTGAACTGAAAGTAAGGTGGACCTACAAAAACAGAATTTTGTCCCAACAATGAGGAATTCAGCAAACCCATGCAGAAAATCCCGCTCTGTCATGTCAATACGTGTCTCATTGAAATGCCGAGGCGGCGCCTGTCTGGCCGGGGAGCTGGTCACCTCACATCGGACCTCACCCGGCTGATGGGTAGGAGAGGCTTCCTGCTGGTTCTTTACCTGGTGGCTCTGTTTCACGAGACCTGACAGGAACCTTCATGTCAACGACCCTTCTTCATCGCTGTGTGATCCCGACTGCCGACGCTTCACCAGCTTATTAATGGCAAAGAAGACATTAATGTAGCAGTGTGAGGTGCTGTCCTCTTCTTCACTAAACCCTCCTTTCCTACTTTTATTGGATAATCAAGTTTTATTCTTGCTATCAATCTATTCCATGTGTGTTTTTCTTCTTTTCAAAAAGAAACACTTGTTTTTTTCCCCCTCTTTCATTCTTTTTTTTTAATTCTGTAGATGTTCTTTTGCTTTCTGATTTCTTGTTGTATTTCTATGATTTTATTATGATGTTATGAATTTCTTTCTCTGAGTGTAGTACTTTAAATTACCTTGTGTATGAATGGTACCAGTAGCTTTGCCTCTACAGTGACCTATATCGGGCTTATTGTCATTTAGTGTTTCATTTTGGTCCCAATCCGGCCCATTATTTCATTAATGTGTGTTTACTGGTTTTAAAGAAAGACAACTGTTTTCCTTTCAAATGAAAAAGAAAATAGCAGAAGAAAGATTTATCTATATTTATTTATGCATTTTTTGTTTTTTCTCCCCACAAATAATTCCTTTGAGGCCATTGTGATAGAATATAAATCCTTGTTTGTTTTCCTCCAGTAAGTGAAAATGGAGTCCACAAAAGGAATGTCTTTCAAGTTGGGTATAAATTGTCCAAAAGACAAAACAAATATCGTTCCTGGTCTTTTTTTGAGCTGGCGAGACACAGACCGCACTCAGGAACTGCATGCTAACATCTGACGACGAGAACTACACACAAAGTACAGCTGAGGCTGACGAGGGTCGTCGGCTTTGTCTGAAAATGTACTGGACAGAAGGAAAGAAGAAGTCAGCTACTGGCCAAAGTCAGAAGGGTTTCTCCACTGCGGATCTGAGAAGTTCTGCAAAATGTAACGGCAGTCCATTGAATATTGGTTCTGAGCGATGTTTCTGTCGTGGCCGTTGGCCAGCTGCTGTCTCTGAAGGACCACCACAAGCTTTGGATAAATTTATGGTGGTCTTAAACGGTCAACAATAAAGAGTTAGCAAAGGGAATCTTTAAATGTTCTTTCTTTAGTCAAAAAAGCCAACATTTTACAGTGAAAATGGTCAAATAATCATCAGTAAAAGATTGTGAAAACTTAAAGCAATGTCCACAACTGATACAGTGGAGGTTTTTCATTTTTAAATACATACTTGTGATAAAAATATTTGAAATTCCGTATTTGACTCACAATTTAGTAAGTGATTATGCTGTGTGTATTACTTCCACCCTCCAGTAATGGAGCTGCCATTGGTGCAGAAGAGACACTGGAAACTGGTCGCAGAATTAGAAAACACCCTTGAATGAGTCATCAAATGTTTGACCATGTTTATCTAGAGAAGGGGAACAGTCAAAGTTCCCATCATGTTTTAGGCAGAAATAAAGACAGAAATGAGAAACTACCAGGGAGCTACAACATTAAAAAAAAACTGGAAATGTATTTTCCATTTCATCTTTGAAGCCGCTGCTTCATTTCTCAGGATCAGTTAACAAGAAACTGCAAATTCACACTGGGGTTAAGTTAATGAAACCTCAGAAAATCATCCTCCCCTCCATCCGTGGTGATGATTGCTGCCTTGGATGCCCTCTTGCCTTTGCCCCGCTCATCTCCCTCCCTTCTCCACCCCTTCGCCCTGGCCTGTGGGGCAGAGCTGCTATATGATGGCATTTGGAGGCCGGACGGCGTTCTGGAGCCGACTGCAGCCTGGATGGGCGGCGGACAGAAAGGCCTGAGGACCCCAAAGAACGGAGAACCAAGCTCGGGGTTTTCTGCTGACATTTCTGCTGCTGGACAGAGAAGAGGGGGCAGTTTTTAAGGAGCTGCCATCGCCATTTTAACTTCTCCATAGACAGTCTGACATCAAATCAGTTACTCTGAACTACAAGAATCTCCTCTCTGCTGCTGCGTATGAAGTCATTCAGAGAGGAGGACCAATTTCCTCTCACTATTATTGACCATATTGTTAAAAAAAATTCTGGTGCACACTGAAGAAACCATAACATTTCGGTTAGCATGAGTACTTTCAACATGCAGCATCACAGATGGCGTGAACTCTGACTCGGACTCCGTTTCCAGTGGACCATCCATGAAGCAGGAGTGGCTAAATGTGCAGCATCCTAGAGACCGCCGGACAGACCAGCACAACAATGAGTGGATTAGTTTCTGGTAAACAATACAACCCGTGACTCCTGAGTCTCCCTCTTTCTGTGAGCGGGGCCGGATGAGAGGGGGCCTCACCTCCTGGCCGCGGCCTGCAGCTCTGGCTCCGCGCACGCCGCCACTATCATCATCTAAAAACGCTGCACCTCTCAGCCAAAGATTAGTGGCGCCCATCCAGGTATTCATGCTTTTTCATCACCATATGGAAACACTTCTCTTCATCCCACGACCTCCTCATACCTCCCAACAGCCCCCCGTCACACACGCATCCCCTCCTTCCGTCTCCATCCCTGCTCCTCTTTATAGATTACTGGCATGAGGAGTCGAAACTGGCTTCAGATCTGTGCGGCGAACCCGCCGCGGCTCCGCCGCGCCTGTCTTCCTGCCTGCCTGTCTGCCTGCGCGGCGCTCAGCGGGGGGCCTCCGCAGTCTTTAATGAAAGTCACGAGGGAAGGAGAAGGAGGGAGGAAGAGACGGAGAGAGGAGGTGGAGGAGGGAGTGGAAATTTGGCAGGCAAGTGCATGCTAAACGCCTGAACTACACAGGTTTGTGTTACAGATAAAAGCATGGGGGACATTTTACTTTATAAGAAGCTGCAGCTTAACTTGCGAGAATTATATGGAAGGAAAGATAAATATTGGACATTTTGTTTGTTTGTCCGCTATAGTCCCACAATTTCCTCCAGAGAGGACTTCATTACCCAGACGCTCGGTGACGTGACAGCTTTGTGTGTAACGGTGAGGCTTTATAACAAAGAGAAAAGTGAGGTTAAAGTTCCACTATTGATGACTTTAGCGCTTTCTATTCATTTTGATGGATTTTTTTCTTCTTCTTTTTTTTTTTTTTGTATTTCTTTTACAAGCACCGAGTCAGCCAGAAGATCAATATAGTGAGAAAAAAAAAACCCGAGAGAAAGAAAGCAGTTGCTCATATTTTCAAGAGTAGAATTAAATCCTGTCACTGCGTCCTCCCTCAACAAACAGACGTACATACAGGAGTGGATGCTGACATTGATTTATCCGCAGAAACCAGGAACAATTGAAAAAGAAACAAAGGAAGAAACGTGCACTTTTTCTAAAGATTAAAAAGAAATACAGCAGCAAAGTTGAGAGCAATAAGAATAAATGGATTTTTTTTTATATAATCAGGCAATTCATGAACATGTTGCATCCTTAAATTAGACTTGTAGCTCAAAACTTACAGTTGCCTTTAAACATATTTTTAGATTTGTGAAAAGTAAAATAGGATAATAAGCCATAACATGACTCGTCAATAAAAAGACTTGAGTAGTAATTGTGACTCTATACATTAAACGCACTAAACATCAAATATATTGATCGAAACGTTTTCATAGAAGTGTGCAGGAATCTCATCATAAATAAACCTAGCAGTTAATTCCAAAACATGTGGGCATGCTGAGAGGGGAATTAAACCACCGACACCGACACAGTGTCGTTAGCATGCCAAGCCAGGAGTTAGTACTGTTAGTTTTCAAAATTAAACCTCACACACACACAAACATGCAGAGAACAACACACTATGAACAATAAGTAATGGCGAGTACATGGACAGATGAGCACGTTGGACTGGTATTACGGTGATTCTCAACTCTGAAATGACAGAGTTCAGGAGAATCTTGACTGGGAGCCATGAAACTATGAGGCGTTATTGTCCATCTACTCACGAATGAGCACCGGCCGTGATGTGCATGTGGGGTTGCAGAAAAGATGTGTTTTCCCTGTTTACATGGAGACAGAGTCGAAGTGTTTTTGAAAAGTTCCACCTTGGGGATCGTCTTCAATAAGTTGCATTGTTAAGGACAAAAACTGAAAACTGCCGTAAATCTATACAGTGTATTGATCTATATCTTTTTTGTGTATAAAAGCAAATTCCATTTTGCTCAAAAACACCAAACCCTCAATGATTTTCAGGACTTTAACCTTTTAAATGATTACTTGATGTCGATTTTATAGATGAGAAAATCGAAAATGATTAAAATGTGTCGTGAGTAGAAGAATAGAACAGCTTTTCATTATTCACAGTGGAAGCAAAGTTCAAAGACAGTTTTTACATGTGAGATAATCTACCATAGTGGTCTTTTTTTGTCATGTGGAAATAAACTTATGGCCAAACCCTGAAAGTAAAGGCTTTCACTGGAGGTAAAGACCCTACTGGATATTTAGGTTGATTTATTTATAAACAACAGTGATGTCAAGTAAAAAAACCTGGGATTTAAAGATTAAAAACCCTGAAAAAGATTTAATACTCGGTCATTTTATGCAGGAATGAAGCTGATTGAGATGTCGACGATAGAGAATATGTGACGCATTTATTTTTATTTATTTATCTATTTATTTATTGACAGGATACGACCGAGATGGAAACTGGACTATTGAGCTCAAAAACTGCAAATGACCAGACAAACAAAACACAACACCATCCACAGTGGTGCTGATCATTAAATCAAGGGCTGAACTCTCAGTCATCAGGTCAGATCATGTTGGTATCTTTTCATTTGACTCTTTCTTCCCTACTTCAATTATGATATGTCTTCTCTTCATTGAGTTGTGTGTGTGTGTGTGTGTGTGTGTGTGTGTGTAGGCAGATAAAAGTGTTTAACATACTGTAAAAGTCTCTCCTCCAGCAGCATTAAAGCCCGGCTTTAATAAAGGTGAAATAAAAACTCTGCCACACGCTCGCTCTCTTCATAAAATGTCTTGAGGGCAGAAAGCGATAAAGTGGTGGGGTGGGCTTGTTCCTCCGGCCCTATTAATTGGCTGGGCCACTGGGGCCCCCGGGGCCGAGCCTGTTACCTGTGTGAAGAGAGGCGATTAATGCCTCCCCTTTGACCGAGCCCGGCTCTCAGCCCGGCTCTGCCGAGACGCTCTCTAATTAATCCACTCTTACTGTTGTAATAGGCTCCTCCTCGGGGAGCACTCGGCCTCGGCTATAAGCCCCCCAAATATGATTTCTCTCTTACATGGTAAACAACAAGGCCTCTCGTGGGATGGACAGAGATGAAGGAGGACGGATTTGAAGGATTCGAGTGGAGGAGAGGAACAGAGGAGGGAATAATGGAAGCAGCTACCTTAAGAAATGCCGCCTGCCCGACGCTCATTGACGCTGATTGCAGTTACATTTTTACGCTCTGCTAAGACGCGGACCGAAGTGGCTTTGCACATCACGGCAATTACTTTCTTCACCTAAAGGGTAAAGCGAAGCATAAAGAAAGTTGAATCGTCAGATCTGACAGCGTGTTGCCTTCAAGTACTCTGACATTTTTACAGTAATGCAGCCCGGCACGCCGTAAATATGCAGTATAATTGCTTTTCGCAGTGGTCACTGTTTGTGTTAGCATTCACACGGCCACCTTCATCAGGCCCGGCTCGGCCATTAGCTTCACGTATAATCATCGTGGGAACATTACATACATGACTTATGGTAGAAACGGCAGATATTTTAATATCAAGTGGAATAAATATTCGGAATATACAGAAGAAAACCACTTCTGAATGTAGCTGCCACCCCTACGATGACCCTTATGCGAATCGCTAAGTGTGGTTGAGGTTGTTTCAAATAACTGAGCGCTTCTAAGGTCTTTTCCAATACAGACGAGTTTCGCGTAGCCTGAAACGTTGTGGTCTAATCAGGGCCTTTTTTTTTTTGTTGTCCTAAACTACATCCGGTCTCGATTTCTGGCTTCCTACAGGTTTTACTCAAACACTGCTGGCTTCATTACGTTCTTCATGATCTTGTTTACTGTGTCAGCAGATGGATTGATACTAATTTGCAGATGTTCTTACATTTGAGATGATTATTCAACCGTCTTGTTTACTAAAGTAACAGATATGCCGCAATCTGCATCCATGTGACGGGACATCAAGTTCATTCACCCTAAATTGACTTATTTTAACTCGGAATGTGGCATTTCTGGAAGGTTTTTTTGGCTAAATATATAAATTCAAAGTCAAAGTGACTCCTTAAACTACTTCAGATAAGTATCTGTGTCTCAGCTGTATGAGCCGTAGCTGTAGCAGGAAATCCTCCTGTGAATCAAAGCAGTGACCAAAGCCAGAATATAAGGGAAATCGGTGGTAAATAAAGGTTTCTGAAAATGATGTTTTCAAGTGAAAACGTGAAACTTTTGTTGTGCCTTGAGGATCCATTTACACTACAATGCTCTTTAGAACCACTGAAAACGTACGTTTTTTGAAAACCCCACTGCTCGTCTCAGTGCAAATGCGGAAAACACAACTTTTTCTGTTCAACGCCGGTACAGAAGAACAAGGACACACAAACATGTCACCAAGATCTGAGGCCGAACTAACCCTGAACAAACATGCAGCCATCAAGAATAATATTGAAGTTAGCTCCCAATGAGCTAAATGACCCAGACTCTCACTTAATTAACCATGCAGTCCACGTTCAGTAGGAAGAGTCACTATTTTTATAACGTGACAACACCACACACACACACAATCCCTGTCTCTTCTCACCATTTGAAGAACTTTGGCAGTTTGACCCTGCGGCTCAAAGACCAGAGGTCTATACAGTGTGTTTGTACCCACATACACACACACACACTGACACACACACACACGTGACTGCAGGCAGGCGGGAGGTGCTAAATGGCCTCAAATGAATTCAGTTAGCAGATAATGATGCTAGCACATGTTTCACACCCGAGAAGATCAGACCAGCACTGTCCAACAGTGACTCCTAATAGAGCATATGGGACAATGTGGGGGAAAACGTACCACGAGAAAAGAAGGGAAAAAAAAAAAGGTAGGTGATTGTGGATGAACAGGTGTGACGGTGCTCTTTAGACAATTTGTCACATCCTTTATGGGGCGATAACTGCCTTTCATAATGAACCTGATCAAAACGGAGTTGCTGTCTGCTCTATATTTTCATCTGCGAAAAAGGGCAGTGATTTCATGCGGATTGAAAGACGGCAGTTTTCTTTAATCAAAATGACTGAAATCTGTTGTCTGTTGAACACAGCCGAAGACTTGCAACATGAACATTATTGTCACTTTTGTTCTTAGCTTGTTGAACTGCTTCTTTAAAACCACATCACATCTTTAAGTTCAGTGAGATCTGATATAAGAAGCATCACTGGAGGCTGCATCAACCTTTGGAATGGGAATTTCAACTCAGATGGGGTTCGTTGTTTTTGGTGATATTGTGCACAGTCAAATTGACCAGTTTCAATAGGTTGATCAAGATTTACTGGTATGAAATGTGGAAACATGAATCTGAGTTTGTTCCCAATTTTTCCCTGTGTTTGAAATTACGTGATTGCTGACTTGAGACAGCCATCCATCCATCCATCCATCCATCCAATGATTTTCTTTACAAATATCTGTATTATTAAATCTGCATGGTGGCTGAAGCCAATCTGGATACTACTCTGAGCAATTTGCAGACGACAAAGTAATAAAAAATAAACTATTCTTCAGTTTATCTTGACCTTTAGTCTTATTCGTTGCATAGAATCAAAATGTTTCCATACAGGAACATATTTATTCAAATAAAATCCTTGCACTTCAAAATCTTTTTTCCCAATATTATACTTTTTTTTTTTTTTTTTTTGGAAAAAAGGGTCTTTGTGTCACAAGCATTCACACACTAAGCATTTAAAAAAAAAACAACCGATCAGCTGGACATTTCCTCCTAACACTCCACATGTCAGTGGCTGTAATCCACTCAGGAGATGCTGCCGGAGCTTCCTGCTCGGTGTTTGTCAGCTGCTGGAAGGATCGGGCCTCTGCGAGGTTGCGGCTGAGCTAATTGTACCGTAATTCACCTCGTCCTCGGAAAACAAAGTGCCACACTATAGGTGTGGATCATGATGAGTGGCTGGTGAGAGAGTTGAAATGGAGACCACAGGGATGCTGGATTATCATCATTAGAAGTCCCCTCAACACAACCAAACCACTCGGAGATCTATTTACATTCCTTTTTTTCCCCATTGAATTTACACGGGAAACTGTTTAATTGCGCCAAAGGGAATAATATTAGGAAAATCATCTTTGAAAACACCCACAGTGTAAGATTTGACTGGTGAATATAAATGTTTGAGGATGTTTGAAACATAAAACATATTCCACCTTGAATGATAATTGGTCCTTGGTGGGTTTATTTTATTTATTTTTTTTAATCAGGGAAAAAGTTTTACTCCACGATATTCAGGAAAACAGAAACATTCTCGTATACCAGCGTCAGAGTTTCGGAAAGTTTCCATGTAATAATCCAGCAAACACACTCCAGTTATTTGTCTCAACTTTGAATAGATTTCTGAGAAGAATATTAGCAGCAGAATGTGAGGATAGTTTTCATTTCAAGCTGAGCAAACATCTGTCAGGCGCTGGAGTCTGTAAGGTTTATGAACTTTTCATCACATCAATCTAAACAAGAGCTACAAAACATGTTAAAATATGCTTTTACTATTACCACAATCTACATCTCATTTAATCAGTTTTAGTAGATTAAGGTATTTAGTTGTTATTTTAGGAATTTTTACAAATGTAGTCATTATACTTCAAGCAATAATAACTTTAGACATTCAGGCTGATTTTTCCTTTTCATTTTCGAGTCTGAGCATTTTTCTTCAATTTGAGTACATTTTGTTGTTCACCTGTACATTTTGGCTGTGTTAATACATATGGTCATTTGTTTATATAAGAAAATCTGTCTGACGACAAATGACATTGAACCTTACACAGAAAAAAAAATATCGCCTTCGTCTTCAGTCATTAAGGAGAAAAAATCAAAAAACTGTTAGACAAAATGTTGCTGACTAATTTACTTTTTTTTCTGCACAAAACTACCAAACCTTCACTTCGGTTCAATCTGTAAAAATAAAGACGTCAGAGGATTGAACTTTTTTAAGCGGTTTTCATCAATTTGACTTAAAAAAACAAGTTTTGGCAGTTTGTCATTTTACCTTTTCAAATCTTGTTTATTTAACTTTACCTGCTACATCCTTTCAAACTAATTTTCTAGTGGTGATAAACTAGGAGATGAGAGTTGGAAAAAAAAAGGGATGGCAATGCAAGTGATATAACAATTAACAATAAATGTTTCTTTACATTACATAATGTCAGGGACGCTTTAGGGAGCCGCTCCAGAGGGGCTCAGGACTCGCATGTGGAGACGCCTTTAAGAGAAGCACGGTTATCTTTTTCGGTTCAGGTGAGGGCGGAATTACAGAAAGAACATGCAAAATCAATTTAAGACAGAAAAAAGAGAAAACCTCATAATAATTTGGCCCTCGGTGGTACTGGAGGAATTGCACATGCAGTGGCTCTTTTTAAAGAATCACCTCCCGGATATTCAATCCCAGTATTTTATGAGCCCAGCGTACCTTCAGTGCTGGATGTTATGTTTGATTTCACAACTTTGCAGGATGTGATTGCCTGTTGAACTCTCCGGCAAATGATAATAATAAAACTGGAAATGTGTGATATTCATTTCATGCATATTCAAAACTCACCTGCTAGGTGTCATTGCAATAATAAGCACTAAGCTGCTTTCCTCTATAGGCCTTGCATACTGATGGTACGTGCTTTGCACAGAAACAGCTTGAATCCGGAGTCGCATATACAGCTCACTAATGAGAAAACAATAGGGGAGCCACGGCACAGTCTCACGCCTTTTCTTCACACATTTCCATATACTTTCTCTAGTCCCTTCCCTTTTTCTCCTGCAAATGTTCTTGCTACTCTCCTCACACTCGGTTCTCCTGTACGGCAGCATGTGTGTGTGTGAGCGTGTCGCCCTGGGTGGGAGGGTTTGGTGAGAATTCCCCTGAGCTCTGATCTGGAGACGGCGAAGCAGACGCTCTCACCTATCAAAGCCTCAGGCGGGGGATCGACACACCCATGAAACTGATATTATTTCTATTTGATGATTAAGCCAAGAGGCCAACTGTGTCCACAGCACCACGGAGGAAGGAGGTTTTTAAAAGGCGACACTGTAGCGCTTTGGAACTTGTTTGAACCCAGAGGGAAAAGCCAGGACTGCAGCCACACTTGGTGCTTGTTCTCCGTCTGTCTATCATTCATCTGTTAAGACGTTCACATTTTTTGGTAACTATTCACCAAATAAAAACAAACCTCCTGACTCCGGCTTCACTCTATATGCAGTGTTAAACAAAACAATGCTAATCAATAACAGTCAAACGACTCTCCTCAGTCACACAGAGCTCACACAAAAACATCCTCACACCAGGTAGCGCATGTAATACACACTCCGTCAGTGCTGGCAGCCTGAAATCCCTCCGTCTTCTGGTACCAGCCAATCAGAGGTCTCCTGCCAGCTCCATCAACACTCCCCACCCGCCCCGCATCAATCAGTCAATCAACCAATCAAACACTCACACAGACACACTCAGGAGGAGGGAGAGAGAGCATCCGAGGAGACTGCAGAAAACAAGACTTAGGTCATAACAATGAGAATGAATGATTTCAGAGTCTGAATGGGACGCGACTGTTGGTCTGAGAACACCAGAAACTGTTAATCCGGTGGGGTTTCACACGTCTCTCAATTTCTAGAGTTTAGAGACAATTGTCTGGAAAACAGGAAACATCCAGGGAGCAGGTCAAATGTCTTTTTGGGTCACAGGAACTGGAGCTGATTTTGGACGTACTAACAGAGTATATCCTGGACAGGTTGCCAGTAAATCCAGGCCTTGAATAAATGCTCTCCTCGTGTGATTAGACTTAAATTCAGCCTAACAGAAAGACATGATATGGATCTAAGACCAGATTCAAGTTACTTGGTTGAATGTGTTTTATTAAACATTTTTATTTGACATTGGTTTATTTACCACAAGTCAGTCAAACCTTTTATTTATATGGACTGGTGTGATCCATCTGTTCATCAATACTCAAACAAGGATAAAGGGAGCACTGCTGCTCAGTCACCAACAGGAAGATGTGTTCAAACACCTGCAGATATTTTATAATCACTGATTAACCAACATGTCTTCATGGCGTGGGACAAACTGGGCAGAAACCCCAACAGGCAAAGGGAGAACATGCATGAAAAAAGAACAATATAGAAAGGTAACAAATTCAAACCAGGGGGTTTTCTCACTGTGAGGCTGCAGTGCTAACCACTACACCACTGTGTCAGTCCCATTTCTACCAAATTACACTAATTGCACGATTTTAAATTACGATCGTCCTGCAATTCCCATGTCTCCTTGGACAGCTGCCATTTTTGCCCAGGATGAGGGCAGTTGTGATCCAGTCTCCAGGGTCGGAGGGACAACAGCTGATGATGAATTGTTCATTTGTTCTGGCTGAAGTCGGCCACAGAGACACCGAGAGAGAAAGAGCCCCGGGCCATTACCCAGCCGCAGCATATGCACCGCAATTTTAACCTTCTGATTCCCCCTCCCTCCCCTCGTCACTCCCCCCCACACGTTCACACACTTCACTGGCTGTGGAGACATGGATGGCGACCCCCACCTCCAACACCCCCTCCACCCCATTTTGATGTGCGCTGAGAGGGTCACCGGGGGTCAAGTCTGGGGAGCGTCTGGATGGAAATTCAGGGTTAGAGGGAGGGGGTGGTAGAGACATGGGACTAATAGCCGAAGGGTGTATCTCTCTCTCTCTCTCTCTCTCTCTCTCACACACACACACACACGCACATGCAAAGAGACACAAACACGAAGACACTACGGGGGGGCTGGAAGTGTTTTCTCACACACACACACACACACACATACACACACACACACACACGCACGGCTAACATTAATGTCAGCAGCACACTGAAACCAAACACATGTAGACACAAACAGGAAAACACAAAAACAAGCTGCTCCACATTGCACACGAACGGGAACGCAGGTGCAAGGACAGAAAAGCACATGGTCCACTTAAGATGGCTTTTCAGGGGCCGGTCCAGGCCAGACTCCTGCAGAGCACGGCGACGACTCTTCATTTAAACTGGGCTCAAACGAAGACGGACCGAAAAACAAGGTGCAAGTGGAACCAGACACAGGCATACTGAATCTTTATTATCATGGTCCGACGTGTAATAAGTAGCGGTTTAAGAATATTAAGGTCTGAATTAAACAAGGACATCACTTCCACTGGCAAAATAAATGTGTTACTTCCGTAACGCTGCTGCAGTACTTGATATATTTTACAATATGTCAACATGCACAACATTCGGTACATATCGTGAAAGACTGACTGAATGGCAATAAATTATGTTTCCATACTTTTTTGGCCAATCAGAAGGAGAATTTGAAGTGAAAACGGTCAACTTTTAAGTACGTTTTTAGGGGTCTGTTGACACAACAGGGCGAGGAATCACTGGAAATCACTACGAAGGTGGAGCTTTGGGCTCTGTCACTGTGTAAATGGGGGAAAACGGATACACACTGTGCAAGTAGATGTACGATAACCACAGTGTTTGCCTCCAGAGTGTCAGGACTCGTCATCTGTCCATGTGAATGTCTGTGTTCTCACCATTGTTCATGTTTACAATGTATTGTTTTCTGAATGCATTTCTGTGTTTTTTTTTTTTGTTTTTTTTAAACAACCAACAGTATGCATGTTCTTCCTGTGCATGCGTCTTCTTTCCTCAGCTTCCTCCCACAGTCTCTCGACGGTCATGTAGGTTTATTTATTGGCTCTGAACTCTGTCGGTGTGAATGTGTCTGGCTGTCTTACGGCTTGTGTTGAACCCGTGACGGTGAGTACCCGTCTTTCACTCAACTTTGCTGAAATCTATTCCCTCGTGACCTTCATGGATAAGGCTGGTTTAGGTAGGTGCATGATGTTTTGACGAGGAGGCATGAGGAGTACTCTCCTGGATGCAGCAGTAGTCACTGATCCATCCCTTTCTTCCCATATTGTTCATGGATTCAAACCAAAAATGTCGCTAAAAATGCTGTGCAGCATCACCTCTACTCATGTAGAGTAAGACGTTCAGAGAATTCATGTGCAGTTATTCAGACTCCCAAAAACTCCATGTGGTTTGACCTGTGTTTTCAGCAGAAAAAAAACTATTTCTATTCGAGTAGAAATCCAATGAATGCGTGTGTATACAGTCCTAAAGTGGAATTACATTAATCCCTTTGTGTCAACATTAAATACTGAGGAATAAAACCATTTTCCAAACTCGCTCTCTCTGTGAGAGGAAAGGGAAACATGTTATGTGGAGGTTAACCGATGCTTTCATAATTTTATGGCAGATTAGCTGAATCCGGAGCTTTAGGGAGCTCAGCAGTTACGTTGTAGGGCCACAACTTTATTGTTTGTATTCCTTCTTGCCAGCAGCAGCAGGTTGCAGTTTTCAGAGTCGAAACCGCTGAACGTAACTTGCTCAGCAGCACTTAGACACAAGCTGGCGAGAATGTTCAGCAGCTAAAGAGCCTAAGATTCACTTTAGAAGCGGTTCGGCCGCAAATAAAGAGACGGGATATTAGACCGATTTCACTTTAGGCCTGAAATAATAAGCACAGAAACCACAATAATACAAATGGATCATGTTTCTTTATGAATGCTGAGTTTAAAGCCAAGTCTCTATTTTCTCATAAAATCACCTCATTGGTTTCAACTAGAGGTTTTTATCAATTACATTAATCTACATTATACGACTGTAGTCTGGTTTCCAGTGTGAGTGCATCTACCATTTTATCCAAGATTATTTCACTTCTGAAATGTTGCAGTTTTCAAATTCAATGTTGATGAATCTGCATGTTACAGATGTGTGAGAGAGTGGGGAATCTTGTCTGCTATTCACTGAGGGCGTCTTGATAATAAGTCGTCTTTGGAAATTTGAGGAATCTTTCAACCCGTTTGAAGTAAATTTTTACACAGAGTCACAGTTAAATGAGAGAAAAAAATCTTCCTGGATTAGCGATGGATATATCTATGCATTAATTTTTTTTCCTGATAAACCTTCTGGATTAAATTAGTTTTGATTTTATATTTGGGGACTTTGAATAATTATCATTTGGAAGTACAATTCTTCTCAATTCACAGTGTGAGTAATCCAAATCAATATTCCTGCAGGTGAAGAAGATAAATGTCAGGCGCTGTAGAGAACACTCCTCTGTACAGCAGTAAACAGGCTGGAACAACGGACATCATGTTTGCATTAGCGCCTGTTTCAGACGCTCAGAGCTGCGCTTGTGTCAGTTTATGAAGACTGCTCACCTTGGAGGACAGACAATGAGCGGTCACAACACAATCGCCTTCATATCACAAGCTATTGACTGATATCTTCTGTGATTGTCGGAGGCCTAATGTCCTATGAAAACAATGAAAGCCCCCAAATTGATATAGTAGTGAATAAGACACACCATGCAAGGACATTTCAGAGAAAGCAGGTTGAAGCTGTGGTGGGATGAAGGTGGGCGGACATTAGGGATATTAGTACGTATCGAGGAAGAGGCCTCTGGCTGCATCAAGCGGGATTTTTTAACTCGGATTGATCCAGGTGTCTTTGAACATGACTTTCCTCCCACCGGCGCCTCCAGATGGACGCTAATCTCTCCGCTGCGCAGGGAGAACTCGGCGATCAGTTCATCTACTCTGGGGGTCATTTCCACTGTAAACTGCTTCTTAAAGTTGCAATCCGTACTCAGGGTCACTTCCTGCAACAGCAGATTCTCCTGCCGGACAGTGAGGTGTGTGAGATCGAGAGTGTGTAGTGTGGCCATTGTCCTGGAGGAGATTTAAATACGAGACCTCCGTTTGTATTGAGAACATCTTCCATACTATCATGAATCAAATATGACTGAGACTATCCCTGTATGGGCAATCAAGGCTGTGTTGTAGAGCAGAATAACAAGTTTTATTTTGAAAGTGGACATGCAAATTTCTGTGTGTCTGCAAGGAGTTATTTTGAAAAACACTTCACTTCCTGTGGCACATCGTTTCTGTGTTGAACTGTGTCAGTTTTTTTTTTTTTTTCCACAGAAAATCTGAGGAAAAGGAGTAAAAGGAGTTGAAACAGCAGATATTTCTACATCCTACTAATCAACCAACACCATCAAGTATGATCTTCTGCAAGGAGTTAATACCGCTGATGCTTTTGACACTACGTGATTGCATGTATATTTTTTCACTTTTTGGTGCAAAAGAGGGTTTGGATAGAAATACTCACACATGATTGCACTAAAGGCACAATTGTTGTTTTGGACGAAAACTGACAAGTGTAAACACACCTTAAAAACTGTTTCCAAGGCCGGAGACATCTCCTCGAATCTCTACAGAGTGAGACATTTCTGTTAGTACAAGCAATTTTCTAGTGGTAAACAAAGTCAAACCTATGTGTCGGAGAAGGGCGAAGAGGTTGACAATCTGGCATTTTCTTCTTAGAACACGCACACACACACACAAAAGAGCTGGCACATATGTGAAAACAAAGGAGTTAATTAGTGTCTTTAAGCTTAATGCACGGGACAGATTTTCTTTGAAATGCCATTGGTGATTTAATGACCACTGACGTGCCGGCATGATAGGAGATCGCTGGGCTCGTTTCACCATCTGCAGCTTGTCTTAATTAGGAAACCCCGGACACAAAGAGGTCAGCGTGCTGACAGATAACCAGGAAGTGACTCTAATGACTGCTTACTTGACCCCTGACCTCTCACATCCATGCTTAAGGGTCATGTTCAAGTTTCATGAGGTATGCATTGGTTGTTATGGAGATGAGTCGCTAACAAGGAAGTTTCGGGGTTGTGACCCCCGTCCACTAATGATGACCTCATATGGCTGCAGTATTTATCAGCCGGAACAATAGACATGTCAGCGCGCTTTCGTATGAATATTTCAACAATGGCCGTGGGTAAGGAATGACTGATTACCCTGTCTGAGGACTACAATGACTGGTAGATGAGGAGTTCACCATGGGAAAACACATAGTCACAATATTATTTATTCTTCCATGGTAGCGCCACAAATAATGAGAGTTTTTGATGTTAAAACAATCACCTGTACTGTTTTGGTTACTGCCTGCTCATGGCTTTCTGTGCCTGCATCCAGCATATGAATAAAAGAAGGACAGGGTATTCTTGATGTTTTAAAGTATTGCTCCCTCTAGTTAGAATCGTCCGTTTGGGCCGTGCTCGCCGACCAGATTCTCAGAGTCATTACAGAGAAGATTAATTCCCTCCATATTTGTACATCTAATTTGGCCCTTGCAGTCCATTGACCCTGGCACGCTTCCTAATGCTCCAGCCCAGACTGCAGCATCTGTCTGAGACCACCCAATGCACAACACAGCTCAGGGGGAGGTGTATGTTTTTGTGTGCAAATGAGAGTGGAAGTTGCAATATGTTGTATAGGCAGTTGGAATTAAGCCACAGGTTTTTGAAAAATGAAAGAGGGTTTCGCTGTTATCTGCACATCATGGCCAAGGGAGCTCAGAAGAGAGTCGGTGAGTAGATTTCAATCCAGGGTTCACAGCTGAACAAACGCCACTGCTGCAGCGGATACAGGAACTGTCATATGTCTGAGATGGTTCTTATCAGGTTTAACATTGTCTTAGAAAACTCTTAGAACACTGTAGATCGAGTCCCTGGTATTTAAAATGTACAATGAAGATGTACAATATTAGTCAAACATCCAGGGTGGAATGATTTGGGTATTGTTATTGCAGTATGAGCCAGAATAAAGAAATGCTTAACTATATATGATGTTATTGTCTCTATGCTTTGAGATCACTCTTCTTTTTTCTTTTTGTCCCCAATTTAAAGCAAATGTGGAACTGTTGTTGACTTTGTTGTGTTTCTGCATTTTTCCTTGATTTTTGTGCTTCAGACTTCTGGCCTGTCGTCACCAGGTATGATGAAATGCCGAAAAAGTGAAGTGAAATATGATCCACTGTCACAATCTCGCGCTTTAGGGCTCTATCTGATTGCCCAAATAAGTTGAAACGCAGAGCACGAATGCACAACAGGAACATGATTTAATGTAGCTCAAACTCTTGTGATAAGTACATTGCTAACACTGACATTATTGATATCATGCAGTCCTATTGAGAAATCCTAAAATAATACATTTTGAGGGGTTGGTGCTTTTTCAGTTCAGTTTGGTGATTCCATGTGAATTATAGCTTCATTTTATTTTATTTTTTTGCTCATTATAGATATTAAAGGGAGATCTGTTGTGGTCTTGTGTTTCTAGAGCCCATATTTTTACGATGTTGTGCTTCTCCTGTATATTATCTTCAGTCATCTTTGACTCCCGATATAAACATTTTCACCAGGTAAATGCAGCTCACTGATGCTTTTCGGATGCAGAAATCCTAATAAATCAACTCATCTTGCCCCAACAATCACTTCAAATTCGATCCCTCTATATTCAATGGCTTCACATCCGATGCTCAGTACAGTAGCTCATTTCGATAATGTACAGGTGCCTGAATGCATCCTGTCACATGATTGAACCGCTGTACCTAAAACTGTGGCAGATGAATGTGTAAACATATAAAAAAAGATACAACTTCTGACTGGCTTCCTTGAAGAAAACAAAAAAAAAACAAAGTGGCCCCAAAATATCATCATTATTCAGTGATACTTGAGTTGAGAGTGACTTCATTAGGAAAATGATGGCATTTGCAGCTATAGGTAACTTTTATCGGCTTGTCACGGTGTGAGCCTGGAGAGCGGCATTAAAATGAGCGGGACGCCATCCTAAAACACAGTATGCAGTTCCCTTTGTATAGATTGTTTGTGCAGATCAAATAAAGAGTATCCGAACCAATAACATCCCATATGCATGCACAGCAAGTTAGCACACCAGCCAGTGCTGGTCTCCAATCACCTCAAAGATAGCTTTGTTTACAGCCATTATGCTAATACACCAGCAGCATGATGTTGATTTGTTGATTTAGAAAGATATTCCACGTTGCACCTGAACTGTTTATCTAGCGGCGCCGGCACACACGAGATGGATGCTCATAGCACCTTAATATGTCATTCAACAGGCCGACGTGCCCGGCTCACCTGCAATGCATGCATGCCCCCCCCCCTTAAGTTTCTCCTGCAAGTTCAGCCACAAGAAAAGAAGGATCAAAACTTTTTCTTCTTCTTCTACTTCCTCTTTTTTTTTTTTTCCAGAAAATGATGAAAACCAGGATCAGGTATTAATTCACCTCTCACTCCTAATTCGGATGGGAACGCGAAGCAGGCCTGTTAATAACTGCAGGCCGGCGGAAACGAAGCAAAGGAGAAGAGGAGGAGGGAGGAGGAGGAGGAGGAGGAGGAGGGAAGCAGATTGTGAGAAGAATAAAATTTCCATGGCTGATCTGCAGGAGCAGTTGTCGGGAGGTTAAGGTGAAGGCCAATCCAGCTGTAAGAGGGGCCAGGATTAAAGTCTTTGAGATATGGATCCAGGGGCTCTCTGGCTCTCAGTACCAGGGCTTAAGTATCATATCCGTGGACAGACGATCGATACCCCTTGCCTTTCTTTCCCTCCATCTTCAAGGAGATTTTTTTTTTTTTGGCAGCGCTTTCATGGGGTCCTCTCCGCCTGCCCCTAATGACACGGTGTGAGCCGCCGTTCAGGCTGTGGGGCTTCAATCCAGGCAGCTGCTGATGAGGATGCTGGAGCGTCGCGAGAGGTTGTAAGTCTTAGGATTTTATTTAGAACATGCTTGGAGGACATCGGCGGAAGAGCCGCGCTTAGTTTACGTGTCATAAAATGTACAGTGCGTAAGCTCCGCGCAAGTAATGGTTTACAGTGGGCTTTTAAAGACAGGCAAACCGTCGGGACGGCGTCGTGAGCGGATGATGAAATGCAGGGTAAAAAGATACGTTATTAAGCGGGAGGCTTATGAACCCAGATACTCCTCAAAATCCATGCTTCACCTTATGCTTAGTCCTTCAGATCGGTTCCATGATACCCTGAGTCAATATCAGACCTTCCTCTCAGATTCATAATTCAGTCTAATCTAAACACTGAAACATCAAACACACATGTGCAACCTTCGTTTTCTTTCCTTTGTGGATAGATTTCCAGAAATCCACTCAAGGTTGTGACAGAACTTTTCCGTTTTATGTGCATTTTTTTTAATTACAAGTCATCACTCTTTCATATCACAGTGAAAATTCGAGAGCTTTATCAGGTGACGCACTATTTGTCCATCTGTGGTTTCACTGCAGACAGGAGCAGCCAGTATCTCACTCCGCGTGGCTTTTTGTTTTTTTCATTTAGCGTGTGCTTTGCCAAACATGTCCCGAGGCAAAGCTTACACAGAAATGACTATTTTATTAAACCAAATCATGAAGGGAACAGCACTGACAAAATCCATAATATGTCACTCACTCATAAAAACATAAACAATGGATATTTCAGTGGCTGTGAATCACGGCATTTCACCCTTATTTATTTGGAAAATGGCAACAAATGCAGGTTGAATGCATGCGGGTGACACAGTTAAAAGCCTGGAACTGAAGAAAGTGAGACGAATCACAATGTACATTCTGCTGGAGCAGCTGCCGCGAGAAGCCATCACTCTTCAGAAACAGTCTGTAGAACGTAAACTTCTACTGTGTGTGTTGGTGGGAACCTGCTCTTCCCTGCTTGTTACAGAACACAATGAAGTAACTATGTGAACCAACCAAGTATATTAAACACACAACACTTCCTATCTTGTTTTTACTGTTCCTTAACTTGTCTGAAGGGTTTAAGGAAGACAGGAAAGGTTAACAAGCACTTCTCTTGTTACATTTCTTGAGTTTTTCTTGATCTCTGCCAAATCTCTACAGTGTTGGAGCTGCTTGCTCACCCTCTCACACATATTACAGAAGTTATTTTGGTAACAGTCTTTTCTGCATGTGATATCTTGAAATAATCTGAGTGCCTAAATCATTGACGCCGTTGTCTGAAGAAACTGTAACTTAAAGAACTGTAGTGTGATGTTGCTTGGTATTGTAACAAAGCTGAAAAAAAACACTTTTTCAAAATAGTTCCCAAGATGGAGATTTTTGGCTGTGACTCGGCGTAAACAAAGGAAAGTGCTGGTGAATGTGCATGTGCACCATGATTCAGATCCAGCTGTAGCAATAAGTCAGGATATGTACCGACACAATTTCGTAAAACCAAATGAAAAGTGCAGGGATGAGCAATTGTTTTGATTCGAAATGACAAGGCGCTGAACATGAAACAAGCCCGGGATGAAATGCAGCCGTAACCTTTGGTAATGCCACGGGCCACCTCTGATCTGTGATTGGTAGCCGACATGAATCAAAATGATCGATTGGCCCCTGGCTCCAGCTGCAGCCTGTGGCCTGGAAACAACGTGGCCCGCGACCCCGGGGGCCTGGCGTGGCATCGTGGGACCAATCACAGCCGCAAACGTGATGAGGTCTCCGGGGGGAAACACTGCATCAAAGGTCTGGTCCTGTTGTCTTCTGAACCAGGACGGGAGCGAGGAAATAGCAGAGGGAATTGTTTCTCCATCATAATTGTATGCCTGTAATATATTTCTTTAAAAAAAACCAAAAAAAACTGATAGAATGTGTGCTAATCTGAAACTTCAGTGGAAAAAACCTCTGAATTCTCCCACACATTCTGTCGTCCAAGCCTCATGAGAGCGGGACCCTTCTCATGTTCTCCACAAACTGTAGCCGTCAGTATAAACAGCCAGTCAGACTCTGGCGCCCCTACAGAGGTGGATTACAGCGATCCATGCAGTAAGCTCAGAGCACGCTGTGCCATGCACGCCTTCCCTGCAGCCTGGTTTACATTGCTGCCGGCACGCCGCTCCAAATCCACTCTTTGGGGCACGTCGGGGGTGAAAACACGACGCCCACCCTTTAGAAGTCCCATTAAGTCCCGCTTTTCACCGGCTCCCATTTTCCAGAGGGTCAGCGTTCAAATTTGATTTCACGCGCCGCGCCGGCAATGCTGGCTGGCAGCGGCTGTGAGGGACTCGGGGATGAGGGAGAGATTATCCGACAGCCGAGAAAGCCAAGTTACGCTGACCTAATTGAAACCAAACGACCTCTTTGGGCGGCTCGCCGAGCGTGATTTAAACCCTCATCCTGGCCACCTCTGTTTACTGAAGAAAAAAAAAAAAAAATGAAGGCAAGTTTCTAATAAATCGACACCCAGCACGACCGATGAAGTCAGTGGAGATGAATTCAGGCCGCAGCCGAGTCAGAGAGCAACCAAAACAGCTGCTTTAAATAGATACAATTAGAGCGGGCTCTCTCTGCCACGGAGCGTCACAATGCTTTCATTAGTGTGTCGGGCTGAATTTCCAAAGATGGCCGCCAAGAGATTACTGCTGACACATTCCTGTAAACTGTAAAAGATGCATCAGGCCCCAGCTTTTTAGGGTTTTGCCAGTCCCGGCCTGGCAGCCAGCGCCGAGGACCACAGTGCCAGGAAAGCGATACGGCTGTCCCAGTGTGAGGGCTTCAAGCCAGACATGCCTGAATGGAAAGTCAACCTGCAGAGTGTGTGTGTGTGTGTGTGTGTGTGTGCGTCCACGCTCATGCACGCGTGTGTGTTGGTTCCGGCTCTAAGAAGTAAATAAGTGTAAAAATGACTGGCTGAACGAGAATGATCAAACTTCAAAATGCGTTTGATATGGCTGTGATCTAATGGCTGCCTCACACACGCGCTCACCTCCCACTGTGCCGTCTCCCTCTAAATCACCCGTCTGCCTTTAATTCATCATCTTATAATTTCATCCGTACAAATGTGGAGTGGGCCAACGTTGTGCATCACTGTTTTATCCCTCGTCAAGCCTTGAGTCAGATACTCTTAATAAATGGCTGAAAATAAATCACATTAGATAAGAGGGCCAGTTGGTTTTTCCCATTCCCAGACGAGGGTGAAGCATTAGCGCTGTTTAGTTTCGAATACAGGGCTGTAATAAGTCTTTGAACAGCCTCCCAGATATACAAGACGGAGAGCACAGACTGCAGTTAACCATTTCCAATCAGACCCTTCTCGGGACTGCTCCCCGGTAACAACCGAGGCCTTGACAGAACCTGCAACTCCCGTTTTGGTATTTGGTGAACCGCTGCCTGTGATGTGGCTTTTCAATACGAACACCAGAGAGGCGATATTGAAACAATCGCCGTAGCCCGTCCGACTGTAAGTGACGCCATAATCAGAGACATCTGTTCTCGGAGGCTCTGCTTTGGAGGTACGGGACCGGCGGAGCATCGGGACTCGGCGGTTTTCATTTCAGTGCCACCCACATGTTGCCTGAGCCGAGTGTGTTGGGTGAAATTACACTGTACTGACAACAGTAGTTCTCGAAGCTGTTTAGTATCATCTCCTTCACTTTCAACTTGCTTTTGTTCAGCGGGCCAAACGGAACGAAACGTCCCAGTGGAATAACAATGGATATAGGTTCAATTTCACAGTAATAATAATGGCTGAATACAGTAGTAATGGCACACATTTTTTTTATTTAACAACTCTTTTGAAGAATTTTTTTCTGTATTGTGATGAAGTGTAGAGTAAATTTGATGCATTCCTGATGCCTCAAACTCCATCATTGTTGGGTGGACCATAAACACAACATTTCTGGAACTGTAGGAGGGCTGCTGGAGACTTATTTATAGCTCTGCAGAACTGTTACTTGCTGTAAATTTTTGGTGAATGTGCTCTTTTCTTTTATTATATGGTATGTATTAATATTGTGTATTCATTTTTTTTCCAAGTAATGTCAGTCAAGAATATTTTAATGGTGCATAATTGGGTGAGATTCATGGTTATTCTTGGCTGTAACGCCCAGCTCTGGACAGACTCAGGATTTCTACTGTAACTCGCGATCAAACTCGGGGGAACGACTGAAAACAACAAATACAGCTTCAGCTCTTGCTGACATTTTTGATGGTGATGTTGTGTCTAACAGGCTTAGTGGTAAGCCGGCATAAGTCCTAGATATAAGTCTTCATAAAAAAAAAAAAGAAAAGACTGTCGATCTAAAATTTGGTTTGAGTTGGTCATGTTCAGCAGGTTTTTGTACCTCGGGAAATTGTGTGATTACCTGAGATATTGGTAATAGTGAGCTGCGTCATTGTGAGCAAACTCGTGTCAGTCTTAAAGCCAAGGAGATTTGTTTTTTTTTTTATTTACATTTTTCTGTATATTCCAGCAAAAGGCATCATTAAAACTGATTTTATGTTATTGTACTATTTTTTTCGTGAAAAAAGTTTTCATAATTCATACTCTACACCACAACAAAGAAAAATGTTTCACCTTTAATGTAAAGGTTACTATGGAACTATTTTACCAGTATTTCTGCCAGTGAGCATCCACTAAGCTTGTCAAAAGGAATTAGAACAAAACAAGATCAAAAAATCCAGATCAAAACACAGAACTGAGTTTTTGCCGAGTCATCCCGTCAGATGATTCGCTTCTGAATCCTTCACGGTGTCTCCTGACCCAGTCTGACCGTACTGTAGTGTCTAGACCAGATGTAAAATCGTTGGATGTTGATATGTGTGGATCAACTGCAGCTTTGGCCCCGTAATTGTTCATAACAGCCAATTTGCCATCTGCGGTATCACTGTTGAATTCACGATGACAGTTATAACTTGTTTTCTCCTTCCAAACTTAACTTGGAGCAGGTGTCCCGCTGGCTCCTTCTGAGACCGTGCGTATTTGTTAGAACAAGTTCAACACAGACGTCCACGAGTATATGAACCAAAGTGAAAGTTAAGCCGTTTATAAATCCCTCTCCAGTTATCCATGAGAGACTTTCAAGCCAAGGTTTGTAATGATCCGTATCGAAAACATTTTGATCTGAAATGAGCCGCACACTGCTTGCTTCACTATAAACTATTTTGTGTGAATCGGTGAAGTTCGAATTACCAATAAAGCTTAAAAAATATAACAAAAAAATCCACACTTAGAGAACACAGCAGCTTGAAGGAAGCCATCGTGAGTCTTTGCTATTTAAGTGAGTAAGACAAGCTAATATGGGAAAAATGAATCAAATTTTTCAGCAAAACAAATTACTTTTACAGTCGACACCAAAGCTTTCTGCACTGTGCCAGGACTGATTGTGTTACCAAAGATAGTTTTTGTGCATACAGGACATTATGGTGTAGATGTATTCTTAGTAAATGATGTATTTCGAGTCGCTGAATTGGAAATAAAGATAATTGAGGTCGTTCATTTAGCTCTCTTTCAACCTTGCACAGCTTCATATAACTTCAGTTAAACTATAGTGCACCCGATTCACAGCACCTAAATGAACTCTTAAACAGGTATTTTACAAGAGGAAATGTTTTTGAAAAGTTTAATAGGCTCAATTAGACGTGGAAATCTGTAAAATCTTTAGACTTAATTACAATTGTTAGTTAATGTTAACTCTGCTGGGAAAAAAAATAGATAGCAACATTTTAAGTGTGTGTGTATGCTTGTGTGTGTGAGAGTACAAAAACACCAGTTTGTGGCCTGGCAAGTTAACTACACAGTTTTTAGCGTTTCTGCCATTTCAGTATAAACTGACAATATTTCTAAAACGTTACCTTGAAAGGTTGGAACCTTTCAGAGACGAAAATGTAAAAACGGCGCATTTTCACTTGGAGCACTTCATGTAACGGGGCGAGATAAACCGCTTTGTTTGTGCTCAGTCTGGTACGAACCAAACAAACTCTGCTTCAATTAAAAACATGGGTCTCATGAACGGTGTAACCAAAGCCGTATGTCGAAGCCACAAGTGTGTGTGTGTGTGTGTGTGTGTGTGTGTGTGTGTGTGTGTGTGTGTGTGTGTGTGTGTGTGTGTGTGTGTGTGTGTGTGTGCGTTCTCGTATTTCTATCCTTGTTGGGGCCAAATGTCCCCACAAGGATAGCAAAACGTGGAACGACGTGCCTTGTGGGGACCTTTTTCCGGTCCTAAGTAGGAGAAACAGTGTTTTCTTGACCATGTTGTTGTTACTGAAAAAAGTAAAAGTGCAAAAACATTTCTTTAGGGTTAGGCTTTATTGTGGTGTGGGTTAGGGTTAGGGTAAGGGTCAGGGTTAGGGGCTAGACATGAATGGGAGTCAATGGACGGTCCCCACGAGGATAGAAATACGAGACTGGGCGTGTGTGTGTGTGTGTGTTTGTTGTTTAGGGCAAAAGTTCCACAAAGGAGCAGCTGTTATAACTGTGTGACCTTGTCGGTTTGGTCCGTTTTCAAAAGCATGGAATTAAAGTGAAACAAAAAATAAATAAATAAATTAACATTGGAATCTTTTTTTTTTCCTGTGGAATTTCCTCCCACATTATCCTTGGTAAGGTGTTAGAGAATTAATGCTGCGATGCTCTGAAACTCCCATCAGTGGTTCGAAGACGATGGCGTAACATCTTGCCGAACATCTTGGCTCATCTGCACAGGCAGCGGCGTTTGTCTCGCCTCGTATTCAGAGACCCATTGATAGACTCTACAAACAAGTCATTCAGCTCAGAATCTAAATTTGTATCATCAAGAAAACATAATGTACGTTATATACGTAAGTAGGACCAGGAAGATTCAAGCATGATTCCAAAATGGATCTTTTCCTGCAGCATCTGATGCCACAGTAGCCAGGACTCCACTGGAACCTATTTTTATTAGGTGGGTGCACTTGTGAAAAAAAAAAAAATCACTTGAAAAGAATATATCACTTAATAAACCAGCCCATCTGACTGTGATGAGCATCTTTTTAAGGTTTTAACTGAAAATATTAGCAACTAGTCAATCAAGTATAAAATTGTCATGGACAATATAAGCTAAATCTTTGAACAGTTGGAAAAAAAAACTATTGTTTTGCTGTCAAATCGGATGAATTCTGGCACATCAGCAGCTGTGACTCTATCTGTGGAAACCAGATAATGATTTGGACTACCTGACAGTGTAATTGAAAGCATATTGCTGCTGCCTACATGAGAGCTGGTGGAGGTACGTGTTTAAACAGGGCTCAAATATGAAGTTAATTAAAAGCACATTGTCCTAACTAAACACGAGACATAGTGACTGGTCTCACACCTGGCTTTTAACGCAGACGTGTGAGGACGGGCATTAAACTCTGCAGCCCTCGGCGAAGCGGATCGGGGTGGGTTTCTCCTTTCCTCGCCGGTCTTTTGAGGGCAGACAGCGGGAGAGAATCGGACACTGCTGCCACAGCCAATGGCGAGGAGCTGTCCTGGCGGGCTGAACTGCGGGAAAAACAAAGTCAGCGACTGCGGCGTATGGCAGCCATTATCTCCCTCTGTGATTAAAAGCAAGAGTCTGTCCCCCTGCCTCAAACCGCGGCCTCCGGCCAAGCCACCGACCACAGCTATTTCTCCTGGTCCCTGTGTACCATTTAATCATGTGCGCGCTCTCGACTATTGTGGTCAGGATAGTTTATATATTGGAAAGGGGGGGGGGGGAGACAGGAGAGGAAGACGGAGTGAGAGAGGGAGGAATAGACGGAGGAGGGCATGTGTGAGAAAAGTGTGAGAGAGAAGCAAACCGAGGTGCTTAAACTGTATTAAAATCAGAACGTGTTAATTGTGCACATGTGATTCTCCATATTCTGCGAACACACACACACACCCACGGGTACTGAACCTGCTTGGTTTGTTGTATTTGAAAACTTATTAACATATTTGTCACATCTTCTCGCGGTCTGTGTTTTAAAGGTACGAAAGTCTAAAACGGTTTTTGTGGCCAGATTTAACAAACTGCAAAACAATGCATGAAACTCTGCTGCACTCCTAATTCACTTCTGTGGTTCGGTGAGAAGACCGTACCATCCACCGAATGCCTCATCTTGTTCCTTCTTTAGGTCAAATTAACTTCTGTCAAAAAGCTGAGTCCCAGGTTTCTCTGGATGGTGTGCCAGCAGCTTGCATGATGACAGAGTGAGTTTGTGGGCACATGGTGAATGAGACTGACCATTCAATAAGCTACCAGCAAGACAAAAACTTAATCAAATTACAAACAGTCATTGGAACATATTGGCGGAGTTGGTGCTCTTCACATTGAACTTTTGTTAAACCTGGCCAATCAGAAGACAGCGAGTATTAAGGAAGAAGAAGTTGATTAAAAAACAAACGGCTTTTTACTCTAAATCATTAAAAGCGAGTGTAGTAGAGTATGGAAATACTGAAAGTACATATAGCATAGAGTAATAAAGAGTAGCACAACATAACATAACACAACACATTATTGGTGCCAAGTACTGGTAAGGTTACAACCACATGGAAAACTAAGTTTGCACTGAAAGGACAGTCTGAAGTCACTTTTAGAAAAATCACTTGACATTGTGTTTGAACGGATGGACGGATGATGTGTGATGGATGGATGGATGGATTTACGGATGGGGTCAAAGGACTGTACCACATTTAAGCAATGCAATGCCTGTTTACACAGCAACGATTTAAAGTTAACACGAAACATTTAAACACAAAACATTCATTTCTGCAGAAGTGCTGCTACTGGAGGTAGATGGACAACAAAATCTTCCAGTCCAGTACTTTCAGTTTTCTCCTGGGAACTGGCCGCTTCATGTCTGTGTACTGTTTTCTACTGTGTGCATTGTTGTCTGCGTTTTCCCTAAAGTACTGTCACTCCACTGTCTGAGGAACCCTTTCTCAAACATCACTGAAGAGTTCATTTTTGCCTGCAAAGTGCAAAAGATATTTCACATTAAATGGATATACAATCGTTGGCAACCCCTAAAGTCAACATCTGACCTTTTGTGTTGTGACAGTTTAGTTTTGGACATTTGCCTCATCCGAGAACCATGAGTTGCCGTATAATTCACAAACAAAAACATCACAGCGCTGTTTGTACAAAGTGACTCATTACAAAAATTGAAAGTGAGCGTCGTCGGGGTTTCATGGTTAATAGACCAGATACCTCAGAAGCTCGAACTGAGTCATCTGCCCTGCTTAAATCTGCTGGTCATGACTTTCAGTCGTTTCCTGCTTTTTTTAGTGTCTGGTTGTTTTTCGAGTCAGATCAGTTTCATACAATTGGCTCTGATTTATGTTTGAACAGTATGATGCTGAGAAAAGTGGCTAACGGTCGTCATATTAAGGGTGTGCTGTGTCCGAGGTGCCCTGAGTCACACAAATTTTGCTGTGCGATGTATTGTTGGGTATTCCCATTGACGTACTGTATTTCCTGGCGCTGAATGTTTTCCTTCACAGCCTCGTCTCTCACCCTCATTCTGTCTTTAAACTAACCTTAAAGGTATAATACAACATTTTCTCGAAAAGACGAAGCCCCACGTCTGTTACTCACTTTTTGAACAACGCGCATGCGCCAGACCATCCGCCCGGCTCTCCTGCTTCTCCCAGAAAACGCGGAAGTGTACGAGCGCGATCTCCTCTTCTCCGGCGTGCACGGCTCTGTACAGTTTCTGCGATCCGCCTCGCTCATAAATAAAGCTTTTTTTTCCCGAAACAGCTACAGTTTCATTATGTCAGACTCGCCATCGGTAAGTACGAGCTCAGAAGCTCACCGGCTACATAAACACT
Organism: Salarias fasciatus; assembly: GCF_902148845.1. NCBI lineage: Eukaryota > Metazoa > Chordata > Actinopteri > Blenniiformes > Blenniidae > Salarias > Salarias fasciatus. Next base: position 19,158,023 of record NC_043763.1, on the reverse strand, counting down.
CTGAATGCGCATGCGCAAAAGGGAGAAGCTGATTGGGCGCAAGCACGGAGAACCGCCTTACGAAAGCAGCTCGTCAGAATGATTGACAAACAGACCCACCAATTATTTAGGTGATCCACCCGGAAATCAAAATGTTGTATTACACCTTTAACTTAATTTTTTTACCTTAAAACCACATCTTATCCCTTGAAAACACGGAAACCGGTCAGCAGCATTTTGGGTGCTGCTAGTGTAATTCTGCTGTTCACAAAGAGAGGAGTGCAAAACCACCACACACACACACCTGTCTTTATATTCTCCTTCCCCAAAATGTTTATTTTTTTTCTCCTGGAGTAACAATACATATCCTGGGTTTTGCTCTTTAAGTGACTATATATGCACACACGTCTGCACAGTGGCAGGAATCCCACTCATTCTATTTCCTCGCGTCCTCCGTTAGACACGGATCTGTCACCACCACATGACAAGAAGCCCGATTCAGCACACCGCCTGTTGAACCTGTGGCCTCGGGGGTCAAAGCAATAGTGTGCTCACCATTTCTGTTATATAATGGTGTGTCTGGCGCTTCCGAGATGCAGGTGTTGCTGTGCAGCGTTCGCATTGATGTGGTCGAGTTCAGCCTGTGAAGCTTCCAGCCCAGGCAGCCGCCGCCGGAGTCGCATTAACCCTTTCCTGTGAGACACAAACCCCCAGTGAAAAGCCTCGACTTGAGGTTTGTCGCAGAGTTGAAGACGTTAGAAAAAGTAATACAGGTCAGCCTGGAGTTTCTCGGGATTTCGGACTTTGTGTGAGTTTCTGGGACTTTATATCTGTGCAGCTTTTGGGAAAGAAGAAACTCATTTTTCCTGACTGTAGAACAACACCGTGTGTGCCAGACATGACTATTTAACCACCACTTGTTGGTAGAGATGATGTGTTTGTAATGGAGTCAAATGGAATCAAAATTGTAGCCAGATTCACTCGACTGATTTTTTTCTTTTTTTTTTACTGCTCAAAACTACATCAGCCGCAAAGTAGGAGGTACTAATATTTATTTTTAAATCAGCGTTGAAGACACGTTTCCAAAATGCATTTTGTTTTGCAGAAGTTTTCCATGCCCAGGTGAAGGTCGCTGATCTTTCGATCCTTCTGCAAACTGGGAACAGCTCAGTTTCTTTGCTGTTTCAATAAAACTGAAAGTGAAAATTCTGGCAGCAGAAAAGGATCCATGGCTCCTGGCCCACATTCTGGTGGCCAAAGCCCTTTGATTGAGAAAATACCATATGAGGGAGAACATCAGCGCCTTGTATCCACTGAAATAATAAGCTGACCCAACCGCCCCTTTTTCTCCGTGCCTTTGAGCACCAGCCAACCATCTGAATCCACTCAGTTCCAAATGAGCAGCTTATTTTTCAAAGTGTCTCTCATTTATGCTAGCTCGGCACCCTGACTGGAGCTGGGAGGGGGGAAAACGCAGGGCGAGGTGGAGCAGCAGTGTCATCTTAGAGCATGTCAGATTATCCTGTCTGTCTTGGAAATCCTACGATGGGTCAGATTTTCCCTGGTGGAAGGGTATGTGGTGGGAAAATGGGCAAGGAGTGTCTCTACAGGACCTCTGAATCCTCACTCTCTTTTAAAGAGGTGATATGTGATTTTGTTGTCACTCCAGACCACGAGACTCAATGAGAGCCAAGCCTGGTACACAAAGACAACATTGCTTTCAGGGCTTTTTTTATTTTCTCACGACATTGCAGAATACATTCGGGGTCTTACTTAATGTATTTGTAGCAGTCGCTGTTAATAAGCACACAGTATTGTTAATCAGTTCAGTAACAATGGACTGCAGTGAAATAAACACACTTTACAAGGTAATTTCTTTACCAGCTAGGTCTCACAGGCAATGGGAGTTCACCATGAACTTAATTAGCCACAAATCCTGCAACGGCTAGTTGATTGCCAGTCCGATCAATCTTAATACCAACGCAACAGGAAACCAAATGGGCAGGACAGGCCAAAGGCCAACACCGAGGACTCAAACACTCTCTGGAAGTGAATCAGTCACTGCTGCTGTTCCAGGATTTTAAGACTTTTCTTTGATGCTTATGCCCAGCTACGGGCATAAACATGCATCTCATGTGGGGAAAAACTTAAGAAAAACACGCGAGATATTATACGTTTCTATGTGTTTATTCCCCACAGAATGTGAAATAGTGTCCCCTGTGAGACCAACATGAACCAGCGACAGGCTATTCTAAATCTAAAAACTTAATGTTGAACATGTCAGTGCTGCACTTTAAACAACCATCCTGATTAGATTAAGGATAATAACATTATGTTCTACTGTCTTAACCCTAATTCAGGCTGTAAAAAGCTCAAGTATCAAGTACGTTTGAGTATCTTCCTTGTTACCTTTATAAAACATGCAGCATTTCTGTTGCAGAGCCTTTCCAGAAAGTGTTTTTGTGTTTTTACATGGCGACGGAGCCCAAACTTTTTCTAAAAACTGAGTTTTCAGTGGCTCTGAGCACCGTTGTCGTGTAAACAGATCACCAGAAAGGTATGCATTTTTCAGGAGGACATGATATGACTAAAGACAATGTGCTCTTCTGCTAAACAGTCCTTCCTGGAAGTCAGTCATGTTTTTGATCTCCATGTGCGCATATTTGTTTCTACGAAGTATCATAAATTACTTTATTTCACATAATGTTTTTTTAGCAAGAGCCTTTAACCAGTGACTGGTGATCTAACTACTACTAAACAGCTAGTCTGTCCAGCAGATGGTCCTCACTGCAGGTTTGACAGTTCTTCTCATAAATCCAAAGCCAGGTCTTGGAGATCTCACTCATGTCAGAACACGAAGCCCTTTTGTTGCACTTGCTGCCCTCCCGGAAACCTCTGGTATTCACACGGAGCTCTCGAATGCCCCGAAGTGCAGGAGAGACTTTGAGATGTGGAAGTATCCCTCATTTGCACAAGCCACTTGACATTTCTTAAAGGTTGGCGAGAAGCCAGGCTGGCAAGACAAACTGGTCCCAGAGAAGATGTGATGCTTTAGTGTCTCCTGGTTTCTCTTAATGTTCCTTTCTTCCATCACGCCATTGTATCGAAGTGTCAACCTTTCAAACTCCAGCTCGCATATCAAGGACACATGGCCTGTACGCTTTGCATTTCACGTTTCTGCATCTGGATGCTTGAAACGATGCGAGGCAAATATCTTCCAAACAAATAACAACAACAGACCAATAGAATTCTTGAACGTGCTTTTACATATATAGGTTTCTATATTTGGTTCCTGCTTGTGGGTAAACCAGTCTCAGCTGGTTTGGGGTTCTTTTGGACTATAATGGAACACCGGAGAGCTTGGATAAAGTCCCCATATCCATACCAGAACATGCAAACTTCACACAAAAAAAACTCCCCAATGGGAGTCAAACCAGCGGCGCTCACCACTGAAACACTGCGGCCATGGCCGCAGTGTTTCTGGAAGAGACTCTGTGCACAGAGTCTCTTCCAGAAACCCATTTGTGTTGATTACTGCGCCTGGTCGGTCTCATTCTCGAGCGCTCATTCACGGCCACACGGTCGAATTCAAAGGCTTCACAGGCTGCAAGAAAATGTGACACTGGTTCAATCCCGACGCCCACACCTTCTGTATCTGCAAGTAGTCAAGTGAGCACTTGTGTGACATTTTTTCCATTAACCGCTACAATGTCCAACTCCCCTATGAATCCAGGCCAAGTGTACATTAAGTCCAGAGGCACGTGGCTCTTTATGAGCTCAGTGGGACCCTCTCAGGTTAATAAGGACTTCCTGCCACTTCTGCAAATATAAATACTTCATGGCATAAACCAGTAGAACAAATACGTACAGTATGTGTGGAGTTTCACAGGTATGGGCTGGAGGCAGTGAAAGAAACGCTATGAGGGATCTGATGTTAACACATGTATAGCACAAGGAGATTATAGAAAAATACATGTATTGATTCAGAAAACGTAACATGACTGCCTCGTTGCTATTTGGTAGACAATATTTCAACAATTATCAAGTTTACGTAGAATTTTCCAGCAAATCCATCATATTCTCAACCTGTGTAATGTTGGAATAACTTTATTGTGAAATCCAAACTTCAGAATTTCTACTATAAATTACTAATGAGTGAATCAATAAAAAAATAAAATGTGTACCTCTTTACCTTTGTTTTCAGTAAAAGATTTATTATTTTTATATTCCAGAAAGAAAGATTTTCATTAACTTACTGAAACAAAGGGAAAAAAGTTGGAGTGAGCCAAAAACAATCCGTGACCAATAGTTGTCAGAATTCATTGGTTCATACAAACTGTGACAACATTACTATTGGCATCAGTCAGAACTTGAAAATTACTCACAAAGACAGCCTTGCGATTCCCTTTTAAAGATTAACATGATCTTCTTCCAACTTATCAAAGTGCTTCTGCCGACTATCTATAAAACTGATTCCATATGGAAATCATTTGAGTTGATGATAAATATCTGCATTTCATTTCCAATTCCCCACATTTCAGTTGAAATGTTCATCACGTGCACATTCGTCATTCCTCAGGGACGGCGGTGAAAAGACAGCAGCCGCACTGAAAAGTCATTCTTGTTTGGAGTTTTTCCAGTATTAGCAGAGACACGCAAAACGCCGCCGACCTCAGCGACGTTCTGATTGACAGCAGGAGCGAAAAGTCGAGGCCAACAAATAAAGCGGCGACGAGCCGAGGAGTGATGAATGAGTGAGGATCGTGGCTTGGATCGGCGTGTTGGGGATCCGTAAAGTGACGGCGTCCATGGCCGCCGTCCACCAGGCAGGCGATGACAAAGGAACGCGCGATGCCTTCACTGACACTGGTTTCAGGGCAGCCGCCTATAAAGTTCCTTCCTCGTAACTCTGGATGATGAAATAAAGGAAAAAAAAAAAAAAAAAAAAAAACAGAAGAAGTTGGAGCCGTAACTGTTCTGAGTTGTGAACGAGCGCACTTCGTCACGCACTCTGAAAAACAACTTTGTGCTGCAGTGTCACCGCAGCCACATGTGACTTTTATCAGCTCCATGTGTGTGTTTTGCCGCGTTTTCATGGGAAACGCAGCCGGGGCTTTGTGTGTTTTCGGCCGCGGTGGGACTCGGCGCTACTTCTGACCGGATTGCAGCTTATCAATCACCGCTGTCTGTCGGAAAGGGGGTCGCCGGGTCGCTCCCGTCAGCCTCCCTCCCTCCCTCCTGGTCGCGTTCAGCAGGTGCTTATCCCCTTTGACTGAAGCGAGGAGTCAAGTGGCTGACATTAGAATAACAAAGGCGGGCAGCGGCAGATTGGAGATGGCCAGGTTTCACAGGTGCTGCCGCGGCTAAATCCCGCCGATACAGCGGGGAGATTAGAAGAGTCAAAAGTGATCATGGGTAATTGGTTATCTCACCTCGAGCACCTCGCAGGGTCTTATCCCCAAGTAAGCCTCCTTATACTCTCTAAGTGGACGGCTGCTTTTGGAGATGGGTGAGGAGGTGTTGGGGGGGAGGTTGTTGAAAGTTTCAGAGGCTTTGAAAGGTTCATTTGAGAAAGTGTGAGGAGCTGTGCCTTGTGCCTGGGTATGATGAAAGAGGAGAGGGGGATACAGTTATGCCAGCCAGTGCATCCCCTCCCCATCTCCGTCTCCTTCTCCCCCCTTTTCTCTCTCTCTTTCTCCCACACAAACACACACACACACACACACACACATCTTGATCCACTCGGGGGCTTCGTGTTAGTTTTCATTATCAGCTCTTCCTCTTCACATAATTGAGCACAATGCACGTTGAGTTGGGCCTGGAGTTCCGCAGCGAGAGAGGATGAATACATCATTAACCATGGCTTCCCACACACACACACACACACTCACGCACACACAAACACGGCCCTCGGTAAACAGTGCGGAGGGAGACGGCGGGCGCCCTTCACTCGCGCTAAAACTATAGCCGTGATTTCATTGAGCCTCCTCTTCGCCCGCCGGTCGGAAAAACTTCCACAAAGCCCGTTTAATTGGTAATCCCAAAGACACAGAGAAGATGATCGGAATTAGGCTATATCATGGCGCCTTAATGAAAGGAGTGTTTTCCGTCTAATTTAATCAATATTAGAATATCTGCCAATTAGCAGCATTATTTTACTTTGCCAATGAAAATCAGGACCCTGCTCGTTTAATCGCGGCCCCATCTCACACACGGGTTGCATTACAAATGTGATAACAATGGCTGATTTTTGATTTCGCAGCTGAGAAATAAGAAGAGAGGGCGGCGTCCTAATTACACTCCATTCAAAGTGTTGATGAGGTTTAACTGGCAAAATTAATTAAAACTTTTTTTTCTTTTTTCCCGTTTCCCCCCTCTCTCTCTCTCTCTCTCTCTCTCCCTCCACCCCACTCTCTCTCCATTCCCGGTCAAGATTAGAATCATGACGTTTGGAGTATTTAATCAAAAAATACGTTTCGCAATTAATTAAGAGCTCATTTGCATATGTGTATGTTAATTTGAAGGAAAGGATTTCAATCACGCGTCTTGAGCAAACCTCATCACGGAGGTGTTTGTTTTTCCCTCCTGAATGCTAACCGGAGCCGCCGTGCGGGGCAGCCGGCGATATTGCTGGATTAAAGCCCTAATCTTAATTCTTTTCCCTTTAACCTCCGTCGCAGTCCCCAGATTAGCACTGCGTGTCTAATTTTTGTCTGAGGATCGGCTCATTAGCATACTTATCTTTTCTTTTTTTTTTTTTTTAATTGGAGATACACAGGACAAAGTTTGTGAATAGGTTTCAGATACTCTCAACTTGAGAGGGATTAGGCGACGCCGCTGCCATGCAGCCCGCGAAAGGACTGACGAGGAGGGAGGAAAGAGAAAGAATCGTGCCTCATCTGCAAGTTCCCCCCCCCCCCCCCTCCCCTCCCCTCTCCTTCATTCTTTTGCCTTTTCCCTTCACCGGCCCGCAGAGGGAATAGGAGAATCAATTAAAGGCACACATAACAGAAAGAGACAGCGAGCCTTTTAGTGCTTAGGTTAATGGTGAGTTATTGTATGAGAATGACTCTGTGAACATTGCTTAATTTCCCCTCCCTCCTTCCTTCCCTCCCCCCCTCTCTCTCTCTCTCGCTCGCTGTGGTTAATAGCTATTTTAAGAGCAATATGATGTATTACTCGGGGCTCTCTCGGGGGAAACCCGGAGGGCTCCTGTACTGAATCCATTTAAGACTCCGTGGCGAGTCCATGGTCACACTCGGCCCTATTCAAACAGAGCTCCCATCCCCTCCGCACGCCCCCGTCCGCCCTCTCCATTTAATGGGAAATTAACCGTACAAAGATGTATTTAAATTCCGACCGTAATCCCGGTCAGGCGATGAGTGAAACATGCAAGTATGTGCCAGTGACCCCCACCCCCACCCGACCCCCCCGCCCCGGGGTCAGGCAGTCGGCCTGAATCAGGTGAATGAATCTGTGTTCCAGCTCACCTGATTCTGACATCTCAGTCCTCACAAGCATTTATCAGCGAGAGGAACTCCATGTTTATTTGTGTGAAACGTAATTGTAACCCCAGGATGTTGGGGGTTATTGTATTTGACAGAAATTCCATGTCACAGAATGAAACTTCATTGCTTAGCTGGATTTAAAACATGAGGAGGAAGAATCACTTTTACAGTCTACAAGCCTCAGAAAGTGACGGCAAAAGTTGTATAATATTTTTTGTTGTTGTCCGAACCGGGAATATGAAAGCATTTCGTGGCACATCTGGTCATGAGAGGATATCGCTCTGCGGTCCACCAGATTGTAGCTTCTCCCAGTTTAACCAAAATATCACAGAACAGTTTAAAGGGGTGATTTGTGGTTAGTTTCGTCCATGGGCAGGAGCATTTCTCCGTTCTATACCATCTGATGTGGCAGATGACGCTTCGTGTGAAACAACTTGCAGATATACTAGAGATTCAATGACTTTGAGACCATTTACTGCGCAGACTTCAGATATGTGGGACTGAACTTGCAGCTCAGCACAGATGTGCTCTCAATGCTGAATAAGCTAATATTAAAAAATGGCAAACACACAAACTAATTCAACTATCAGATTTATTCCCCTTTAATACATCCCACCTGTTATTGGGGTGAAATATGAGGAAGAACATGAACTTTTTTTTTCCAAGCTTGTCTGAGGCTGGTTATATGAATAAGTGGAGTAATTGGTGCAAGAATGACAGGAGCCAAATTATTATTCTCCCAGCCTCTGATCCGTTCCTGGAGAGTTGTGGTCAGTATCTACTGAAAGTGGTCCAAGGCAGAAAAAACTGCAAGACACCTCTTGGCAACAGAGAAGATCTAATCGAGTTCTGTGAGCCGAACGTGACCTGGAAGATATCCTGCAGGTAGTCATAATGTTATGGCTGGTATATGTAGTTCTCCACAACCTTTTATCATTCCACCACTGTCCACATCACTCTTGTTTTAGCTCGGTTTTACTCTCCAGCTTAGCAACTCCCGAGGGAAACATCTGGTTCCTTAACTGCTAAATGCTCCATTGTGTGTGCTGGGAGACAGAAGCTAACTTTGTGTGTTTTGGGGGGGGGGGGGGCGAAAACCTGATTTTAAATCGTCAACGTTTCGATGTCTTACGTTACTTCACCTGTTGATGTGCAACGGGTGACAGTTGTCACACAAAAAGTGAATTATTATGAATTAATACAAGTCTGTTGAGGTGATCCTGGAGTTTTCACTTAATATCACAAAGTTCACTGCGACTTTGATTGTGTTCAATTTATAAAGTTGAGGATTTTCGTCCCCTCACGAGGTTCGACAGCACTGAAGTAGAAAATAATCACCGAGTTTATTACATTACGGAGTGCTGACATGTATTCAAGAGATTACTTTTAAGAAATAAATACATTTTTACAAAAAAAAAAATCAAAAATTACATGGGTTTTGTGAGAAAAAAAATGTTTCTTTTTTTGCAAAACTTATTTCCCCTCCACACATTCTCTACCAAGTCAGGTGACTCAGCTGAGCTGTCTGTGTCGTCATCCTCCATCATTTTAACATATTCCCATCAAAAGTAAAGGTAGCAAATACAGGCTGTATCTTTTTTTTAAGGATGAGAACAAGTACAAGTGCAAACCTTTAGTCTCTGGTAATGAAGTTGCTGCTGTTAGATAAACGACTCTGTCGTCTGTCAATCAACACTGAGGAGTCTTCAAAACCACGGACATCACTCGGGCCGTTTGCACCCATGGTCGAGGCTGCCGGCGCAAAACATCATGTGGCGCTCACATCGTGGTATCGGTCAGCGGTGCCACATCGGACCAGATACTGGTCTCAGTGCATCTGTACGAACTCACCTTATGGAGTAGAAGTTGCATTTTTTCCTTAAGAATTGTTCTCAAGTAGAACTAAAAAAGCACATCGCCTTAGAACTATTCCAAGAAGTACAAATTATTAGAGAAAGTTAAAGTAATTGCAACTGAAAGCACTGGTCCGGAGTAAAAGGTGCAAAACAGTCGCATTTTACGATAAAGACTCAGCGAGAAGCGATGCGAGTGACGGTCATCCCTAAAAGACACGCCGCGGGAGTGAACGACGCGTCTTTTTGGCCCCTTGTTTTATACAAACACCTTCAGTCAAGCATGTGAGGGACACACACACACACACACACAGAGCCACATTCTCACACAGAAGTGGGGGATCCGGGACCCAGCTGTTCGGGCCTCCACACATGGCCAGTAGAGACAGGGAGGCAGAGGTGGCCCCCAGCAAGTGCGCTCACTGGAGGGTGAAGAGACCCAGGGAGGGTCGCTGCAGCCTGGGGGAGGTTTTAGTAAATTATAAGTTTCAGCCTGAAGGGTGTGTGCGCGCGTGTGTGTGTGTGAGTGAGGAGAGCATGCCTGCGGTGTACGCCACATCGCTGTGACCATTATGTTTTTGTCCATATGCGTTTGTAGCATGTGCTGCGTGCGGGCCTCTGTGTGTGTGTGTGTGTGTGTGTGTGTGTGTGTGTGTGTGTGTGTGTGTGTGTGTGTGTGTGTGTCGCCTGATCAGGGTTTAATGACGGCTGCAGCCCCAGTCCCAGCCTCAGTAATGAATGAGCTATTACCTAATGAAATTTGAAGAATGCTTGGCAGCGGCAGGCCGAGTTGGCGCCGCGCACCACGAGCCGGTTCCAACACGCCGCAGCGATGCCATCGTATTTAGGACTGGCGTTTGTCGTTCTGCGAAGCGGGGGCCAATGTGAGCTCTGCCCTGATTGTTTGAGTATACTATCATTAGCGCGCTGGCTCTCAGCGAGTCTTTCATCCCGGAGACAAGTGTTTGTTGAATGCTTACCGGGGTTACGCCGGTCAAAGGCTCTCTTGATGTAATTACAAAACTAGCCGGATTTTCACACCTCGTTTCTTGCTGCATAAACCGGCTGCAACTTAAGTGTGAGTAGATTTTTCCTTCTTCTGGTGGTGGTGGTAGCATGTAAACATAAAAGCTGCATATTGGAACAGCCTTTTTACTTGAAGCCACACTGGAAATTAAGGAGCACACATCAAGTTGCATGTTTTCTTCTGTTTTTTTTTTTTTAAGTCTCACACAGAGTGATGTGAAAAAACAAAAACGTGTGGTTAAAAAAAAAAGAATCACCCCTGCTGTGCACACTTTGCACACACATTCTTCTGTGTTTTCATAATGCTCGAAGAAAGGCCTTAATGTTTTCCACAACCGCTGGAGAAAGCTCACGTACGCTTGCATGCACGTGTGTGTTTTCGCGCATGCGTGCGTGTGCGTGTGTTTTGTGCGTGGAGTGGAAAAGGGGGTGTGCGCATCTGTGCATGTGCGCTCGTTCACACACATCCACATGAATGAGTAATTGCATACATTGAGCATATTGGCAAAGGCACGCTGCACACACATGCCTCCCTGAATGCCACACACATACACGCCGAGAAAGCCTTTCCCTCACACACACACACACACACACACACACTCACACACACAGTGAGCACAGTGTGTGTCAAAGTAAAACTTTGCTTAGTTTGTCAATGTCATCATACTGCCCTCTTTTGTCAGCAAAAGTCAGAATGAATGCAACAAAAAAAATAAATCTTTTCTTCTCCCCCGCCCTCTGCCTGTCTGCCAGCGTTTTATTTTAACTGTCCTGTAATGCCCCACGAGACGGGTGGACGGCTTCTTGTTTGTTTTCTTATTTTGTATTATTTATTACCTTTTCGGCATACCTTCAGTAAACGGCGGCACACAAACAAAAGGCAAGGAAAAAAAAAAACTGCACGATCGAAAAACAAACCATGTAACGACTGCAAATTAGAGGCTCGCTGCAGCGGGGCAAATAAATGACCCCGTGCTCCCTGATTTAAATGTAACTCCGGCTATATTGCACCTGGCTGTAATTGTTAATCAATAGCGTATTGAGTTTTACATCCAGTCACTAACCTGTGTGGCTTTACTGATCAGCCAGCAGCCTCCTGGTGTCAATCACACAGCTGTAAAGTCAATCCAATGGCTCTATCAGCATGTCAAAAACACAGCTCAGACTCACTGCGTGTGTGTGGGGTGTGGGTGTGTGTGTGTGTGTGTGTGTGTGTGTGTGTGTGTGTGTGCAGGTCAAGTCTGACTTTACTGCATCATAACAAGGACGTATAATCCTGACATGGGCCTCATCAATCCACACATTCATCATCGATTTGGAATAAACAAAATAGGAAGAACAACCTGAATATAATGCGGCCCTGTTGTACAGAGTATAATGTGCAGTTTATTTACAGTGAGGAGGCAGGTGAAGCTCCACTTATGGCCTGAGACGTTCACTTGATCACACCTCCAAATACACTTTAACAGAGAAAACATCCATTTCCAGGTTGAGAATCTTTATCATGTCTGCCATTATTAAATGCCTATTAATCAAATTCTATTTTAATCATTCATTTTACATTTTTTTAACATTGCTGTCTTTAACAAATTAACATCCAGTCTATCTTCTCAGTGAAAATACCAGAAGACTCATGACAGACATTAGAAATTCTCATCGTTTCCTAAACTGAAATTCTTTGTACAGCTAAAATTTCCACTGCATGAATTAATCTGAATTTACATCCACAACTATCCGCACCTGAAAGTGTCTTTTCAACCTTAGAGCACAAACTGATTTTTTTGGAGAACAGCAACATTCCGGGTGATCATTGACTTTTTTGGCGTCTCAAAAGAGAAAAACGAGACACTGATGCACAATTTATGCACATTTTGGTGCAAATTGCATCAGCTTTTCTTGTAAGGCAGATTTCCCTTTTAGGCTGTGTAATAAATCGCATGACGTCTCACTCTCTAATAACAAATAGTAGAAATTCATCTTAAATTATTGCCATTAATCTTTATATAATTGCAATAAAATCCTTCTCTAGAGGACAGAAAGTGTTTTGTCATAAAGAGGAGCAGCAAGAAAATAGAGAAACATAAATGTTTAAAAGATTATGACACCAAACCGTACGTCTGGAATCTTTTTTGTGTCAATTAATTGAAATAAGAAGCATTAAAGTGTGGGAAATGAGGCTTCCTGCCTCGTGTCAGGAGTCGGAGTTGAGAGTCTGACAGCTGAAGCCTGCAGTGTTCGTCCTGTCTGCTCCCTCACACTGTGGAGAATGGCGCCCCCGGTGGATGCAGGTGGAACCGACACCCTCTCTCTCAGCTCACTCTGACACTGTGAGACTCTGTCACAGTGTCGCCGCTGCTCTGAGTAATTTCCACATGTATTATTTTGACTGGGATGGAGAGGTTCTGGATTAGAAGCTATAATCCAGCTAAACTGTGGCATCAATCAGCAAAAAAAAAAAAAAAAAAAAAAAAAAACCTTTAAACCGGTCCGAGGCAGGCTGAGGCTCAGCCGGCTCCGAGCAGCCGTGGCATTTGATTGACGGCTCCGGGAGAGGAGGAAAGGTGACGGGAGGCGGAGGCCCCGGACGAGCTGCTCGCTGCGACGCCTCTGCACCATACGGGGTCATTTCCCACTTCCAGGAAAAAAAAATGTTTTTTCCTCTAGAGGTCAGGAGAAAGACTCAGATTAACCCCAGGTGTTCCCAGCCTTGACCGCAGCCCTTCAAAGGTCCTCGCAAGTTCACAATCCTCTTACTGGCCAGAGGTTCTCACTCCGCTAAGACCATTAAGAGAGAGAGAGAGAGAGAGAGAGAAAAAAGAAACATCCATGCTGCTTGATCCACTTATGAGAACAATGGCCGGTGTGAGTTGGCTGCTGGGATTATGCCGAGTAAATCCAGGAGGAGCCAAGAAGTGAGACTGATCGGTGGCCGGAGACACGGCTCTGAATCTGACCGCAGTCTGACGCCTCCCATTCACGACCATCAGGAAAACTTGCAGCGATTATGTCAGAAGTTAGAGAACAAAACTCATCTTTGTGTTTCGTTTGTGGAGGACTCGCTGAAATAATTGCATAAAGGAGTGATTGACTGAATCCACCCTCTCACTCACAACTCGCAGGAGGTGGATATCACTCACGTTTATTGTCGGGGAGACGGGGATTAGAACGCATTTTCTCATGTCTCCTGAGTAAAAGAGGGAGAGAAAGCATGAAAGAAGAAGTGCTGCTGCAGGAGAAACCAGATCACAACCTTAAATGTAACATTCCTGAGGTACAACTTAACCTGTATATAGACGTTAATTTCTATTTTTACACCTACACGCTGCACATAATTGCTTTGTGTGGGCCTTTTATCCCTGTCTGGCTTTATTATCTTCATGCGCCCATGTTGGTTTTCCTTCCTGTAGTTTGTTCTTTATTCTCTGTCAGCACGACGCGGGCGACCGAGGACCCGAGTCCTGCGTGAGAAGCCAATAAACGTGGTTCTGCGCCTGCTTCCTGGAGACTAACGTGACTCTCCGTCGCAGCGGAGACGTAGAATCCGGAGATGGATCTGATGAGGACAGGTACAGATGTAGATCAATACGAGCGCTGAATATTCAGAAAGAACGTTCACTGGCTGGATGGATAAAATATTTAATGACTTATTTCAAATGTTATTAACAGATACTGAAGATTGTACAGGAAAAAACCCATAATATTCAATTTTAGAGTCTTTACCAACTTGTTTTTCCACAGACGACCTGATCCAAAAGTTTAAATTTTGACCGCTGCACACTGTCTGTTCATTGTTTTTTTTTTTTTGCTTCAGAATTAGAATACTCTGTATTGTTATTGTCAAAAACAACTAAATTTCAAATGTCGTCCATGCTTATGCCATTATAAATATACAAGAGGACAACATTTTAAAAAGAGAGCAATACAATTTTTAAAAACTCTGCACGCGTGATTAGCTCATCTATTTTTACAGAATTTGCAGAAAGTTCCATCAAATCAGTTGAGTACATGCCGGTACAGTCCCCAAAGCACAAAGCCCTCCCACTGGCCGTACTTTAACGTTGGATGGTTGTTTTTATGCAGGGCAGAAAGCTGATGAACTTAATTTTTGTGCACAAAGTAAGGGAAGGCATGGATTCCCTGCCTTCCCCTTGGTTTACCGTCACCCTGAACCCAGTGAAGCGCTGCAGACGGTGGACGGATCGAAGTTCAGCTTTCTGAAGGAGAAACTTCTCCTCCATGTGATGCTCTACAACTCAGTTTGTAACGCCGTGGTGACTTTCTGCAAACACTGCCCTGATAATTGAATAAAAACTACAGTATAGCTGCTGCTCTCCTTGGCTAACATTCAGATTCAGAAGAGTCTGATCCAAGAACTGAAGGTCAGGTCATCGTGGAAGGTTGACTCACCTTCGATGTTTTGATGTCTGACTACTCCTTTTTGGAAAATAATGAAATAGGCTCGCAAACAGGAAGAAAAGACAATAAATGTACGGCATGCACCCCATCAGTTTTCTAACACTTGGAAGGTTCGTTTGAACTTGAACCTCACTTTGAACCTCTTTGTGGAATTGCATTTCCAGTGTTTTGTAGCTGCACCATTCAGACGGTCTTCACCTTCATCTTCCCAAATCTTAAAGAATCATGTTTTGTTGTGGCCTTAAAGCATTCTGTGTTGTGAATATCCAGATCGAAGGACGGTCACTGATGCAGGACTTTCACCCAAACAAAACCACGGCAACGTTCTGGCAGGCGTCACTGATCGTAATACTGAGAACGTCTAACAGCAGAACAGTTCTTTCTGGCAGTCGGGTCTTGTTTCTCCAGGTCTTTGGGTCCGACTGTTGTCTCAGTCTCTTTTTCCAGGCTGCCTTGACAACGATGTCCAACACTGCTCCCTCCTTTCTGCGACGCTTCCTCGTCTTTGTGTGACGCCAAGGCCTTCGGCCATTGTTACACATTATCATGGAAGATGACGGTTTGTACCAGAAGGCCTCTCAGGGACCTTGTAGCCTGACGAGCTCCCAACAAGAGGTTACGTTAATGGGTCCTTCACCCACCCACCCACCCACCCCCCCGGCCCTGTATCCAAAGGTATTTCTCTCTCGCTGAATGTAATTCAAGCAGGCCACCTTCTATGGCGGCGGAGTCCTTCACAGGGGAAGCCGCGCTCTTGGACATGGAGCCCATTGCTGACGACGCCCGCCAGAGACAAAAGGCGGGGGGGGGCTCCTTTGCTGTCAAGATAACGCCGCCGCAGCTATTGTAAAGTCACAAGGCTATTGTGTAGTCGATTTCTGCGCCGGTTCGCACAGGCCCACATGCAGAGCGCAAACACACACAAAGACGACAGAGAGGCTGTGACAGAATTGGACGCTTCTTTTCCTCTGAAGACGCTGCTCGGAAGAAGAAGAAGAAGAAGAAAAAAAGAAAAGACGACGGGATCGAGGAGGGGGGTGGGGGGGGGGGGACAAAAGAGGAGCATTTCAAAAACACTTCTGAACGCCCAGATCAAAGGCAGCGCGGGAATGAAAAGCGCCTGCACAAAGAGGAAAAATATATAATCATAAATAGTGAGTAAACAAGGCGAAAGGGAGCGAGTCTGGGAGCAGAGCGGGGAGAGGGAGGTGTCACAGCGTCTTTAACCACGTCCACGAGGTGTCTTCTCCCGCGCCGCACACACGCGTCAGGCCAGGTTATCGCGTGGCGGGATTGACTCTTCTCTTGGTGTTGCGGAAGGCCAGCAGGTGTTTGTGTGGCGCGACGAGGCAGCTGCAGCAGAGTGAGGAGATAACAACCAGAAAAACAAGCCCACCTCCTCCTCCTCCGCCTCTTCTTCTCTCCTTTTTTTTTTCCATTTCTTTTGTTTGTGACTGGGGTTTTCTCAGGACTGCAACAATCAGACAAGGTCGTTTCTGTCATATTTTTTTTCACCACAATGGTAGAAACGGGCCTCAGTCAGAGTCTGATATCCACCAACAAGCTTCACAGAGTTTCTGAGAGCAAAAGGCCCCGAAACGTCGTTTGGGACGTAAAGCGGAGAAAAAAAACAGCAGCATTTGGAATTTTGCAACTTCCTTTATTCTGCGTTGACGTATGATCGCCTCCTACTGGACCGGCAAGCTGCAGTGTGTGTGTCTGAGCAGTGGTGTGTGTTTACAGGCCTAAATTTATGGAATCTGCATTTCATTCTGATGCGTACATCTGGTATTCAAATAACCAAAAAAAATTTATACATTCATCCAAGTAAAATCATCCAATATTATATGTCACTCCTCAATTGACGATTAAATAAATGCATTGAAATTATTGGCCAGAACAGCATTTATGTTTTAAAAAGTCCAACAAACATTGAAGATTAACTGATTAACAACCGCAGGCTGGTGAGGAAATACATGAAAAGTTGCAAAATGGATGCCATTTCGGTTTTGAGGTAGAAAGCACTGAAAGGTGGAGAAGTGGTGAGTTTGTACCAGCTGCCCGGCGCAGGTCTTTCTGCTCTGTGGAGGTCGTACAGTTTGGAGTCCTCCCACCTCCAAAAGAAACTATTTTGATTTCAAACTAGTCATTAGCAATGTGCAAATGGCTGTTTGAGTAATTAGGGTTTTATCATCTACTCAAACAAGTTTACCAAAAGAGAAAAAGTGGGGGGAAAAAAGTCGAAACTTTTCTTAATTTCATGAGATAAATAATGAGTAATCTTTTGCAAAAATCACTAAATATTCATCAGTTTAACCAAGATGAGTAATTTTAATTGGTGTTTATGTCCGTTCAAGCTGCTAATAGCGGAATGAATTGAAATCAAAACCAAACAGTGCTCGGCGAGCTCTCATCACTGTGGATGCGTTCAACCATTACCTTGCAAGAGTCACCTAAAAAATTATTAAAGCATTTTAACTCTGCAGTGATATTTGCGCTGTAAATAATCTAGATTGTGTTCAAAAGGTATTGAAAGCTTTCTTCATTCTATAAGAATGTCCCAAAATATCAAACTCCCAGTCTTGGCTTGTACACGAGAGGGAAAAAAAAGGAAAAAAAGGAGCTGAATTTCACATCCTGAGCTCATGATAGGTTTGTAAAAGTCGTGTTCTGCTTGGAACTGCCCATCAGTCGTGCTGTGGCCTGAATGGCCGTCTGCAGGCCACACAGGACAGATTATTTTAATCTCGTATTCAGAAAAAGTCAGAGCAGACTTCCTGACTTCCTCACACGCCAGACACAATGCTGTTTTTTCTGCTTCAATTTACCTGTACATGTGTGCGTGTGTGTGTGCGCGTGTGTGTGTGTGTGTGTGTGTGTGTGTGTGTGTCTGCCGCTCCCTCCTCTGAACACGCTCTGCGCTCGCTGATAGAATTACACCCGGATTCCACTTTTGATCACAGAGGGGAGGCAACAATAACACATAATGAATGCAGCTACCTAATAACCAGATGCTGGAAAAAAAAAAAAAAAAAAAAACACTCTTCTTCATTCACTTTAGCCATTTCACAATCAAATGTGAGCTTCTCGGGGGCAAATTCTCCTAAATAGTGCCGCGCTATAAATTGACCACGGGAACAACAACGCCTCGTCTCACCGGCGTTCATTTTTACAGGTACGAGAGGAAGAAAGAACAATAAAACGCAGGTTGATGCTTTTTTTTTCCCCCCCCAGATGATCTTCATCTATAAAGTCGTACTTATGAGACCACACACACACACACACACACACACACACACACACACCCAGCGTCTCCATGTGTGTTTGCTTTGTTTTAGCTGATGATGTCTCACTAATTAATTCACTGTTTATGCTTCTTTCTTTTCTTTTCTTTTTTTTTTTATTTTTTAAATACCTGAGCATTGCATTCTCTGGCTGACAATCCAACATAATTGATCCATCTTTCTGGTCTTTCCTCCTTTCTTCTTCACAGCAAAGCACTTCAATTATTCATCCTACTGAGAGACAGACAGAGAGAGAGATATCCTACATGGCCGGCGAACCTTAATATGCACTGTCACGGCTAATGGAGGGAGCAATCAAATATTTTACAGAAAACCAAATATGCAGATGTGTCCGCAGCAATTTGGAGAGACATATTTTAAAGTGAGAGATCTGAGAACGGGGGGAGGTAAGGAGGAAAGAAAATGATCTGGGGGCAGAAAAAAAAATATGCCTGATGAATTTTTGAGCCATTGTTCCAAGTCTCCACTTAACTTGGGAAGGTGTCAGAAGGGAGGGGAATAAGTCAGGGTCCTCAGGAGTGTGAGGGCGTGGCAATAAGAGGCGTAATTAATGGCATTTGTGGCATATCTGGAGAAGTTATTAGAGAGGGGGGGGGAGGGAGGGAGTCGTGGCTTGGAGAGGCTCTCCAATCCAAGATTTGTCACTTCCAGCAGTCGTTTAATAGCTCATTTGAAACTGTTGACCCCGTTTAACGGAACAAGCCCGTTTGAGCCTCTGAGTGAATTAGTTCAGATTAAAAGGGGCTAAATGAAATCTCACTTTCCTTCATAAACACAGGCGGACGGAGCGAGGCGCGCGCCGCTCCCACATCACCAATCAACACTGTTTGACACAGGCGGCATGGCAGCGCAGCTTTATTATCATTTAAGTCTATATACAACATTCTGACATTTCACTTTTTATTAATCATCCGCGGAGACTTTTCCTCTCCCCGCTCACATCCACCCCGCAGACAGTTTTAACGTATAGATGAAAATAACAGATTATCTTCGAAAAGCGTCCACTGTCGAAAATAACATGAAAATATCAGCAAATGTCACATGTGGAAGGGGAGAAGGAAAAAAAAAAAAAGACCCACAAGCCGATATAATACACTTGAGGAAATATTTGCCAATCTAAAAATTTCATATGGTAAATGTTAGCAGTGTGCTGCCAATAGAATCCAATTAAAGCGAGCCTCACAATGTTTTTGAGGATTTTCACAGGAATGCCAGTGACGGGAGAAATCAGCGCATAAATTAACAGCGGCGGACTTAATTACACACGAGTGAAGAAGAGAACGAGGTATAGAGACAGAAGAAGAAAGGAAGACGTGTGGGCAAACAGGAACCGACGGAGATGTGAAAAGTTCTTTTTTAATATCTTCAAAGTTGAATTTTAAAAAGAAAAAGGAAACAAAACTCATGGAGGCACTCACCCTGCTGCAGACTCCTGCACCACACACACACACACACACACAAACACACACACCTTACTCAGGCCCCACAGTCCAGTAGAAGCAGGTGAAAACTGTCCTCTCCACTGGTTTTGTTGGGTATCCAGCCTGCAACCAATTTGTGTGTGTGTGTGTGTTTTTTTAAAACACACACACTGCATGGCTGCAGCCTGCAACACGACTGCCACTGCACCTTCTAAATTCCATTTCAGAAGTTTGTGCGTGCAGATAAAGCTGCATTTCTCCCCTCTGTGCATCTTTTTTTCTTCTTTTCTCTGCTTCTTTTTTTAGCGTTGGAGTGTGTGTCTCTCTCCGTGTGTGTGTGTGTGTGTGTGTGTGTGTGTGTGTGTGTGTGTGTGTGTGTGCGTGTGTGCATGCGTGGCATCGGGGTTGTTCTATGTTTTGCACATAAATGTGATGCATAGACTCGGCTTGCTCATATCTGCCTGCATTGTACGTGGGCGGGTGTAAATCCTCATCTTCCTGTATATCCATTAGTAATGCAACACTCTAAAAATAAAGTGCGCCCCGGCGTATCAGTGCCTATGAACATGTTGCCTGTGTAATCACATTTTATATACTTCTTTTTTATCTGTTGTCAGGAGAGAGAGTGAGAGAGGGAGAGGGATGGAGTTTCTTCGCGGGGCTCCTGAGCGGTGGATTGTGGGTGCCGCTGCAGCTCTGCATGGATGTATAGATGATGCTGATAGTCCAATTGTGAGCACCGGGGGGTTTCACCTTTTTTTTTTTTTTTTTTTTTTAAACCAAAATATAGAATTATACCAGGAAGACTGTTTGTACTGTGCAAGGTGAGATAAGTCCCCCCCCCCCCCCCCCCCCCGTCTCACCTTTTTTTTAACCCCATTTCTCCTCCATACGCTCTTCTTCCTCTCTGTCGCACTGACACAAATCAGCATGCTTAGAATAAACTGCATAAGTTATCAGCTCCTTGGAAAGCAACGCGTAAGGGTAGAGCGGCAGCGGCAAAAAAAAAAAAAAAAAAAAAAAAGAAAAAAAAAAAGAGGAGAGACACACAGAGAGAGGGGAGACTTCTATCACTTAATGAAAAATAGCTTCCCTTTTGGACAGAACTTCATAGGGCTGCAATCAAGCCCTGGCCCCCACTTCTTGACGTGCAATCGAGGCAAATCAAGTCAGCATCTATTAATAATATTTCCCTGGCTCCTTTCATTCCAGCGCGTGTCCTACCACTGTCAACGCTGTGATGGAGCACTGCCTTTATCTCCACCCCGGCCTGCTCTGTCACAGTGATAAACAATTCTAACAAGAATCAGAATAAAGATCTCCCCAGTAGACTCCCGGAGATAGAGGGAGCCCTTTTTTCTCATTTTCTAGACGGCAAAATTTAATCTAGTGCCCCCCTACCTCCCTTCCCCCCCCCCCCCCCCCAGTCCCCCCAACACACACACACACACACACACACACACACACACACCCCACCCAAAGCCCCCATACACCCCTCCTCTCATCCCCTCCCTCCCTCCTTCCGCCTGTTTCCTCCACTGCTGCGCTCCCCGTCTTCCTTTTTTCTCCTCTTCCTCCTTCTTCCCTGCTCTTTTTTTTTTTTCCGAAGCGTCACATTCAAAGAGATGCAAATTTCCTCAGAGCTGGGACCTGATGGAGTTGGAGCGCGCAGAGTGAATGTCAAAGGGGGGGTTGGAGGAGCGGAGGAAGAGTGCGGAAGGGGTGGAGCTGCTCCTCCTCCTCCTCCTCCTCTTCCTCCTCGGCCCTCTTCGGTCCGGCTCCTAAACTGAACTGCCGGATAAACAAGTCAGCGAGCGAAGGTTTGAGCTCGGATACAAAAAAAAAACCTCAGAAATTGACAACATTTGTGGCTGAAGCGTCACAAAGCAGCAAGTTTAGGTGGGTTGAACTGAGAGTTCCTGGTTTGGTTTTTTCATCCTGCCCTGTGGATACTGGCTCAAGGTTTTCCCACTTGACCTGTGGATTTTTTTTTTTAAACATTTCATTAGTGAAGGCGGTGATGATGAAATTCTAAATGTTATGTCGTGAGCACAAAGCTGAAGTTTCATGAGTTGGACTTAAGGAAAGCAAGTTAAAGAAGCTGCAAAGTGAAGGAAACTGAACTGAAAACTTTTAACTTTATCTTTCACGGTGATGAAAGTCACAATCTAAAGACGTCATCGGTCAGTTTTCATACAGTCGTACGGTGGGTGGAGCTCACACCTGTGAGGTGAGAAGCAGCTGAACCTGGACATCAGATTAGAACGTACCCTGTCATCTACATGCTATATAAATAAAGACTGATTGATTAATTTGCAAGATGTACTAAAGAAATTCTATTTCTTGGAAAGCCTGTACTCGGGGTATGCCAAGAAGATCTGGAGGAATTGTTACAGGGAACAAGAACATCTCTACGTCAGTCCAAACATCCCGTGTGGATGAGGCGTGAAAGCAGGTGAAGGGGAATAGGTGAACGAAATTATTAAGAAAAAAACGTGATCAGAAATGAAAATGATCAATTGGTTAGTGTGAGAGAGTCAGCGCTGCTCCAGGGGCCGGATGATGTTTTCTTTTTTTTTTTCTGTCTTTCTCAACTTCAAGAGTACCACAGATTGAAGAAGCTGATAATGGTGGTAGAAGGACAACGTACTGATGATCTACTGTTTGGACGCATTGTGAAAGTTTGACTTAAAATAGGATAAATCTTCACTTTCTGACCTGTTTAGATCCTGTTTAGCTTGTTATCAGTCAGTGATGGAGTCTAATCTCAACTCAGTCCTGCATAAAAAGTGGCACAGAACATGGTAAGTGTTATGGATTTGCCATGAAGATTATATTTTTAATTGCAACTCCTTTCTGACAGTGTGATCTCTATGTGATGAATTTGAGTGAAATTCCAAATATGCAACGAGCATAAGACGCTCACATTCAGATCAGCTTCCCATAACGAACTTAAAAACAAAAAAGAGCTCAAGGATAGAAAATCCTTGTGTCAGGTTGAGTCAGGTTGAGTCAGCTGAAGAAAAGAAGAGGAAACAACCGAACACGCCGTGACCTTCAAACCAAGTCAGCCACAGAGAATATCAGAATGGCTCTCACACTTGTAGGAAGTTCTTGGAAATTCCTTTAACAGAGGAAAAGTGTTGCCAGTGACCTGTTTTTAGGTGAGGTGCAGTATGGGGGATGAATCCTAATTCTTCAAGAGCCTCCATCTCCTCTAAACTTCCTTCAAATTTTGAAAGAAAACTTATTTTTTCAATGTTGCAAATACAGCCTCAGTGATTTATCTTCAATGTTTAAAAGGTAAAATAAATTCAACCAGCCTCTCAGTCATTGACAGACCAATAAAACACATGAACAAATCTACAGTGTGTCCTCACTCTGGTACTGAAGCAAATTTCAACCTCAGCTGAAGCTACAACAAGGGGTTGGAGTAAGATGCTCTAAAATCTGGAAATAAGCAGCGTTTCCTCAAAGAAACACATTCAGAAGAATTAACAAAAGAGCCGAGCTGAAGCAACATGCAGGCATATCTCTTTATATTCTCTTCTCGTGACCCATTTTATTGTTAAGTTAGTAACAGAACTTTTTTTTTTTTTTTTCAAATCGACCATGACATGGAATTTTTTATTTTTTTCCCCCCTTCACTCCTTGACTAACATTTTATAAACTGGTTACTTTACGGGGGGAAAAAAAGAGCAAATCTCTTTCATATGCTGTGTATTTTAATCTACAATTTTAAGTTTGCTCAACATTGTGCTCCATGAGTTTTCACTTGAGACTTTGTGTAAGCAGGACGTTGGTGATGTTATTTGACTTATTTACATTTAAGTAGTAAAATCCCTCTTTGGGGGATTTGATGTGTGCCTCTGGTTTCCTTGGAACTGAGTTCAAACATGTCTTTAGGTTGAAGATGACAACACACACATCCACACATCCACCTAGTTTTTTTATTGTTTGTTTGTTTGTTTCTCCTTGAAAAAGTGTGAAGTCTTCGCTCCAGAACGGCAGGCTGGAGGCCCCGTCCCCCCTCCGGTCCGACCCACTGCGGCTTCATCCCACCCTGCAGCCCGGCGGCGCGAGGCACAACTGGCAACGGGGGAACCAGTAGAGATGGATTACAACGGAGCAGATCTGTGGCAGGGAGGGGGGAGTGAAAGGCAGACGGGGGGGAGAGAAAATGGAGAGAGAGAACGGGAAGGGCAGCGGGACAGCCGGAGACGGAGGGAGGGAGGGAGGGAGGGAGGGAGCTGGAGCTGCAGACAGGTGAGGGATGAGTCCTCTGAGGGAGGAGCAGTAAATAAAAGAGGTGACTGAGTGTGTGTGAGCTGAGGGTGGAGGAGGGGCCTGTGGTGACAGAGGGCGTACGGAGGGAAGGACTTGGGAGGGGGACTGCCCATCTATCCATCGCTCTTTCTTCCTCCTTCCACCCCCCCTCCCCACCCCCACCTCCTCAATCCCCTGCCTTGACAGCTTCACACTCTGGATCAGTAGAGCCGGGGATCGTGCATCTAATCCGTTCCCTGATGCATTTTTAATTGTGCGAGAGGAGCGAGGAGGGTGGGACAGGATGGAGCTGGGGTGGCAGTGGGGGGGGGGGGGGGCACCTACACCGTGTCATATGTGTCGGTGGAGTTAAAGCAGGGACGTGTCAGCCTGTAGAGACGAGGCCCCGACGGTTAAACCGATGCAAAGCAGACTTTATGAAAGACAAGGAGATAATTATGATGGCGCTTTACTGGGGGGGCAAAAAGGCCAGCCGTATTATTGTCAGTGATTACAGCCGTGCAGCTTCACACAAAGGTAAATGAGGCGTGAATTACAGGTTAGATTCCCGGAGCTTGATGGTAGGACAAATACTCGCAGCCTTTTGCTCGTTGTGGCTGTTTGTGCAGGATCCACAACAAAATCATCAGTCTGATTACCGCAGTCCGGCATCGTCCGCCAACACAAAGGAAAATGGAGCAGGAAGCAAGTTTGTTCCTGCTACAGATCGGTGTGTGAGTTTGTGTTTTCACACTCAAATTTAGAAATGAGTTACTTTTTTAGTGAAATTTATGGAAAATGTACAATTTAAATCACTCCGATCACAGCAAACGGTCTGCATGAGAAGATTAACAGCAGCAACAATGAAACAAGCAGGAAGAACGCACTGAAACTGAAGCGTTTTCAGCGATCAATCATAACATAGTCTGAAGGTGAAACTTCTCTGATGCTCTTTCCAGCTGGTTTACAAGTCGTATGCCTTGAAATAAGTTATAAACGTAAAAAAAAAATAAAATAAAATGTTTCAGAACTGGTAAACGTCTTCCACAGAAGTTTTTGGCTGAGTTTATGAAATAAGTGAAGATTTTCATCATTTTCCTTGATGACCCAAACAGAGTGAATAGCCTTTAAGGTTTGCATGATTTTTCTTTTTCCCACTTGTTTTTGTGTGTGTGAGTGTGTGTTGTGAGGTGTACACAAACTGAACCGTGTTTTATCCCTGTAATTACCAGCCACTCTCTCCGGAGCAATCTGATTAAAGAGCAATGACATTTTCATCTGAACTAAACTGTCTGCGAGCTAAAAATCCAACATGTTTCCCATCAGGGAGAAAATCCTGCCCTCAGCCACACAACTAAGCCACCACCCAAAACAAATAAAATAAAACAAAACACAAAAAAAAAAAAAAAACAACCCAAGACTGACATCTTGTATCTCCTGGACATTACAGCCAAACACAAATGATGAAAGACTGTGAGCCCTCTGGGGCAACATTGCTAGCCTTTAAAGTGGCGATGTAACAACCATAAAAAGGTTCAATTCAGCGGGAAAAAGCTCTGTTTCGTTGAGTTTGCATAAAAAGCCAGAGGGATATAAATTGCCTGTCTCTGAAAAGACAAATAGGCAATCCACATTCAAGTGAAAATGAGAAGAGATGCCTCACAAAAGGTGGGGGAAAAAAAAAAAAAAAAAAAACATATGATGGCCATTAAGAATTTCGCGCCTCTTTGTTAAGACATCCAGCCTAAGTGCCTCTTTCCTTTCCATGATGCACCTTCCTCGAGTTGAATTAAAGTTCAAATTGTGGACTTGGACAATAGTTTACCGAGCGCACATTCATCTATCAGATGCTCTAAGAAGCTGTCGAACACAGAATGGAGAAACACTTCACAATTTGCGAGCAAAGTGCTTTTACGTGTAATTTTAACCACTGCAACAAGTGAAAAATGTGATGGCGGCTTTAAGGAAGGGGAGTTGTTTTTCACAATGTCACTGCCAGTGCGTTTTAAACTTCCCGAACACAGCCTAAGACAGGTCGTCCTCCATAGATGACGATGTGAAGTTTTAACAGAACATTTTTGACGTTCAGTTTCTACACTTCCGCTTTTCTTCTGTGGAGTTTTAAGTCTGCCTACAGGTGAGCTTTAAGTACCATATAGCCAGAACATCCGCCACCGTTTCCCGTGTGACCTATTTTCATGTGTTCACTCAACATGTCCCCGATTTGACGCTGCAAATTAAAGTTAAAACACTGATCAAGTCCCTAAACTTTCAGCCTGATCTGCAACGAGGCAATTTGCGAAAGTATCCATAAACGGAACCAAAGCGGATTTGCAGAAAGATACGCGCTTCATTCCACAATGCCAAGCCACCAAATAGGTAAACGTGCGTGCGTGTGTGTGTGTGTGTGTGTGTGTGTGTGTGTGTGTATGTGTGTGTGTGTTGGAAATAACACCTTGGGAATGGTCTCTGGTTCAATGTTCCCTCATGAAATGTGATTTCATAAATCCCTCCAAAAAATTATAATAACCCAGATAAGCTTGGGGCTTAAGTGATCCGCAGAATCAGTGGTTTGAGAGTTTAACATCAGTACCTCTGGAGGTAATTCTGATGCAAATGTGTGTGAAGACTCATAGATAAATGCCTTTGGCTGGTGAATGAGGTCCAGGTGGGAGTGCGTTTTATATGTTTCACAGAGTGAAAGGAAGCAAAGAAAAAAAAAAAATAAAACAAGATGCAGTGCGGTGGAGAGAAAAAAAAATGCAACAAATCCTAAAGAAAATGCAGATGGCAGCTGTGCTGACTCGCCTCTTAGTGCATTGTGACGGGCTTTGGGTATCATCCCTGGTCCTCTCCCTCGCCTGCTCTATCAGCTGCCTTATAAAGCTGCCTCTGTTCCAGGCGCCGATTAACCTGCTGCTCCTCATCCTTCACTCAAATGACTCATTCTGACCATTCCCACCGGAGGAGGGATGTAAATAACGGCTATAGAGACGCACAGGGAAGCATGAATGGAGTCAAAGTGCATGGGATTACTGTGACGACACCCGGAATTTTTCTCTGCTGGTGTTCTGCTCAAGGACTCTCAGGTGTTGCCTGGTCCTCATGGTGTTCTGAATAGCTAGAGAAAGACTGACTGGCTAGCTTAGCATGCATACAGGAAGAAGAGGAAAAACCCTTTCCAATAACTCGCTTGAAAACAAAAATACTAGATGTTTTGTTAATCTCTGAAATGTTTTCATGTCGTACTTAGAAAGATCATGCTGTGATTAGTATTAAGACAAGACTGATCTAAACTAGGAGAAACATGGCAGAAATATTGAAAAAAGTACCAAATAAAACACTAACATGGGCACTTCTTCAGGTCACTATAAACATGTGGGATCATATATATCAATTTCATCCATATGGAGGCTCCGACTTCCAGGGTGTTCGATCCATCCAGTAGGAGACATCTGAGGTTCAGTGTCTTGCTCAAGGACACTCTGACATGTGGGAGATGGGAGTTACTCTACCAACCGAGCCACAGCCGCCCCACCAGCTGGATTCATCCCAAGTCGGTGGTCCAACCCAGATTAGGAGGTCTAATCTGAGACCTGGTCTAACACCACCTCCTGTTACTCCGGTTTCCTCCCAGATTAAAAAAACATGCATGTGAGGTTAAGTGTGACCATAAGTTGCCCCTTGGTGTGAACGCCAGTGTATGCAGTTGTCCGTCTCTCTGCTTTCATTCAATAGCAGCTTTGACGCTACAAGTCAACAGCTGGCCTCACATAGCCTCTGCAAAGACACTTCACAGATGATCTCAATCTCACTTCCAGTGAAGCTGAGGAAGAGCCAATGGTTAACCCAGAATTAAACCTCATTGTATTTTCTGTACATGCTTAAAATATATTTGAAAAATACACCCAAAGCAAAGAACTTGCAATCCCCTCCTTAAAGAACCCTCAAACATTAACCGTGATATGATGGTGAGATGACGTGCACCTTAAGTTCACCCAAAGAAAACACTGAGATAGGCGTCTCCATGACATGCATGTTATGTCAAAGCAGGGCAACGGTTGCATATTTATGCACTGTCTTATGTAATATGAAGATTTTTTTTTTCTCTGCTGCAGTTTTGAGATGTCTTGTTTTCCATTTCTTAAAAAAAAGCTGAGCATTAAAAGCATGAACTTTCTGGAGCGAGGGAAACAGCGAATGTGTCCAGATACTTAGTGAGAAAGAGAAAATATTTCTTTCAGCATCTCTACAGCTTGCAAAATGTAATGTTTGGTATGCAAATAGAAACGCTAAGATGACATCAAGTCATTTTAAACTTTGTTTACTGTATTTTTTTTAAGTAGCAAGTTGAACTTTTTCTTTGGAAATGTTCTTGGCTGCTTAATTAAATGCTATATTGTGATTTCAAGACGTGAGATGATCGACCATCAGAGCAAGAGAGGAAAAAAAGGAATGTTTTACTAAAGTTAGTGTGTATTCGAAAACCTTATTTGATCCAGCACTGATCAGCATCCAGTGTGAGAGATGCTTGCTTATTCTATTACGTGAACTGAAAAGTGAAAGGAAAAGAGAAACTAATTGTACAAAGCAGCGATTTAACATTTTCTGGCCATAGAGAATAGAAGCTTTTCAATTCATCGCAACATCACGGGAACACTTCAGAAAAAAGGAGCTACTGTCAAGCTATTGTGAATTGTCAAATATAATCACGCAATCATTTGTGTGTGCAGCGCTAAATCCCAGCACACACACAGAGATCAATCCCTTTCAAGTTAACTCTCCAATACGTTCTTGTTTAAATTTGAAACTCTGATGAAAAGTGAAATTAAAACCTGCATATTGATTTCACTTTTTGCCGGTGTGATACAGTGATCATTTTTACTACCTTTTATTAGCTTTGCTGTGGATTTCAAATTGAAACACCCCCCCTGCTGTTTCAGCTCCCCTTCGAGGCCTTTGCTTGCCATTTTATCCGCATGCTAATGATTTCCTCGACAAACCCGGGCCCTGGTATCAATTAGCACCTGAATGGAGGACTTTGGTACATTTAACACGGACAGATTCTCCGCCAACAGATTGTAAGTGTTGCATAGAACTCATAATAATTCCTACAGGAAGCTTTTATGTCCCCGTAGCTGATTAGGTCTATAAAGCCATTGTGCGATGGGTTTTGTTTCATTCCTGTCCACTTTCAGCCACTTAATGGAGCAGGTCCTTTAGTCTGGCTGCATCCATTTGTGCATCCATCCGCTCATCCATTCATTCATTTTCGATAACCACTTTCACCAAATTAGGGTCATGAGGAGATGACACCGAGCAAAATTGGGCTGCACAATATTTCTTTGCAAATTCATCATGATCGTGGTATAAACATGTGCAATAAACATCACAAATAACCGACTCAACTGTAATAAATATGTGTTTTCATACACTATGTGTTGATGCTTTGCTTAGCTCGTGTGATGAAAAAAAAAATATGAGCGATAACGACATTACCCAGTCACTTCTAGCATAAGTTAGCGGAAGAATAAATCTCAGCGCACAAAGACATTAACATCATCTGCATAAGTGTTTACATTTATCGCAAATCGTATCATTATTGCAATACTTAGAAAGACGATCGCATGTGCCACTGTCATGGAGCGATCCGTCTCCATCGGCTCATCAGAGTTTTTCTATGGATGTTTATGTGGAAGGAAGGTGCATCACAGTAATGTTCACACTGTAAAGTTTTCAGTGTGTGTGTGTGTGTGTGTGTGTGGATCTGGGTTCTTTCATGCACATGACCACAGACAGGCAACTCTGACTTCCTCATGTTGTATCTTTAACTTCAGTCCAAAATTTACAGGGAAAAGTTGCAGCCCCCATGATTTTAACCTAAACAAGGCCAAACTGTGGAGACCACTGCCGTTCTGTGACCTTCTGTTTAATAAAACTGTGAGAAATCCTGCTGGAAGTGTTGATCGAGGGCGTCCACCCTGTGATCATAAGGGTGGGTGGCGTTACTGTTGATTCACGCTTTTATCTTTCCACCAATCCTGACCCTACATCCCAGATGTTTCATCAGACATGGAAGATCTCGTGAATCGTTGGTTTCAAATCTGTTTTTATATCAATGTTGTGACTTAGCTACATAATCTTCATCTAGAAACATCAACCACATCATTTATGGTGAAGGATCTCGGACAACGTGAGCATCGTTCTCTGCCTGGTCAGAACGACAGCAGTTCGAAAAATGGCATCTGCTGTACATATCCTACAAAAAAAAGCCTAAAATATGACCATGTAAATGAGTTCTCCAGAGCAGGACGACAATCAGAGAGGTGTGTGCTCGCGCACACCCCGGCGCTCTCCTCCTTGTAACGGCCACCGTTATTAGGGAGGCACACACAGGCGATCTTTTTTCCGAGCCGCGGTGGCATCTCCTCCCAGCCTCCATCCGAGCGCTCCGGAGGGAACGTGTCCCAGCCTGAGGGATGAGGAATGGCCTTAATGAAGTCAGACAAGCCGGAATACATGCATAAGAAAGATTTTAAATATTGATATGATGTCAGTACGCAGCTGCATAAACGGGTTACAGTGGATCGGTTAGCTCTTGATGGCCCTCGTCTAATACGGCAGCACAAGGGGCATGATTAGGCTCATCAGAGGTGATTGTGTATTCTGTGGGAGGCGCAAACACACGGCACACACCATGTGAATCAAAGAGGCCTCCTGTCTGTCTGCGCAGCTCCAATGGCCTGCTGTACTCCCAATTTATTTTCACACTGTAAATTATTCACGGGCACATGTAATTAACGGCTAGTGAATTTATATCTTACAGCTTAGCATAGTATTAATGGGCTTTTATTAAAAGGCTTCATCAAGGTACTGAAGGCCTTTCAGAGGCCTGGAATAAATGGTGCTGTAATTACTCAAAGAAGTGTGTGAATGCACATGAACACTTTGGCTTTTTTTTTTTCCTTTTTTTTTTTGTGAGGCCAGAGCTGTTATCATTAATGCTCAATTAACAATGCAAAATCAAACAAATTACGACACGAACCAAAGTGTGACGCACGAGCAGCTTCAGAAGTCCACGGGGCCGGCGGCGGAGACGAAGCAGAGCCGAGACGGTGCGCTCAGGAGCGAGAGGCGAGGAGGGCTGATGTTCAGCATTACATAAACATGAGGGACACACAAATATCTGTGCCATGCTGGGAGCCGCTCGGCGTTTACTTTGAGCCCCTCGCAGTTAAAACAAATCTTAAGGTCAAACTTCAGGCCTGCGCGCTCCGACGTGGGTCAGTGTTAAATTATTCAGCCAGTAAGGGATGCAGAGACGGACCAGATCAAGCAAGTTGAGCGATGCCAGTAACTCGCCAGAGACCCGGCAGTATCCACTCAAGAAGACTGTAAACACCATCCATTTTCAAGCCACAGACACTTGTTTATTTAAATACCAGCGACCGGCACGGATGCTGTGAAAAACACTCGCTACATTTTAGCACAGGGGTGAAGGGAAGTGGCGCCCGGGCTTCGCTTTGATCTCCCTGATCACTCAGTCGGTTTGAATCCGATGGTGTTGCTGCGGTTTGGGTTTGCTTTTTGTGCTTCCAGGCATCGGAAAAACGCAGTGCTGCATGAAACACGCAGCTTCAAGCTGATCAATGACTGCTTTACAACTGCTTTCAATAGTTTCATCCTGAGGAGTGTGCTCCGCATCCTTCAGAGCCAGGTCTATTAGTTCTCATGTTGTTTGATGGACTTACAGTAAAATCCAAGATAGAATCACGAATTAACAGCACATCTCAGACTGGTGAAGCCTCTCACAGAAGCAGTTTGCAGTTTACATTCAACAAACGCAGATTGAATAACCATCAACGATGAGAAGAGAATACACACCACAAGTGAAGCACTACATGTGCAGCTGATGGTCAATCTATAAAGCTGTGCACAAAAGTAGCCATTTTCAGTTCAACAGAAGAGTAAATTTGAAGTCAGTCAGAGCAAAATTTGTACTGGTGGTCACCTACAAACCAGAAATCCCTAAACTTTCTTCCTCGGTTCGATTAGACGCAGAACTCTAAATCTCTGAAGAGACCAGGTAGTTTTTCTCCATGTTAGCCAGTTATTCAGGCCACTGTGCTCCTGGGAACACTCAAAGCTTCAGAAACACTTTCACACCTTTGCCCCCATCTGCGCCTCGCCACAGTTGTATCAAAGAGGTCTACAGAGATTTCATGGCTTAGTTTCTCCACTTTCGTTAAAGCTTCGGTTGCCTTTCAATGACGGACTCAATTATTCTGCAGTTAATTTTAATATTCTTTTGTTTGTCAACTACTATCATATTATATATAATTTACTGATGTGCAGCAGAACAGTTGCTCAAACAAGAGGTTAAAAACATTGATAGAAACTATCCAGTAGTACACGACAGATAAAATTGGCTTTTTTGCTGCTTGTTCTATAAATATGTCAAGATTTTAGTTACATTTACCCAAAGAGTGAATGTTGTGAGGGTTTGCAGAGTTCCACATACTTTTTAAATAAAATGTTCCACTGAGAAACCTTCAAATGGTTCTCTAGACTAATATTGTGCATATTGTTTATAGACTAATCTTGATTTTCACTGCTGCTATAACAGCTGACCCTCAGCTTTAAAACTACTAAGTCCCAAGAGAACATGGACTGGGAGTCTTTCCACTCTGGAGGCAAACATCAACTTTATTGTCCATCTACACCCAAGAGCAGCAGAACTCTAGTTTCCTGTGGTCATTGAGTACATACGTTGCAGCAGGATTGCAGGGAAGTTGCATTTTTCGATGTTTATACTGTTGGAGCCCAGGACGTAAACAGTTTCATCGGCTTTGCCCTGTTCTTTGATTTAAAATGCCAGACAACAGACTTGAGATTCTTTAAACTTATTCCACATTAGTCACTGGTAAAGCACACTGGTCTACTAAATGATTCAGAAAATGAATGATGGTCAATTTCTTTTCAACCTTCTTCTGGGCAGGTCCTGCCCCAACAGAGTGGTTGAACTTTCGCTCACAACTGGACAATTTTGGTAACTGACGTCAGCTGCAGACCAGACTGTTGTGTGAGTGTTTTCATATCTAGAACATGTCGAACCTTGCTGACAAGTTGGGTTTTCAGTGGCTCAGAGCACTGTTGTCATATAAACACCCAAACTGCAACTAAAGTTCTCAATTTTCTCTTGAAAACACCGTCGTGTAAACGAGAGCTAACGTGATGACTGTCTGGCCTCTGGGACAGTTGATCTGCATGTCAGATGAGACCGTTTTCATCACAGCATGACTTTTTCTTTTCTCAACATTCCCAGCACACAGCACTGAGGCTTTTACCTCCTCCAGTGGTTTCCATTTTCCAAATTTCAGACATCATAGTCCTAGCTGACGGGGTTGGCAGAGATCATTACAGGCGTGGAGAAACGGATGAATATTATCATTCTTACAAAGCACATTTATGTTGGGTGCTTATGGGATATCATGTAGTTCCTCTTTCCTATTCCTGACTCCCATAGCTGCTCGGCTCCAAAGCCACAAAGCGCGCCAGTCGGCTTTATTAATCCCAACCAAGGAGTCCATTTCTGTGAATACATCTCCCTCCGCTTTTCCATTACACCGACATTCCCCTCCCTCGCCATTCCCAGGCATCGCCAGGGTTAACATGCTAATTCCATTTTATGAGCTCTGACTGAGCCCACTCTCCAACACTTACATCTGTTCAACAATTATTAAACAGTTTTTTTTTTTTGCTATAAAAAATTCAACACCCCAAGTGCCACGCGGGCAAAACCCGAAAATTTATGCAGTGAATAGAATGAGTAATTTCTCAAAGGGAAAGGGAAATGACCTAAAAATAGAGGTTTGCTTTGAGAAATTTCAAATGAGCAATACCTGTACGCTTTGGCTGGGCAATGGAACGGTCACTGAAGCCATATTAAATGTATAAAGAAGTGAAATACACAGATACATCTTAAACTATTACATCATTAATGAACTATAACAAATATTGCAATACGTGCACCTTCCTCCAGCTCTCTGGGGGGGAACCCAAGTTGTGCCGAGACCAAATCAGATATATAGAAATTTAAATGAACACATTTTCCTATGACTGAACTTGGCATTCAATATTCATGTAATTATACATCCAGGAGTGACCACAGATCGGGACACTTTTTATAACTGTGATGTTATTCTGTCAGAGTTGATGTGCAAAAGTTGCAGTATTTTTGGTCACATTCTCACCCATACGGAGGAAAAATGCCTGGAAGACACTCGCTAAACGGGCTGTCCACTCCTCCATCTGCAGACTGAGACGACACGCCCCAAAAGCCACATTTCAGCGCATTTCACCGGGGGATCAGCAGTCCTGCCTGCGCCACCTCATTAACATATCCCTCCATGTGAAAAATGTGTGAAATAATGTGAAAGAAAATGTAAAGGCAGCCTAATACCCCATCTAATGCAATTGCTGGGCTTTAATTGATGAATCTACTTTGTCATGTCCACGCAGGGAGACTGGCAGAAGGGCCGCCATGACAGATATCTTTAATAAAGTCGCTCTTCACGTGTCAGGATATATGATCATAATTGCCTGCCTGGGAATCATTTGGAAATCAGTATCTCCTGCGAAAGACAGGGAGAAGGGAGGACCTGCAGTCGGCTGCCGGACAAGGAAAAATGTCTGGATTACACTCCGAAGCTCCAATCAATTTGATTCTAAATTAGACATGATAGAGTCCTAATTACACCAAACAGAAATAGAGATAATCAAATACTTATTATAAATTTACAGAAACTCTTGCACATTTTCAGATTTAATTAAATTACAATCCCACTGGTGCTTTACATCAGTGCCGGTGGATGACACACCTTCTGGCTGCTAGGATCTATATGTGGGGATAATGATAGTGGTGAGGAAGGGGATGATGAATATCTGCCCAAGGCCTAATGGTGGATTTATTCAGATGAGGGCCAGGGAACCGGACAGCCACCTTCCCCCCTGCTGGAAAGTATAATTCCCCTGAATCCTTTTGACCCCCCCGCCTCCCCGAACCTCTACCTCCACACCTAGCTCCTCAGCCTGACAGGCTGGAGGGATGACCCTGAAAATCACATTATGTATATTTCTTTAGCGGTCGCCACGTATTTGCATGTAGAAGACAGTTAAAATAAGGCCATAAATCAGCGGGCAAACATATAAATGGATTTGCGGCGAGATTGAAACCCCCGGCAAGTTTCCTGAGCAAATATTTCAAGCTTTCCCCGTCGCCAGCCTGGGAGATATTGGCTGTCATTAACTAGCCCGGGCCTCTCTGACCACTCGCCTGGTATATTCGCTTCATTACACGACTGGGGGACGACTGCACGACTGGCTGCCCCCAATAAATCTACCTGCACGTTCTGATGTGTGCGCTGACATGAGGGGAGAAGCACTTAAAAGTGAAGCTTCATCCTGCGTCTCCACCGGGCTTGCTTATCTAATGCAGAAGAAGCAACACGTCGTTAGAACGCCAGACTCGGTCCAGTGTGACCAGGTGACAAGTGAGTGATTGACACATTGCATTTAGAATCACAGAACGTCAACAAGATTACAGCAGACCTGATACAGGCCTTTGGGGCATGTGTATGTATCACTATGTAAAAATGTTTTATCATTCAGGTTTGAAGCATCACTGTGTTATTTGTATGCATGGGGAGGTGGTCAGTACTCTTATAGACGAGGCCTCTGAAGACTTACTTGCATGTTCTCCCTGTGCCAGTGCAGTTCCCTTTTGGGTATGCCAGTTTCCTCACAACATCCACAAGCAAGGTGTATAGACTAAACAGTGACACCAAATATGACACAGCCATGAGTGTCTGTGACTCTGTTAACCAACATAAAAACCTGAGTGACCTTAAACTGGGCTCAATACTGATACATGCTTTGAAGTACATGCTCATAGGGACATTTAATTTTTAACCATGCACTTCAAATCAGAAAATTTCTTAAAAAAAAAAAAAAAAACAATACATGTCGGACTGGGTTCACTACTAGGATAACACAAAGGGAGAGAAACCACAACACAACCATGTGATCTTCAGGTAAAATTTAAAGGGTCTATTTTATATTGTTGAAATATTGTGGCCACTTTTTTATGTAGAGCTCATTTGGATATGAAGTACAGGTTTTCACAAGCCTTTGTTAAACATTCAGCCTGCTTGGTTTTTCAAATATCTTTATCTGAAAACATCTCTGAACAGCTGCGGCGTTAAACTCAGAACGTCAACCTTCAAAAATCCATGTCAGTTGAACCCATGTAGGAACATTAATGGGGCTCCTTGTTCCCCCCCCCCCCCCCCCCCGTTTCACAGATGCCTCTTTGTCATCATCCAGCCATCCAACATGTCGCAGCGGTCCGGCACAGACTACTCAAGTCATCGCAGAGCATCAACCAGCGAGGCCCAGATGTTCTCCAGCAGCTGACTGAGGGAAAGCGTGGCATGTCCAGTCAAAGAGGCAACATCCTCCCATGTTGGCCAACACCTGCCTTTGCAGCTGCTCCGCCTCAGGTTCCATCTCACTGCATCCACACGGCGATGGCGAAGTGGGAAACATCTTGAGAGAAGTTGTTGGTATCCAACCTTCATGGGGGAAGTTGTCAGACTCACATATGGTTCCTGCAGGAGACGAAGAGGAGGCCTGTAAGTGGTAGGTGCTGTTCGAAGCTGATGGCGTTTCTGGGTTTTGGTACATTTAACAAACTCCTCCAACTGTTTCGGGCTCCTAAATATGGTCAAAAAACAGCAGCCTGCAAGTGAAAGCGAGTGATTACACAGTCGCTTACTGCCTACTCATTTGTATTTGATTTCCCAATCGAGCAGTCGGCTTTTGTTTGTGCGATCTGACTTCTTTATTTTCCGTGGTGATGTGCAGCTTGCTTTCAGTTGACGTAAAATCCAGCGTTCTCAAATTTATGGTCACTGACTTGTTAACCCAGAGCTCGGCTTAAAATACCCAAACTGTCAAATGGAGGGTGTAAAGGATCTTCATCGCATGGATAACGACACTCTCAGATGAGAACTGCCCGGCGTCGGAGAACGGAGATGCTTCCCTTAGAACCAATTAAATGTAGTTCACTGCCAAGTCCCAGGTTTTTGGGACGATTCTGCCTAACAGTTTAGGCAATGTGCAAATGCCTGGCTGGCCTCTGATATATCTGATCCAGCTCAAGTAATCTCCTTCTGCATGCGCACTCTTTGGTCGTGTCTGGTGTACAAACAAAGGGGACATCAAAACAATAACCCATATCCAACTTTGAAATGTAGTTTTTACTCATCGGTGCATGAAAAAGAAAAAGAACATCATTGTTATTTACGGTTGTAGAGCCTATCTGTCCATATTCTATCACTTCATCCAACTTAGAGCTGATACATCCTGGACAGAGCGCGTGTCCACAGTTATGGGTCCAGACGGTCCAATAGAGACACCAAGAGTCCACGGAGTCAATGTAAGAAAAACACAACAACACCAAACAAAAGTCTAAATTTAGACTTTATGACATCCACCAGCATTGGTGATGTGTGTTTACACCTGGGATGAAAGTGTGTGTTGACAGTTTATTCGTTACTGCATTATCATACAAACGACCTCGGCTTGACCTGCTTGAACACTGTAAAGTTTACAGGCAGGGAGCAAAGGGAGTGAAGCACACTGACTTCCAGACCCGGAGACGACATTAACACACTGCGGTTGCTTTATGCTTTGGGGGCAAATTGAGGCTCAGTGTCTTCATGAAGTACACTTCCAGATATGGACAGGTGGGGATCAAACATGCAACATTCTGATTGACAGGCAGTCAGTCTGACCAACTGAACCTTGTCCTCTGGAGGGAAATGCCATAAAGTTGAGATGGAGGTTATGCCTCATGACATTTTTCCTTGCTGAATGAATTCCACAATCTAACAGGCTGGAATGATCTGATTATTTTTTGAGATATGTTTATCACAGATAGACATAACATGAACCTGGCTCATTACAACCCGCACCAAGTACATAAAAAAACGGATCATTTTATGGACATGGCAGTCGATTCAGTTCAACATTCACTGATCTATTCTCCACCTACACCTCATCGCACTAACCGTGGGGAGATCCAGTCACTTCCAGCGGTATGGAAACATTCCTTCATACACTTACTCCTATAGACAGTATCTGAAAGATCGAATCAGACTCCACGACGCTGTAACCCAGGAAAAATCAAACATGCACAGGGAGAACATGAATACACCCAAGAGCAAGCCAATTGTCCTGAACGAAAGTAGAGTCTTCTTGTGAGACTCGAGGGCTAATAATAATAAGTATGTCAATTAAAACCCTGAGGGTGTATAAGTTCTTCATTTCCATCAGTTTGTTAGTAAAGCAGGATAAATAATGACTTTTGAAAGAGTTATATTACATTAGTCCTGTATGTGATGATTTTTTCAAAACACACGTCTGAAAAGTTCCTCTTAATATACATTATGACAAAAGTTAAAATAGGAAGGAAAATGTACAAATGATGTAAATCACAGTGGAAAAATAAGGAACAAAATTCCTCCAAACACAGTCCAAAGTCAACAGGCAGCAGAAATCAGGAGTCGTGGCCACAGGCTAACACGCTAATAAGCACTGAGTCCATTGTGACTGTGGAACACAAATGAATTTGACAAGCCCTGAAGCTCCTAATACTCTTTTCCCACATTCTTCAGTGAACAAACTGTAAGAAAAGCAAAAATTTATAGAGTTTTCAAACTGTACAGAGTTGGTCTCAACAGCAGCACTGTATGCAGATACCTGCTTTGCAAGTAAACTGACTTTAAATAATTTCTTTAATCTCTTAGTAAGTGGCTACTCGTCTGTTTGTCAGTGTAAACACACACAGAAGGCAGTGAGTGGCTGTCTCCCTGAGCCTGTGACTGTTTACCACTCCATGATTTCTGTGGCAGCCTCGCAGACGAACAACATAAATGAAAATACATTACGTTTTAATTAATATCAAAGAGAATGGAGGCGACAACTAATCATGGTGTAAACACAGAGAGGGTGCTGCCAGCTCTTTCCATTATTTATGAAAGTGGACACATCCTCGTCACATTACATTAGAGAGCAGGATGGCGGTCCGCATCGAGGTCAGCGCGGAGATCCTGTAGCATGTGACACACAAAGGCAGCCATGACTGCTGGAAGTGCTGCTGCTGCCGCTGCTCTGGCATCCAGGCCGGCTTTAACACGCTGCAGAGTGAAAACTTTAAGGTTGTCGAAGAGGCATTTGGAAAGCTTACGGCCCGCTGGAGAGCATCTGTCATGAGTTGTTGTATATCACATACAGACAAACTGAGCGTGGATACACGCCATCATGTTGCTTTTGGAACAAGTCATGGTCGCGCAATAGAAGTGTTGAAAGTCGTTAACTTGTGACATTTTTGGTCGCCAGCATCATTGTTTTGTTGTGAAAGGGAACTCAAAGCGGTGACTGGTATCTTTAAAAAGGTAGTGCTCAATGCAAGCAGTATATGAACGTAATCATTCCAGATGTTTGTAGCCCAGCAGCCTTTAAGCCTTTCAGCTAGCCACAATCAATTACAAAATCGTAAAATTTAGCTTTCATTTAAAAATCGAACCTTTTGTTTTGAAGAATTCATACTGGCTATTTTCTATTGATGAGATTTGAATAAGTACAACATCCACAGTTTGCCTGATGCACATGGAGGTTTCCTCTTCAGCCCCAAGGTGAAAATATCGTCTCCATTGTTTGTGCGTGCGAGTGTTTCCAGCTATGAACTCTCGAAGGTAAACAGCACAATAACCACACTTGGTCCGGGGTATTTAATTGTCTTACGCTCAGATGTGTTCTGGCTCCTCGCCAACAGGAGCGGGGACAGTAAGCACTGTCCGAGACATGCAAATGGAGACAGTTGCAAATGTAAAATCTACAATATCAAGCCTTGTTAGTGCGGGAGTGGCAAAGCACTAAGGACAATCAAGACACCTTGTCACTTGCTTCTTTTTTTATCTCCTACCTCCTTGTGAAGAAAAAGCACTTTGAATCTGCTAGTTTTTCTCTGCATTTACATAACAAAGCCCCCAAGAATAAGGTAGAGATGTGA
The DNA here is from genome assembly GCF_902148845.1 of Salarias fasciatus. Taxonomy (NCBI): domain Eukaryota; kingdom Metazoa; phylum Chordata; class Actinopteri; order Blenniiformes; family Blenniidae; genus Salarias; species Salarias fasciatus. The sequence continues at coordinate 19,118,114 of NC_043763.1, read as the reverse complement.
TGAAGCAGCCTTCACTACTGTTTCTGAACACCCATCAACATGCCACACACACACACACACACACACACACAGGTGGAAGCGTGTGCGAATACACACATATCCGCATGTATTGTCTCTTTTTTATCTCTCAATAAAAGTATCTGACAACCAAAACCCAAAAGATCTCGGTTGCATGGCTTCACACGGCGGCTACGCAGTCAGCAAAATAAATTGAAAGCATTAAGAAAAAGTAAAAAAAAAAAATGGAAATAAAAAAAAGAAGCGAGGAACTAGAAGAGAAAAAGGAAAAGAAAAAAAACATAAAAACAAAATAACCTCTCTGCACCAACAATCCCCCCACTGCCACCGACATAACCCCCACCTCATCCCCTCCACTACCCCTGCCTCAGCCCCAGCACAGCTCCCCACTTGGAAAGAAACAGGATGAAATGACATTATGCATATGAAAATGTCCAGAAAGATGTTTGATTTATGTATGCATTAGATGCAAATTCTATTACGGGACACAAGGCGGGCTGCGAGATTTCCCACTGAACACTTGGCTGCCCTGATCAAACCCCATCTCATTAATTCAGACAAGGGGGAGAAAGATAGAAGGAGTGAAAGAGGAAGAATTGGAAGAAATTTACAACCCAGACAGAGATTTCTCAAAAAAAAAGCAGAGAGAGGGCTGTTGGTGGAGGGGAGTATTACATTCTTCCCTTGGAGGCCATAGAGGACTGTCGTGGAGGATTTTCTCAACAAGAGCCTGTTCAGTCAACAAAAACACCTGGATGGAATCGAACAGGCAAAGCATAAAACATCCATTACAGTATTTGTTAACCAATGTGGAAAACACGCCTTGGATTTTTGAATAAAATGGCCCAGCCCCATGGAAACCTATCCGTGATGGATGAGTTCATTGATACCAGACGTTTGTCTGTTCCAGCTTCATGTGTGTGCATTAAAGAAAAATAACCCGAGTCTGGCCATCTGTTCTATCGGTTTTAATTGTCCTCACAAGAATAATTGATGAGATCTTGAAACATGACGACAAGCCTGACAGGGCAGGAAACACAAACATTTAGACAATCAGACAGGCTGTAAACAAGCCAAACTTCACTGATGAGACACTAACTGTCAAATAATTACCGCAACTTTTCTTTTCTGTAAACACTCACCACAGACCTATATCTGTTTGCTCAACTTTAAGCTTCTGTGCTGATTGAAAAACACTCTGACTTTCCTCTGCAATATGTGAGCAGTATCACTAAGTCAAAAAGTTACATGCAGTCATCATACATCGCAGGTCATGTGTTTCTGTGTTGAAACAAAAACTACACATACAGTGTTTCAATCGGCAGGACCACCCGGTTGGTGATTGGTCAGTCTTAGATGAGCTCGCAGAGAGATGGTCGAGCTTAAAATGTTTGCAAAACTGTTTATTCAAATTGAATAATAACAGACGATCGACAGTATTGTGGTTTAATGCTTGGCAGTCTCATCTCTGAACATGAAGACCTCAGCTTTGCTTCCAGGCCTTCCGGTGTTGATTTTACATCTTTTTCTTCACTGCAGGTTTCTACTGCGAAAACAGCATTGCCATTATTTGCTTTGTCTCACGCTTTGAGCAAAAGAAAGACAAAAAGATGCATTGAAAGATCATGCAAAATTTGAAATTGATTACAGACCAGGTTTGGTCTCTGATATTATTGTAAGCGCCAACATGTAAAGAAAGCGCTGTACGTCTCCTGATCCCTCTACTCTGTCAGTTCATCTGTCCATATGTCACACATGACAGCACGGCGGCTCTGCACGCCTTTGAACATGCACAGCTGAAGTGACTGCGAGATAAAGAAATACGAGGAAGGAGAAGGTGAGACGGTGATTGAGGAGGGCTGACGGAAAGCGATCGGGGCCTCGCTCTCTCTTCCTCTTCCTCCCATCACTTCCTCCAGCAGCCCTGCGCATGATTGAGGTCAGATGGGGAATTCTTCCCTGGCCTAACTAATGTGATTGCATCAGAGCAATACCCTTAAACGACATCGCACCCCTGATCTGCATACTAATTGGCCCTGTTCTGTCCTTGACACTGACCTTGGGAAGGAGAGGCCTTCATTCCCCCATGGGTGGGTGAGGAGGGTGTTGGGGATGATGTGTGTATGCGTGCAAGGGTTAGGAAAAAAAAAATACAGCGTCTGTCCATTGCTCACATTTCCACGCAAAGACGCGCTCGCTCTGCATAACCTCCTCCCACCCCGCCTCATGGAACACCGACCACCCCCTCGCAACGCCACTATTTATACACCCGCACACACGCACACACACACACATACACACAGAGACTCTCACCCTCTGCCACCCCTATCTCGCTTCTCTATGCATCAATGCAAATTATAACAATGGCCGAGGCTTTATTCGGCGGGGGTAAGCCTGCGTGACCTTCTGTGACGGGGAGCAGCAGAGACAAAAGGCCATTTCTCTCTGAATAAGCACATGGACAGCAGCAGCATCTCCACATACCGGGCTTTGGGGGGGGGTGGAGGTGGGAGATAGGGGCCAAATGCAAAAGAGGCCACAATTGTATGGATTTTTAAAGCAAAAGAGGGCAAAATGGAAATGAATGCAGAGTGATGCAGTGGGTAGAGTCGTGAGGAGGCGAAGCTCCTGCCCCTTCAGAGACTGCTGATGGAGGATGTTTCTGGACTTCGCTTTGTCAAACTGGCAGAAGTCTCTCAATGAGAACATAGATGTAAACAGAAGATGTGTTTAAGAACATTGCTGCAGTAGCTTCACCCAACAGACAATCATTGCATGATCGATCAACTAAAACAAGCCTTCAGTCAGTTTCATGTTAAGACAACAATTACTGTGGGACAAATAAAATGTGTTTCAGCTACGAAAGGGAGAAAATGTGTGAGAAAGAATCACATAAGTATCAATGCTTCTTTTTAAAAAAGATGGCCGCCCATGTATTTTTGATTTGGTGTGTGTTCGCCTCCTCTGCACAGTAGACTTTCCCTTTCCCATCATGGATCAGCATCCCTATTCTAGGTGAAGTGAGGACAGAAAATAGGACGCATAGAGACAGGCACTCCATCCATTGAAAGACGCCTTCTATTAAGCATCACAATTGTTAATTGTGTAAGAAACAACCGCCTGACTGTGCACTACAAAACATGTAGGCTTGTGTCAATAAACGCACTGAAGACCTCGGACTAGATTCTGAAGAGCATTTTGCTGAACTCAAACACAGACTGGTTTCCAAAGAGCAGAAACACACCAGGTTGCTTCACATGGACGATGCGACAGGGCAGTACGGCGCTTCAAACCTCAAACAATGAAACTTCTCGGGTCACTTTTCCAGCTCATTCTCAGTGTTTCCCCTGCCTCGGATGGTGCGCAGGTCTTCTGTGAATTTCCATACATATAGGGAAGAGATTTCTTTTTTTTTTTTTGAGCGAACAGACAAATGACCGTAGTGCCGCAGTTATCAGGGAACATTTCTGAGGCGAGGTGTCGGACAACTTCTCTGAAATGTACCGTTATCGCACAACAGATGAATTTGCTGTGGCGGTGATTATTCCTACACTGAGCTTTGCTGCAATCTGGTGGCTTCCCCATACTGTCTGTGGAACATGAAAAGCATCAGAGAAGTCCCAAGGACTGCAGGAAAAAAAAAGAAGGAAGAAACCTGTCCTCAGGTTAAATCCCACATCTGAATCTCACACTCTGTTACAGGCGTGAGATTCTCCTTTCTCCCGTACAGGTGTTACAGCTCTACAGTGAAATGCAAGGACATTTCTTTGAACATTTGGCTTTGGGTATTTTGGCATTTTTACACGCTTGCATGTTTCCACCTGTGTGATTTTTTTTCATATTAGTAAAAAAAACAAAAAAAACATGCAAAGAGCATTTTTGTTGTTCAAAATTTGATTTTTTTTATTCTCCTTTTCTTCGTCTTTCCACTTGTTTTTTCATACGTATCGCTTAGTCCGGGAATGCAGCGGGTTTAATCGAGCTCAGATAATTTCGCCACGCCTTGTAATAGTGTCCCTGAAGACAAAACCTGCTCTTGTTTTCACAAGGCTAGGAGAAAGACAAAAAAAAAAAAAAAATCAGGAACCTTTTAACCAAAAGCCCATCCTGAGCTGGAGCAGGAGCGAGATCGGAGCTATTTTAGCATCCTGCCTGCTGCCCTTGGGACCAGGCATTACACAGTCACCCCCCACCCCCCCACACACACACCACACACACACATAAACAAGTATCCTGCATCCACACACACTTCGGGGCCTTGCACACTTCCCCCTTAAAGCCTGGCAATTTGCCAGGCTGTCATCGGAAAGGTAAGTGTTGATTTCAGTGGCGACGATAGGCAAAGCAGAAAGGGAGGAAAACTTCAGAACAATGAAACGCTCCTTTGGAGTCCCCCCCCCCGTTCTTCTCTTTTTCTTCTTCGTTCCTTCTTTTCTCCCTCACCTCCTCCACCCCCTCCCTCCTCTGGAAAAGGAGAAAGGTGTCAGGTTTGTGACAAGTGAATTGTTTTTTCTGCCTCCCTCCCTCCCCGCCCTCGCTGTGAAGGCGTTGACGAAGGAAAGTTTGTGCCGTTCTTTGCAGATACTTTGACCTACTTAGGGTTAGCACTGCACACCTTGCACAGCTCGTTCCGAACACGCAGCGTTTTTCCCAGCCTATTTGGAGGAAGATCCCGGCAGAGCTGAACTACAGAGTCAGATGTTTCTGCTGGAAGCTCTGCTTTACATTCATCTTCTTCAAATTATTTTAGTCTCATTTGATGTGCAATTAAATGACAGTAAGGCAGCTAAAAGTATGTAATTCCCCACGTTTCACTTCTTCCACATCTTTATTGAAGCATTATGCTGTTTACACTGGAATACAATAACCCCGAAACTCTCGAACACTTCAATATATTGCACTTTTTATACGAATCTCTCTAAAATTCAACTTTGAGATCTATTTTTCTTCTTTCCACTCACTTTTAAACGGCATATGCTAGTTACACCCTTCATGCATCAACGTTAAGGTAAAAAAAAGTACATTTAATGTGTCTTTGACATGATTGCATGTATGGAGGTTTGCCGGAATGCCAATCTCCATACTGCTTTAATGTTGTGCATAATTCTCAACAGATGGCTGCTTGGACTTCCTCCCTCGCAGATAACTGCACGCTTCATGACCAGTTAAAAGGTATCACAGGCAATTTTCTAGTAAACAAACAAAAGTTACATTAACATTCAACGTTCCTCATGGAAACCCTCTCAGGTGTGAAGGTCCAAAAAGTGTCTGGGTGGATTTCCTCTGCAGGAGTACTTTAGTTTGAAAGTGATTCATTTTTTTCTACAAAACTGGTCAAATGAGCTTAAAGTTGCCCATTAGTTTGAACAAACTGAAAAAAAAAAACATAAAATCATTAATGTAAAATCTTCAAGTCTATGTAAAGTGAAATTAAAGGGAGAAGTTTGAAATTCCACAGCTCACATAAAAAAAAAACATTTTTCACGAGAAACTGTTGTTTTCATTAGAAGAAGACCTTTTGTTCTTGTGTTATTTTGTGATTTTGATTCAGTCTCTCACTTCAGGCTGATTGCTGTTCCTGCTCAATGTGTTTCACCTGTGCCTGAGTGTCTGATTGTCTTCACCTGGTCGCTGGAAAACATCTTGAATTTTACAGCATCTCAAAGTTAGTCCCTTGTTGTTTTTTTTTTTTTTGCTCCTTTGGATTTTTGGGTTGGTCCCAATAAACTGAGCTTCTGCTCCACCAGCAGCAGTGTCTGGCGTCCTGAATCCTCATGAACAAACCCTGACCACACGATTTCACAACGTAACGTAACGTAAGCATAATGAAAAAGTTAAAATTATGAATCGATCTCCAGTGAACAGCCATAACTGTCAAACGATGTGGGTATTTTTATTTTTTATTTTTTTAACTACCTACTTAAACGTCTCCCTCAATAATACTCTGATCGAAATAGATGTTAAAATCTTGATATTTGCACAATATACCAAACACATTGCCAAAGAAACTGTGACACTTGGTTTTATTTCTCCATTTTTAAAATGTCTCAATTATAAATGTGAACACAAAGTTGCTAAAATTGAAATTAATTGGCAAAAACTGCAAACATCCTATTGAAAAGGGCCCAATAACAGCTGGTGTAAAGAGAAAGAGCACTGTTATTTAGGACAAAATACAAATGCACGAACATCTGATATTTAAGCACTTGTTTTTGTCGTGAATCATATTGTTATTGCTGATAAATACAGTGACTTTTTCTTTGACATGATCCCATTGCACCAGTCAGCATCTTGACGGCGTGCGACGGCTGCACCGCCTGTGTTTGGAGCGAGGCCGCAGAGGTTAAAAGCTGGTAATACAGCAATGACGATGACTTTGATGAGAAATTTAATGCTCCAAACCGAAGAAATGAGCTTCAAACGCGCTTTATCTTTAGGACAAGTAATAGGCTTTAACAAACAAACAACGTTTTCTTCCTGTAGCGTTCAATAACCGGCATCTTACACCAACGACCATCTCCCTTTCAGGAAAACAGCGGCAGCGCCGCGACTGTGCAGATGCTTCTAATTGATGAGTACATTCAAATGAGAACTTGAAGTCATTTTAATTATTGTATTTGACTGCCTCGGGCTATTTTGACCCAGACTTGTCACAGCTCGTCTTTCTCTACTTTCTGTTATGCTCACGGAAGTGCAAGGTTGTCAAAACTCTCATTTCAGTGTTTTTCAATACAAACAGATAAGATGTGTAAAAAGCAGACACCTGAATGAAGAGCTGAATGAAGTGTAGGTGTCAACATGGGAAATGTGCCACTTTTTAAAGACTGAATAACACCGCAAACCTCTGCCATGTGCTTTTAACAGTTTCTCATCAAATAAGAACGCACTTTACGAACGAGGCAAGATGGCTCATATACTATCTTTAGTGTATTTCATATGACAGCCACACTGTCCTCAAATTGGCTCACACTTCAACTAATAGCACGCTAGCAGGTAGCACACAATCAGGGTCTATTGCTTGAATATTAACAGCAGATTTTAACCATAAATAGCTTTTATACCTAAGAAAATACATAACACAAAACAGCCATTGATAACTATAAATCCAACAGGTAAAATCTCCTTTTGTGATTCTGTCGGTCCTTTTCATGGCTCTTTCAACAAAGACGTTTGACAAAATTTTAACCTTTTCTTTACGTAGCTGTTTTAAAAGGATGCATCGAGTTCATCAAAGTCAGCAGCATGTCTGATTGTCTTTAGGTTTATGTTGACTTAAATGGCGTTCATGCAGTTCACACCTAAATGTATTTAAATATGTCAAAGAGTGTTATTGTTGAATACCATGGTCAAAACAAAGACTTCAGAAAAGTAGATTAAAAAAAAAAAAAAATCACACTGTTTTTGTAAGGGGATTATTTTACTTTTTTTTTCTTTTTGCCGAAAATCACTCATCATGGAACATTATGCATGAAAACACGCCGTCACGCTCAGAGAACGGACCTACATGCAGACAACATGAGTTAAGATGAGTTTATGGTAAAGAAGTCCAAGTCCAGGGGCGAGGAAGCCCGAATCATTAACATCGGGGAGGATGAATTACCTAGAAAACACCGGGAAACCCAGACGAACCAGCACAGAACAACAGAGACAACACTGAACAGGCTTGTGTAAGGCGCAGAGACAAGACACGACGGCTAGGTGAGATAATTGAAAGATTGAAACTTGAGGTGAGGCAGATACAGACACGAGTGGCGGGGCCCATGGGGTCCTGACACATGCAGTTTTAAATATTCTGTCCTGAAACTTTGATCTTTGATGATCCTGTAAGGTTTAGGCAGGAATTTTAGGGTGACTACGCTCAGGAAACTACCTGAGCAGAAACGGTGTGCACAGTCTGAATTCATTCAAAGGCTCATTCTGTGGATTCAACTGCATTTGTTTGTCATATGATATTTATGCTTTTTCCATTGACTTAAGCAGATTTTTTTCTATTGTAGTTTTTTTTATTTTTTATTTTATTTTGCTTGTCCTTCAATTACATTTTGCATTAGTGAAGTCATTCTGTTGGTCAAAGTTGTTGCTTTTGTGGTTTTATTCCACAGTCTATAACCTTGCTTGAATTGCCCATGTAGATGTGAGTGTGTGCGCGCGCCTGTCTGTCCACCTATCTGTGTTTTCTCTGTGATGAACCTGTCCAGGTTGGACGCTGCCTTTCCCATAGTCACCTCAGATTGACTCCGGCACGGCAAAACCCTGAACTGGATCAACGATTTAGAAGACGAATGGATGGATCGATGGATTTACCCATGAAGTCACGTTACACCGTCAAGCAATGTTGAATTATAGTGAAACGTTCCACTTTTATTCAGCCTCGTTTCAGTTTATAGGTGGTCAATTTTTGGACGGCAGAGAGAGGAGGGCTGATCGGATCAGGCCGGAGTGTCCCGGTCAGGACCTGCACACCAGCAGACAGAGGATTAGTGATTCAGTTCACTCATCTTTAAGGCGTGAATGGCAGAATCGACTCCGAGCCACTACCTGGAAAAAGAGTACATGCTGTGTGTGTGTGCGAAAAAAATACAAAAAAAGACTACTTCTGAAATCTTTGGATGGAGAAAGAGAGAGCGGTGAGAGGCTCAGAGGGACCGGTGGGGAAGAGCGTGTTGAGGCGATGGGGTGGGGGGGGGGGGGGGGGATAGTGGGGGGCGGCTGCACTTAGAGATATTTAAAGGCGAAGGAGATGGGCTTTGTTAAAGATGCGATTCCCCTGGGTTCCCCTCCTTGAGTCGAAGGGATCTGATAGCGCGACGCTCCTGTTCGAGCAACACCTCCTTTTGCTTGGGGGGAAGATAGGGTGGCGTGTAATTATACTGCGAGGGCTTTCAGGGCCCTGACATACCTGTCACCTGGGAAGGAGAGGGAAGGGAAGACATCTGCATACCTTTTAGTTCTCACTTCAGAATATAGAAACTTGTCCTTTCTCGTTTGTTTCCGCCGATTGTGTTTTTCCTTTTTTTTTTTTTCCTCCGTCTCTGTCTTCCTTCAACTCGCCTGAAGAAGCTTGTTTTAGAAGTTTTTGGGGGCTTGTTCTCGGTGCTCATTTGATGACTTTCAGGAGGGAAAGTGGAAGGAAAAAAAAAAAAAACTGTGGAAGCGAGTGGGCGCTTTTGATTTTGATTTGAGAAATGGTTACTAATGAGAGGAGATAATCATTGTAATAGTTGAGGCTTTTGTCACCGACTCAAATGTCGTTTGAAGGGATTCATTTCATCATTTGTACAATAACAAATTGAACTTAATAAGTGACAGTGATAATCAGGGATGAAACGCGACAATGAGAACAATAAAAGACAGCCGGAATCTTTCAACGCCACCGTGGAACATTAGAAATAAGCGGGACAATGCTCTTTGAAGATGATTATCATCAGTGATTATAATTTTCCTTTTCCTCTGGCATTCACACATTTCCATCAGCTGAATCCTTCCAGTGGACAGTATGTACATATCAAGATGAGCTCCATGTACTGAAACACAGAGAGCTGGTAGGACCAATTTTTTTTTTCCGAGGTATCTGAACGATCTCGGCACCCAAGCGAGAGATGACAATTGCACGCGAGAAGCCGCACTCGTGCATTAACATTTCGTTTACTTCAGCTTAGTGAGACTGATGTTTACCACGTGCAAGACAAGTGGGAGTAAACATGTTCCCCTTTCTAGGCGCTGTACACCGGCTGACTCCTCTGCTTTGTTGGAGAGAGTGAAAAAGGGGGTGGCTGGGAGAAGCGGATCCGCATTATTCTCTATTGTCGGCAGCAGCTGTGTACAGGTAGCTAACAGATGAGTGGACCCCAACGTGTTGCCTTTCATGTCTAACAGCAGGGAAGAAATGTTAAATTGTACCCGGCCCCCCTCTTTACACGTATATAAAAGTGTCCCGAACAAGATTCTTATCTTAATAGATGAAGTGGTACCAAAAAGAACTATAATTGTAATCAAATCGTGGCCTCATCGGTGTGACGCCGCCGAGTGCCATTGAAGCTTAAAATTTGTGTTGTTGGGGGTTTGCAGAAAGGGACTCAGCGGGTGGCGTCTCGCAGTGTAATTATCCCTCACTTACAGGTATTTCTGTTGCCACAGTCATTATCTTCCCTTGTAAAGAGGAAATCAATTTGTACAGATGTATATGAGGAGCGGGAGATTGCCCAGAGGAGAAGAGAGAAGAGGAAAAAAGAGGGAAGAAGAAAGGCATTTTCATGAAAGAGGGAGAGTGAAAATTGAGGATAGATGACTTGTTATTGGTCTGTGTGTGGGACTTGTTTGTTTGTTCGCCTGATTGGCTGCAGTTAGGGCGGCGTCGCATTCGGGGGAACGGCACAATGGAAAACGTGTCTTTGAATTCAACTCATTATTAAGTTTTATTACTGTGTTCCAAACAAGAGCCCGGTATCACTTTTACTGACTCCATAAAATGCTCTTTGTGTAGTTGCATTGGAAGTACCTCCCCCCCCCCACTCACTCACCCAAACATATCCATTGGTTTTCACGATAATAAATGCAGAAAAGGTAACGGAGACCAAAAATTCCAGCGCAATCCAATTAACTGTTCACAAATGATTTTCCTAATGGCCTTTACTCTCTTTCACATTGTGTAACCAAAAACCCGAGCAAACGGCAAAGTGACAGCCTGTGTCAGGGAAACAAAGTCTTTACAGCGAGGGGAACAATTGACGATGCCAGAAATACAGCTACTGGTAGTTCAGTCATCTAGTTGAATGGTTGACCACACCTTGACCACCCAGATGGATGTTAGCATACTGGTGGAGATTAGACCTCCTCGATGTCTGTCTCTCGGTCAGGACCAATCATTTCTACATGTCTGCGTTGGCAGACCTGATGATCTGGATTCTGGACAGCCAGACTGTTTTGAGGTCTTAATGAAAGCGGTTATGTGGCCATGCTCTTTAATCCATCTGATTTTTGGCCCCTGGGCACCGAGTATGGCAATCCGCTTTTTGATTAGAAGCTGGACAATGTGACTGACGGATGGCCGAGGCCCAGGCCGGCGAGTCATACAGTATGGCTACTAACTAAATTACTGCAATTAAGGTCAACCACTGTCCTACTGCTGGACGATCAGGAGAGATAACGTCATCCTCAAACACCGAGGCTGTGATTAGCACTGGAGACATGACACCATTACTGTTCAGTCTCTCCTGATCGGTCAGAGCTAAATGCTAATTAAGCGGCGTCATTTTCCTACAGTATTTTGTGGATGTCAAATTGGTGGTGGGTGAAGGGGGGAGTATGTCCTGTCATAGGAGATACACCACTGTCCTTCTGTGGTGGCCAGCCCAATTAATCCCATTACAGTAAGGCCTGTCTGGTAAAACGGAGGAGGTGGGGGAGGCGGGGGGGGGGGGGGGGGGGGGGGTGGGGGGGGAAGGCTGGAAGGTAGAGACACTCACAATCAATGTCTGAGATAAAGAAATGCTTTTACACGCCATATAATGATCATCGTCATGTTGTGTCCAGCTGCCAGCACGTGAAGACCGGACACCCACATCCCTCATCCCTCCTCGCCGCCTGGCTGCTCTTCCCCGCAGAGGACACATCTTCTCAAATGTCCAGCGGCGGCCTGACACCTCACATAACACTCTGGGGGCTAAAAAAGGAGGCCAAGGCGTGGACGGAGAGTCATATGACATCCGTCCAGCTGCTTTGTGGTCTCATCCCATTACATCTGGGATAATGAGGCCAAGCTTGTGCCTGATGCTGCATTTAGCCCCAAAGGCCGACTCCAAGGGTATCCGGGCTGCTCGGACACTTGGAAGGTCTGCTTCGATCCGAGGAGGCGGCCTGAACAAGATGCTCAGTCAGCACATTGGATGATTCACGACGAATCGCGGTCAGAGACCAGTGACTACAAAAAACCAATCTGAGAAGAAAATACAGTCATCCCTGAGACGTAAACAAGCTTTAAATGACAAAACGTGTGAAAGCAACAAAACAAGCTACTAAAAAACAATTAGCTATCCTTTTTGTCCTTCAATATCATTTTTTTAAGTGACTTATTCTTCATATGGTGCGAGACGTCCCCACCATGCCCAAAGCCACTGTGTACACTTTATGGCAAGATGCTCAATGGCATCTCTACGTTAAGAGCTTAGTGAGGACTTGATAACACCATGCTCGCTGATGGAAAGGCACGCAGAGAAGGAAACAGGAGAAAATAAAGGGGTCCACAAAGTTAAACTTTTTCCCTGCCTCTCACCTGACCTAATTACTGCACCTCAGTGGCTGCTAGCGCAACATTTTACCTTTGGAGTCCGACGTGCTTTCAAATTCCTGAGTTATTCTCAATGCAGCGTTTTTTTGAAATATTCCTCTTTGTTTTGCTGCCTCGGTTGTAGCCCTCCGGGGACGCTGCTTGTTGTAGCAGTCAGGAGGGGGTCGTTCTTCCTTCGCTTTGGTTTAGTAAAGAGAATAAAAATAACTCCTGCCAGGCTTTCATTCACTACGGCAATGGAGACATGATTTAACTGAGCAGTACAAGACCGCGAGTCCTGGGAAAGTCTGCTGTGTGCAGGATAAACAAGATCAGCTTTTGACCCAAGCAGGAGACGGAGCAGTGATGTAACAGTTTGATGGGGGAAATAACACGAGCTCCAATTCAGGCTTATGAATATTGTGCAAGTGATAAATCAAAGGAAAAGCCTGATGTAAGCGCAGCGATTTGACCAAAAGTTTAAGGACGATGTACACATGCTGATGTCCCCATTGCTCGGAGCAAGTCATAAACTTGTTGTTTATTCCAAGGCAGCAATGCTGCAAAAGTGAACTATAAATCCATAAGTCAATCATCTTTCCAGAGCTATTCTTCCTCAGTCTATTCACGCTGTGCTGATGTAGATTATGGTTTCTCTCAGTTTATAATGTCATCTAACTTGAAAGCAGTTTCTTTCATTAACAGACAGTTGATAATATCAATACATACAGTCCCACAAAAACACACAGAGTAGGATTTATTTTGATTACTTATGTAATTTATCAGACTAAAATTCCATTATGACCATTAAATGAAAAAGCTGGAAATGTGGAAGTACTTTTATTTGTTAACCCTAACTACTTAAGGCTTTATGATTTTAAAATTCACCAGGAGAAAACATTTATGACCATCTCAAAATCTGTCTAATCATTGTACAAACTGGTAAAACTGTTACTATTTGAAATGCGAGCTTTTGATTTCAAGCTGATGTCGAACTAAATTAAGCATGTCCTTATTTAAAGAAACAATTATTTTTTTCCAAATCAGCTAAAAAAACTGATTCTGACTCTGTTTAACCTTAAATTATTCTCTAAAATAATGCTAAACTCTTTAACAAAATATTTAGCAATTCAGTGTTCAATCAATAACAATCACTAAATAAAGGGCAAACACACCCAAGCTAAATAAAGTGTATTAAAGCTGTGGTAATGTCTGACAGTTTGGTTTACAACCTGGACAGATAACCACAGAGACAGACGACTGACTCGGTATTTCCTCTTCTCACTGTGAGGTGACTACCACTAACCACTGTGCCACCATGCGACCTGAGTTTTTTCACATAACGATGCTGTATATTGTGAATTTAGTGTCAGGATAAACAGGACCTACAACATATTGTAATACTAAAGCAAGGGAATACATTTCAATTGGGTTCATAAAGAAAAAACATTTTTTCTGTAACCACACTAAAGATTTCGTTTTTTTTACATGTTTCCTTCTATAACATCCACATTTAGCACCAAGCATCAGTCGGTATCATCTTCTGTGCAAGTCAGAAGAAAAACAGTACTCTTCAATTGGTAATAGTATTGTTACCAATCCTTCATGCATTGCAAAAGATGTCAGGAATGCACAGTCACGCTTGGTCCAAGTCAGGAAAATGCCTCTGAGGGGAGGTAGTGGTCTGGTTTTGATGCACTCTGACACCCTCACCACCTCCTGCAGGTCCTTCCTGTTCTAACGCCGGTCTCCTGAGACTTTTCTCATTCGTTATTGTTCAGCTGTCTCATTAAAAGTCGCCATACATTGTTTTTGAGTTAACATTCCAGATTGCTATGATGCTTGTTTCCTCAAGCATCTTTTTTTTCTGACTACTGGGAAAAGCATTACAAATAACACCAGGAAAGAAAGAAAAAAAAAGAATTGGTTAGTCTTACTGTTAGTGAACATCGAGCACAAAGTACATCAAATGATTCTGTGATGAAATGATCCCTTTAGTGTCAAACACGGCGCGGGAATTAACATCTATTCAAGCCAAGCTGTCTGTTTTAGACACTCAACAGCTGTTCGCCGTCACTGCCGCCTTGGAGCCGAGGTCCTGCGACACGACCACCAGAGGGGGACTCACGTCACCTGCGAGCTCTCTTTGCATGAATTAGCGACGCCGACGCCCATGCGGGGTCGAGTCTGCCGTCACACGGCGCCCTCCGCCCTTCGCTCCAGGTCCGAAGGGGCTCCCCGTGCCCTTCCGCAGGAACATCATTGCTCACACATGTAGACATAATGGCACCTTCTGACACACACAAAGGCACAATCACAATTATGAGGAGTGCTACCTAGAGGCCTGGAGGATGGGGGGGTTTGCCAACAGAGACCCCCAAATCTGAGATAATCTGTGTCATTCATATTGCGGCGACTGACACAAATGATCTGATAATTTACATTTGAAGTAAATTAACATCTGTTGTTTGAATGGGCCTAATGTCTAGTCGTTTATCAATTTCACAGGATTACGTTGTTGACCAGAGGTGTGTGTGTGTGTGTGTGTGTGTAGAGGAGAGAAAGGTGCCGGTTACATGTCCCATTTTATTAGAAACACGTTGTGTTGTGGTTCAAATCGAGGCGATATTCACTCCGAACAGCCACAACCTTGGAGCCACTGATTTTCTCAGGAGATGAGGACAGAACATATTTCTGTCAATAGGTTTCATAAACCCGGCACCTTCTCCTCCAGCCCTGAAATCCACTTCACTTCAGTTCCACTGGAGCACTCTTAAACGCTGCATTTCACCGCAGTGGCCACGGTCTTGAGAGTGGGCCGCATTCAACATTTGTTTACAGGAAGTATAGGGTTGTTCTCTGGAAGGGAAAAAAAAAAAAAAAAAAAAAAAAAGAAAAGGGTCTTCTCTAAACACAGAGGCTGCAATAAAATGCAGATGAGCTCTCCTTTTCACTTACAACTGGATACAAGCAATTTTCTGAGAAGTGAAAATGTACTTATTATCAGACTGGAAAGTGATCCAGGGGAATGTATGATTTCCTGGAATGAGAAGCTCTTTCTGTTGTTGTTTTGTTTTTGATGTTTTTGGTAAATCACTGTAGGTCTGTCTTCATGCAGCTGAAAGAGCGAAGAAAGAGAGGAGCGGAAAAAAAGGGGGGAGGAAGAAGCCGGGAAGAAATAAAAGAAATCCAGAAGGTGGTGTGAGCGCGGCTGTTCATTCACACACAAAATGCATGCAGACAAAAAAAAAAAAAAAAAAAAAACACACCCCAAAAATATTCAGGAGAAAATCTGCTCGATTCAATCAAGCTTAATTCTATTTTGATAATGGTGGGTGCTGGGCGTCTGGGCCCGGCTCTGTGGGGAAGCTGTGACTTGCGTACGAGACTGACAATGAAGTCGGGGAACAACAGCTGCTGGATGGCGGGCGAGCTCGTGTACCTCGACGCTCAAGTCTTGTCAGTCACATTTCCCCTAATTAACGAACATCTGCTTTCCATTTTCAGTTACACTGCATCGCCAGCTTGTCTCGTATGAATCGCCGACTTCTGACCTCCCCTGAGGTAGGCTCTCGCTGTCAGAAGTACCCGGCCAATGCCATCCGCGGTTTCGTTTCTCTCCTCTCCTTTTTTTTTTTGTACTATTGAGACCTTCAGTCCCACCGCAGGGAAGGCGAGGAGGAGAAGGCAGAGGCAAGTGGGTGGGCCATGAACACCACAGAGACTTCTCCTCCAGTCATCCTCTGAGACGCGCGACGCAGGAAGTTCGTTGTGTTGCGACGCCATTGGTCGGAGAGTCCTCTGGTGGAACCAGCCTACCTGCATCCGCCGAGGACCTGGAGTCCCCCGCTCCCGTCTCCAGGGCGCTAACCTATTCCCAAAGTATCCTGCTGAACAGGTGTGTGTGTGTGTGTGTGTGTGAGAGAGAGAGAGAGAGAGGAGAACAAGGCTGGACTTGTACTTTTTTTTTTTCTTCATTTTTCTTTCCTGAAAACAAAAACCTGGAAGAAAAAAAAAGTAGCAGCTGTTGTCTCTATGCTAGCTAAGATGAAAACAGTCTTCAGCTCATTGTGTTTGGGTTTTCATGTGGTTTATTTGGATCACTCCCCGTAAGCGAGAGA
Organism: Salarias fasciatus; assembly: GCF_902148845.1. Taxonomy (NCBI): domain Eukaryota; kingdom Metazoa; phylum Chordata; class Actinopteri; order Blenniiformes; family Blenniidae; genus Salarias; species Salarias fasciatus. The sequence goes on along the minus strand of NC_043763.1, from coordinate 19,101,710 downwards.
AGGAAAATGTCTACTTCCTGGACCCTGAATTCACACCGTCGGTGTAAGACTCTTCAGAATCCAGTGACGTTTTCAGGTTGAAGACATTTACACAATCCTCCATCATCCTCGATGAAAGACGTTGCCTGGAGACCCGCAGCCAATAGAAGCTGTCGATTAGTGTGTAGTAGTGATAGGTTTATCACAAAAATGCACCCCAATGAAAAATATTACATTCCTCAGTCACATGAGTAAAAAAGATCAGACATTCAGAGGTCAGAGGTCAAAGGAGATTGGTCAAGAAAATTGGTTTACAGCCATTCCAAAACAAACAAACAAAAAAAAAATGATAGAAATGAAAGTACAAAGAAACCCATGGTCACACAGTGATGTAGTGGTACAAAAGGGAAAAATTCTCCCATTCCAGTTCATGCTTGGGGGCCTTCCAGTGTTTATCCGCGGACAGACTGACGGCTGGAGTTGCTGCCTACAGCACAAGACCCTTATGATTGATGTTCCCTAACATCTTGCTCTCATCTCAATGCATCCAACCAAAATATTGCATATTCTGCCTTTAAACGGGGCTTTTGTGCGAGCTTCCCACATTAAAAAAAAGACAAACAGCCACTGGCTCTGAAGTAATTATGTACAATTAATTTAAAACTGCAATTAAGTTCCAATTTAAATCTTTTACTGTTTGCTTCTCTGCTACTTAATCCTTTTGTTTCATGAAAGGATTATATGGCCTGGGCCTCAGTTACCCACTATTCCAGTCAATTTGTTTCCTCCAGTTCAGAGCAGTTTGAAACGAAGAAAAGAAAGTTTTTAAAGTTTCTCAAAGGGACACAGAAGTCAGATTGCAGAGTAAAATGCAACACGTATGACAAATTTTACACATAAATTATCACAGTAGCTAAAGAAGTTATTGACATACATTATTGTCAGGCAGCTATTAGAGGTGAGATAAAGTCAGAAGGCACCGATTGTTGACATTAAGGGACTTTCTGTTGCTGTCAGATGTCTTCATTTCATCAGTTTGCATATACCCCTGTAAATGATTTGTACTGCAACACTGTAAACCACGAGAATATAAATACATCTAATAATCATTGTGATCGCACCTAAATTCACGTCTGTTAAACACCTTTGTGTCTACGTCTCCAAATATGATAATTGCTGATAAAAAAAAAACATGTAGCATGTAACACTGAATGCACAAAATGTACTTTGCCATTAATTGGTTCCAGTAAGTTTATTTATAGAAGTGTGTATGTTTTCTTTATTTATTGCTGTTTTCTAACATAGGTCAATTTAACTCTACATATAGAGGGTCAGCGCTGCCAGAATGGCATTATCATATCTCTCAGCTATTAGTGATCAACTTCAAATCTGGTCTTGAGCATTCGTGGTCATTATCTTACAGGTAAATTGAAATTATGTTTCCTTGTTGTCATTTACTTGTTAATTCTGTTTGAACCTTCTGTCGCTTGATTACATGTGTTGATTACTTGGTGAATACATATGAACTGACAGCAGTGAAACTAAATGTTTGGGCTCAGTTTCCTTCCTGCACAGTTCTGTTTGTTCTTTTAATTGTGATAAATGAATAAACAGAGCTCGAACTGGAGTCAGGGTTATGCTTAAGACTTTCAGTGTACCTGGCCACAAGCAACCCATTCTGTGGGAATAAGTACCATATAGTAGGATTGAGGTGAATTTTACTTTTATAGCTGCTACCCAACAACGCTGATAATTAGAAAGACAACAGTCAAGTCTGATTATTCAGAATAAAGAGAGAAGATTTTCAGTGCACGTAAAGGAGTTGAGTTGAATAATGCAAACAGGCAGCAGGGACGTAAATCACCCGTTTTCAGAAGGAAGTGACCCGCGTCTATAAATATGTCAAAATAAAAATAGATCTAAAATCTGATCTTCAGTAAAGTCTGTTTGGAAACACAGGACCTACTTTTAACCCCGAAAATATGATTTTCTAATGTGGGTTGGTGTCAATAACAATGTCAGTGGCTCTGAACGGTGATCATGAAGTGACTAACGCTCGGCTGGCCTTCCTGTTCGCCTGCTCCCCCGAACACGGCGCCGCTGGCGCCCCGGGGGCGCCCGTCATTAGAACTGCCGATACTCGTCAGATAATGAGTAACAGTTTGAGTTGTCACTATCAATGTGAGGCTGACGGGAAACATGCAGACCTCAGAGCAAGACGCCTCGTACCCTCCCTGCACATTAGCGGCTAACAGACAGTCCATTAAAGCGCCGAGTGCTCGACATCCCACATGACAACAAGCGAAAAAACACAATCTTTCATCTGCCTCGTAATCACGCATTTCAGACTTTTACTCACTCTGAAATATTCAGCGCTGGTCCCTTACCTCCCGGTTCGGTTTGGAAGGGAGTGAAGTCTCTGTGGTTTTGCAAACAAAAGGGTAAATGATTACATTTAAAAATAATTAACAGATGGGCACAGGCTGGGTGGAGGGGAAAAAAAATATGATTTTCTACAAATGATTGCATTCTCTTTCCCCTTTGGTGTGAAAAGTGGATTCAAGAACACTTTTAAATAATTTGTTCAATTTGTTCCACAGCCAAAGAAATGCGGCTTGCTCGAAATTCAGATTCATTAAAACTTAATTAATATGCATCATTATGTAAATGAGGTTGCAGTTAATGAGTTCTTAAAAGAAGCCTTCCTTAATTAGTTCACTTTTAATGGCATCATCATTTATCTTTTTTCTTTGAAGCAGAATGATGGCACGGAAGTAGCCGCTCCCAAAAGTACACCAATTTTTTGCATTTTTAAATTATTCTTATTTTGTTAATATTATATGATTAAGAGTACATACTGACTGCCAAGTGAACGAGAGGGAAACTTGAAGTAAAATAGCCACTCGGTGCGGAGGAAGACGAATACGTCGCCCCGGCTTACCTGGCCGTTCCAACGGAGCCGCGCGTTCCCATCAACCTCAGCTTGGCTTTTATTTATTAATCCGCCGCTTTTCGTTTGACATTATGCAACATCTGGGCCGGTGCAGTGTTTCTGACACTGGCATATGGGAAAAAAGCTCCTCTTCTTCCTCGCCACGGTGTGAATGTAACATCTCCTTCCCAGCCGTGAAGGTGAGGGCCGCGGTACTGAGGCCCCCGCTCTATTTCATGTTGTCAGGAGCTTACCTCCACTCCTAATTGATAACCACTGGCATTTGATCTGAAGGCGTTCAAACACCCAGTCTATCTTTGCGCCTCCAATAAGACGAACCATCTGTTGTTGCCCAGCCTGCCGTTCATTAAATCTAATTTTCTTCAGCAGAAATCAGGTTTTAATTGTACATCTCACGAGTGGGGTTACCGTGAGCCGAGAGTAATGGCTTTCTTAGCGAGATGGGAGGGCTGCACACTGTAAGGAAGCTATAGGAGAGATGGATGGACGATTGATGTAGATTGCAGAAATCGGTTTCGCTCGCCGAGGTAGTTTTCCACCGGGGAATGTAGCGGTGGATTGCTCCGTGACAATATACGCTAGCATTATTGTTAGCAATGAAGAGTCTTATTGGCAGGTGACAAAGAAAATTCATGACTTTGAAATGTTAGGAGCAGATTTGCATCAGCATTGCAGCACTTTAAGCGAGTCCTCATTCATGTGAAGATCGACTTTCTGCATCACATTTACAATGTGACATCAGTGCCGAACAGAAGAGTGATACATGTAGCCACCAACGAGGACGCGTCTCTGCAAATGCTGTAATTTTGGGCCAAGAAAAATGCACTTGTGAAAGAACGAACAAATTCTGCAATATTTCCACGGGATTGTGTTGGTGATAGTCAAGACAGTTTTGACAGTTTTGCAGAGAAACTTGAAACTGAAACATGATAATCGCTTCATTTTTAACAAAGAATGAGGCAATATTAGTTTCTAGCCTTTGTTCTTTGTTTTGAATCAATTATTTTTTGTGTGTAAATGGGTGAATTTGACTTACAGTGTTAAGATCACTGACAGTCAATTGGCCGTAAATGTATGATGTGTAGGATAGGTGGTTGGTATTGATAAGTAGTACAGGTGCAAGTAATTCAATTTTCCTGTTTGACATGCCAACTGATCATAACTTAAAATGAACAAAATAAATCTTTGAGAAGTCAGCTTTTTAATACAGGAACTCGGAGCCACTGAAATGCGCCTGGTAAACGACCGTCATCAGTCTAAACACAACATGTCACACTACTGGATCCTGGCCAAGGCTTGTAGTCAAGGTTCCTTCAGATAAACCACTTACCTCAGATATGGCTGACACACATACGCCAAAAGATATACCAGCTCAGAATTTCACAGATTATGTTTAATCCGATTGTTCAGAATCTAACAGTCTAATAAAATTCAGACTACTAGGAAGAACAGACAGTGTGAACTGGGAAGACCCATCAAATGGAGCTTTCCTAAGGCCCAAAGGGAGAGTTTCTATACAGCGGCTGTGGAAGGTTTGGATGACCACAACACCGTTCATAGCTTTCTGCTGTGAAATATAAAAAAGCAAGTTCGATGTTGAGATGGGTTTACTTTACAACATATCAAAACGAGCGAGAACGTGGAAAAAGAAAATACACCAACACCAGCTGAGGATGAAAACCGCGGCCAGACTGAGTCTTAGTCCTTGGACGTGTCTGCCCAGGCTTACTGAGGAAATCTCATTTGGAGAGAGACTTACAGATATCAACACAGATCTCCGTCACTCTCCCAGCCACTTCCGTGACAGAAACCAGTGAACTTCTCACTCGGATTTTAATTCAGGAGACGCAGATGTGCAACATCAAGAATGGACCATTCAGACGTTGCAGGCTCACTGGCTGAAGAGAGAAACTGGAAAACTAAAAGTAAACACATGCGGCAGACCATTTTAAATCTCAAATATTTTAAAAGTACCGACTAACACTAAAGAAAGGTCGAGACGTTTTAGGTTCAAGAACAACAAACAGCTATCCAACGTATCAAATGTGAGGCTGGAAAGAAAGAAAAACTCCTGAAGCCTGTTCCCACTGTATATGTTATAATTCCACTTTTTCAAAGTTCAGTAGGACTGCCAGAGAATCAGTACTCACTTAGGCCGCGAGCAGCACACCTGCCAAAAGGTGGAGAGGATGAACGGCTGTCAAGACGACTGAAAGACACGGGAGGCGGTTCCTCCTTTGCCCACGGGTTATTTTAGACACAGCGGAATGGAGTGTTACGTACAGAGAGGTGGTGGATCTGTGCAGATGACACTGAGGCCTTCCTCTACGTGATTCTGCCACCCACGACATTCTTCAATCTGCCAGCACCTTGAAAGAGCTCCAACAAACGCAAATAGGACTCACTTTTTTTTTCCTACTCATTTCATTTTACTGGCCAATTTCGCCAATTTCACCAATGTCACTGTTCCCCTCAATGTTCTGTACAGTAGTCTTACAAAAATCCCAAACCGGGTTTTTCTCGTTTTACTTGATACCACTTATTCACAATTTCAACTGTCCATAAAATATATGTGGAATTTAAAGAAAATCGTAATGCATTTCACTTCTATAACAAAGAATGTTCCTTTTTTAGGAAAGAATTAAGATTCTATATTCTTAATACCAGTAAGATGTAATCGACGAAACACCCCCATCCGGGAAAATCCTAACTTGATATATAAAATTAGATATGTAAATTGAGTTAAATATTACATCAAATGTCTGTCCCATTAATCTATTTCAGATGTGAATACATTTTAACAAATATACAATACATCCACAGAAAAGGTCTTCTTTATGAAATTTTCTTATTACCAGAAAAGATCAATTCATGCCTTGCCTATACTGTAATGTGGGACTGTTGAGAATAATACGACTGTGTTACCCAAACACCTCACTGTCCATTGCTGTGATTCTCCATGTCGGCGCTTTGCATTGCACTCTGGTTTTCTGATTCTTTACATGATCTGGATATTTTGGGTCCACAACACTTCGGACTGCCATCTTTGAGGGCATCTTCCCAGAAGCAACGACAGCATTCATTATCACTCTGAAAGCTGAAATTTAAGCCCGTCACCCCAGAGTAGCAGTTTGTCTCTGTTAATAGTATCTGGCATCCCATCATCCTCCTCAGAAGACTTGTTTGCCCGGCTAACTGACCTTGTTTGTGCCAAGCCCGGCGATGAGCTGCCTTCAGGACTGTGCTCTGGCTAAAAAGTCAATGTTTCCCATGTTTACCAATGTGCGTCTTGTTTTTCCCATTTTCAAAACTCCTCAGGGATCACAGCAGAGATTTGTCCATATCAATACTCGAGGAAAACAACAGGAGTTAAAGAAAAAAATTAACTGAATTTCTAGTTTATTTCATCCGGGTCACTGAGGTCATGAAAACACAACGAAGGAAGAATATCATGAGTTATTTGAGAGTTTACAATACTGTCACCTGGAAAATAGAATCTACCTGAAACATTAAGCTTTGAAAATAGTTAACTATTCAGACAAACATCCTGAAAAAGTGATAAAAGATTCTCAGATTGCGTTATGGTCAACAACCAAAAGTGCCAAGTCCTGGCCTGGCATGCTAGCTACATTATTTTCAGTTCCTGCCTTTTCCATGAAAATTGACAGAATTTTCAAAATGTTGATTTGGAAAAGCAAAATTTTTCTGACGCAGAAATGCAAAAAATGTGCATTTTTACTTGAAACATTGAACCTGAGGCCAGCGTGTGAACCACTGCTACCCTGTGAAATCTCTATTATGAACATCATGCCCTGAAAAAAGCTTTGTCAAACCTGCAGCAACGAGGATTTTGTGAATCTCAATTTCATCTTTGACCTCACAGCGAGGAGCTGAGATTTGTTCAAAAGTTTCCTTTATAAAGCCAAACATCAAATTAAGAAAAGAGCAAACAGCTGCATTTCCCTCACATTTTGTGCGAACGTTTGTGGCAGTGGATGCCTGCGTTTGTCGAGTTGTAATTTAATTATGTTTCTAAATCTTGTCTGAGTGGACTCAACAACAGAAAAAAGAGAAAAAAAAAAGCAAAGTGACATTATCAAGTGACCTGTTTTGTATGCATTTCCCGTAATGAAACGCGATGTGGAGGGAAACAAGCCCTACAGCAGGCAGGCCGCGGCACAGACGATCAACACAGTCAATGTGACATGAGCGCGGTACCCGGTGCCTCCGCTCCGTCACATGTACAGTCGCATCCAGATTAGCATGGATGTCCGTTTAGCGCCTGACACTTGATCCCTCCCGCTCTCCGAGTGTCTCTGTTAGTTGGACAGAAGTAAACAGAGGTGACATGCTGCCCTGGAGACTGGGACAGAGATAAATGCAGAGACAGAGGAGGAAGTGAATCTGTCCCAGGCTGGATGGCTACACCCCCACCCCACCCTAACCCCGCAGCTAAACAGACAGGTCTGAAACAAGGCGAGGCAGCTGCAGGGGAAAGGGAGGTGTGTGTGTGTGCGTGTGTGTGTGTGTGTGTGTGTGTGTGTGTGTGTGGTCAATGTTTTTTGACAGCTCGAACAGCTGTGACGTCCACAGTTGGGCCGAGCCGTTTAGCGATGCCCTCCCGCATTAGCGGCAGGACGAGGAAAGTGAGATGATGGACTGTAACGTGTTTTTTTTTTTTCTTGCTCTTTTCTGTCCCTTACCAGGCAACACAGTGGCGCGTGTGTGTGTGTGTATGTGTGTGTGTGCGTTTCTCATCCTTACTGGCTGGGACATGAACCTGATGGCACACTGACCCACAGGACTCTTCTCACCGTGGCCACAAATATTAAAGTTCGCACGAGTTAAGCGAGTAGAACGTGTGGCTTCGGAAACTCTGCATGAAATGAATGGAAGTCAATACATCATCCTGTGTGTTTGTGCTTTCCTTCTTCTACACGTCATCCTGCTTTTACACACCAGGACACAAATTAAGCAAATCACCTGTTATTTGGTGGAGAGATGATATTAAGTGAGATTAAGGCCAGGGTTAGGTTCCAGCTAGTGTTTAGATGTTCAATAAGTTGCAGCTATGACTGGATTTGAAGTGAATCTGAGTGTAGTATCAGTTCCACAGTGTTCCACAGGAGCAGTTGAAAACTAACCGATGGGGCTTCACGTTACTGTGAAGTCTCCATTAGTGGAATCCTTCTTTTCTTCTTTTGTTAAAGGGTTGTTTCGGTGAAAACTAAGTTTAGAGTTGGGGTATAAACGCTTGGCAAGTAGCAGTTACGGCTTAGTAAGTCTGGAGGAAATAAATAGGAGTCATTACAGTGTACCAAGAAGTTTGTGTGTGTGTGTGCGTTTTTGTGGTACGCCGTTTCATTTACACTTAGTTGCACTAACTGATCATTTGAAATTAGCCGTAAACCGGTGCCCCTGTTTAAAGTGAAAGGTATTGCCACAGTTTTAGCCCCTTTCAGCCCATCGTTTTGGCTTTATGGCCCATCTCTTTACGGTTTCGGTTCGTTCTCACAGCCCTCATCAGCTCGCTTTCCCGCCGCAGCAGCAGGCGGCTGCTGTAAAAGCCTCGGCGTGCGATCTGCTCAGCAGCCAGCGGCAGACGGACACAGTGAGAAATGAGCTGGTGAAGTGGGGCTGCCCACTGCTGCCACACGCCACCATCCCGACTGCTTTAATGTCTCCTCTTACAGCTGTGGCAAAAAACTTCTGCCGTGTGTTTCAATCAGGATAGAGCAGGCTTCAACTTATTCAGTTTTAGGCCCTGTTTTCACCACAAGGTTTCAAGTGAAAACGCATCGTCTTTGTGTTTTCATTTCAGAGAAGTTTTGCTTTTTTTACACTGCAACATTTTGAGAAAGACGTCACAAGATGACACACGTTGAAGCTGTTGGTTGCATTTGTAATAAATCCCCTCCGCACACGTTTGCCCAGAAAACCGTACGCTATACACGTTATCAATACCGAGTAAATGGACAGACTTTTGAACTGGATTGCAATGACCGGTAAGTTTCAGGAGAACGTAGACTGGGAGTCTTGATGCTCTGGAGGCCGCCATCGTCGTCGTTTCACTGCACCTGGTGCATATGAATAGTTCAAAAAGTTCCGCTTTGAGAGCCATTTTCACAAATTTGCCATTGTCATGTAAACCGACACCCCAAACACAACAAAAGTTTCCCATTTTCACTTGGAAACGTCACTCAAACAGGGCCTCAAAAGAACTTCCTGTTCCTCTGGAGCACGGCTCCAGGAAGGTTCAATGAACGGACTCCTTCCTGTGACCTCTGACAGCCTTCGCCCCCTTTGATAACTTCAAGCATCCACATTCCCGTTCCTTCCACGTCTGCATCTAAAAGCAGCGCGCTAAGCAGTTGGCTGGGGCTGTATTTAGAGCATCCGAGCGGACCGGGGGCCCCCCCACCACCACACCACCACCTCCTCCTCCACCTCCTCTCCCCCCTTTGTTCTGAGCTTGATGAGGAGGAAACCCTGCTAGGCTGCGACGAGTTCTCATCATCACCCTACATCTCTGCCAAGCTGCTCAGCCTCGCGCGCAGCCCGGGTGGAGGCGGGCCCGCTGATTGACAGGATAAGAAGATGCCTCGGCGGAGAGGGAGAGATCTCTATCCTCCGCTAAACTGTGCCTCCGTCACTGCTGGGAGAGGACTTCGGGGAGGAGTGAGGAGCCGGCGCTCGGCTTCCCGCATCGGACGTCATTAAGGAAAAGGGTCAGAGACGCGCCGAGACTCGCTTTTGCGCCAGTGGATCCACGAACGCACCCGGCAGACATCTCAGACATGGTTTTCATGTTTTGACTGAAAAATATGTGAGTCCCAGTTTTTGGGACGGAGGTTTTTTTCTATCAGTCAGTGGAGAGAAGTGATGAAGGTTTGTGGGTATTGTTTTCAAAATGTCATGTCGTGATTGACTGCTGCCAATAAAAAAAAAAAAAAAAAAAAAAAAAGGTACATTTGTAATAAATGATCTTTTATGACCTCAATTAACTTCCATACCTGGAATTTCAATTAAGTACCGATTCAATAAACGGCACTCATTTTTTAACAAAGAGAAGAAAATATAAGTATTTTTGAAAAATGTATCTAAATCATGAAACACATTCGAGGCCATCTGCAGTCATGGTGCTGTCAGAAATGGAACATTGTAGTTTTTTCTTCTACAATTTGTCACGAAAAAATGAGCAGGTTTTCCCGTCAGGGTGTTTTAAGTTGTCGATCCTCTGAATGTCACATGTCTCAGTAAAACACTGAAAATCAGAGTCTTTGGACAAACTGGTGGAAATGACGAATTTCCAGAGCAGACTGATGGAAGGATGACACTGCGGCGACGAGGCAGCTCCAAACTGAATGAGGATAATAATGTAGTTTATGGACTTTTTTTTTTTTTTTGCACCAATTGCTTCCTTTTTTACTTCCTGTTCATTTCCACAGGAAACTCCATTTATATGACGATTATTGCTGCAAACGGAGGCGGGAGATACAATATGAAATACGTCACATAATGTTATGTTTGTCTTTAACCTGAAAAAAATCCTGAGGGGTTTTTGACTCCTGCCAGTAGGACAGAAGAAGAAAAAGAAGAAGAAGAAAAAAACAATAGTAAAGAAGAGTTGTGAAAGAAAAAATGGTAAAGTTTGCAACCAAAATATTTTTTTCTTCAAACTATAATTGCACTAAACAACTCATGACGCATAATTGCGTTTTGAGTATTTTTTTTTTTTAACACCTTGACGACTGCATTAAGTTTTACTCTATTCTAACTACAGCTACATAACATTAAACTTTTTTTTTTTTTTTAAGTAGCAGAGTTCTTACTGGAACATGAAACAGCAAAGAGTGCTCATTTATGCATTTATCTATTCATTGAATGATTTATTTTCTTTAGATACATGCATTGCTTCGTTCTATTAATTTATTTCTTCAGTGTGTAAATTACATTTTGTGTATTTCTTTTGAAAAATGACCAAATTAAAAAGAACATGTACCACTATACAAGGTCAAATCCTCAGATTTAAATCATTCAAAATAGAAAAATATCGTCAAATGTAAACTCATCTCTACACTGACCAGAGGGTTTTTTTTTTTTGCAAATTTTTTATTTTAAAATATCAATCACCAATATCGTCCAGCATTAACAAGTTTAAACAGCAGAAGATGCTATGTGTCAAAAAAAAAAAAAAAAAAAAGTTGTGAAACTAAACCATGCATGCAACTACATCCACAGTCGGTGTCAAACCGATGTTTTTTTTCACCCCCTCCTCCTCTCTTACAATGTTCTGCATCAACAAAGCAATTTGTTTCCCCGCAGTGTGCTAATTTCTAGATTTCACAGTGCCAGGTGTTACGGCTGCCAGTCATTACATGAAAATCAGCAAAAAAACTTAACCACGGTGCTTATCCTCGCCGCGCACACACACACACGCACACACACACACAAAAAAATGTGCCCGGCTGAATTCTCTCTGATTTCAGGGGCGAGGAGGAAGGAGGTGGGAAAGGAGGTTAAGTTCCTAAGTGCATGTTCTCTTATTTGCGTTATACTTTGGTGAAGAAGAAAAAAAAAAACCAGGCTGTCTGACAGACAGCTCCCCTGATTCCACGCTCTCTGATGAATTCATTTGTGTGTGTGAGTGTGTGTGTGAGTGCCTCAGACAAAGATCACTGTTGTTTCATACCTCTTTTTTTTTTTTTCTTTCTTCATTAACAGCTAACTATGCATCCCTACAGCAGAAAGACACGATTTGGGAAGATATCATCAATTAGTGAGGCAGAGCGAATAGGAATCCAGACTTCACAGGTCGGTTTGAGGTGCGGCGCGCGGCGACTGACCCTGCAGTCGGAGTCGCATGCGAGAGAGACAGAGAGGAAAAATAAAAACACCAACACGCGAGATGCAATAAACAGTTTCGCATTCCGACAAACAGCAGGTTAAATACGGGGTTAGATAAATCTCTGGGAGGGATGCTGGTGCCACCGCTCAACAACGGAGGGAAAGAAGCAGGCAGAAACGGACTCATGCAAATTCCTTTTAAGCAAATCAAACTATTTACTTTGTGTTTCTGATAGTTAACGGAGGTCCTCTGCTCTGATCAGGGTTTATTTTTATGTTGTAGCATGCAAATTCTTTTAGAAATCACAAAAAAAAAAAAAGTGGCCTGATTACATGCTATGTAAATATTGTATTTTTCTCAGAAGTGCTGCTGTAAATTATTAATATTTAATGGAATGTTTTCAAGAACATCAAGAAATATTGTGGTGTTTTTTAATCTTTTTTTTTTTTTTTTTAACACACTGCTATTATGTGATTTATTCCAGGATGGCAGGGAAATAAATGTGTGCACAGGATGTGTTGAGATATATTTAGAGCTGTTAATATGTGGCATTAATTATGCACATGTATGTTAAACTAATTAAATCAATCAGCTGCAGACAGAAGTGAAGAGGGGAGCCATAAACGGCAGCGCGCGTGTGTGTGTGTGTGTGTGTGTGTGTGTGAGAGAGAGAGAGAGAGAGAGTGTGCGTGTGTGTGTGTGTGTGTCTTTCATTTTGAGATGTTTTTTTTTTTTGGTACATCCTGATGTGCTCGCCGACATGTTCAAATTCCAATGTCTTTTTTCGAAGAAATGCTTTCAGAAACTCCAAAATATTGTAAACAATAATTGTTTTTATGCATTTTTTTCCCCTTTTTCATCATTAGCATACATTAAGTGCACGTGTCACTCAAAAACAAAGTAATTTATTTTAAGGAAAGCCACACTTGATAAATTATTTAAGTCTGATGGGACTGTGTGTGTGTGTGTGTGTGTGTGTGTGTGTGTGTGTGTGTGTGTGTGTGTGTGTGTGTAAGTGTGTCTGATGTTTAAATAAAAAGATGTTTGACCCTCAAATTCTTTGTATAAGTTGTTTGTTATTCAAATCTGGCCTTTGTTGGACTTGTTTACAGTGATGTTGATTATACACACAGTAAAGTGGACTCTGCCATGTGTTTTTACTGTATTTTCATTTATTTTTCTCCCCTTTTCAGGATTCAGCACACATTTTGCAGAGCAGCGCTCACTGAACTGTCCCCTCTGAAGTGACTCGGGCCGCACAGATCCAGATATTATGTGACGATAATCACTCCATAAACTCAAAGAGGGAAAGAAGAGCGTTCTTCCATAGGTGGCTACAGTATGATAAATGTGGCTAAAGCAGCCAACATCTGCTGCTACCTTTTGTTTTGTTATTGTGCATATTTAATGCATTGCTTTAAATGGATAATTAATTCTCGCTAATGAAAATCAATTCCTATCTAAAACAACAATTTGAGCAATTACACTTAATGGAAACAAAGTTATGGGTCTTTTTTCACTGCCGGTTCAACTTTATTACTCTCTCAGTTATTAACCGAGTTACCGGGAAGACGCTTCCATTTTTACTCATTTTCTTAATCACTCGCCGATACTTCAGACCTGCCGAGGGAGTGACGCACAAGCACCGCTCTTCCCGCCGATGCGTGTGGCTGAGGAAGAGGAAGAGGAGGAGGAGGAGGAGGAAGAGGAGGGGGAGGTGGATGAATTTGGGGGAGGGCGGCCTGCCAGCCTTCCTGTCTTCCTCCTCGCTTCACCCGTCGCCCCCTCAGGTGGCCACGCCTTCCACGCCGCGGCGGGCCGCGGGCGCCGATGGGTGGTCGGGGCGCAGGAAAACGGCTCCGGCGCCGGGGAAGCCACGAGGGCGAGAGGCGGCGCAGATGACAGGCCTGCCAAGTGTCAGAGCCGCCGCCGCCGTAAACACCGGGAGAGGGGAACAGGAAGCCGGGGTAGCTTCGCCTGGCAGGCTCAACGTCCCAATTACCTCTCCGTAAACAAAAGGACCAAGTTTTGCCACATTGGGGGCACAGCGCCGCTCTTCTTCTCCTCCTCCTCCTCCTCCTCCTCCCAGCACACACTTCCTCTCAGCCTCCGTCACCAGAGCCCAGCCAGCGCTTCCTCGCTCCCTCTTTTGCCATCAGATAAGAGGCGTTCAAACACGCCACAGCCCCTGCTATGATAGCACAAGGTGTCACTTATGAAAGGCGGCGTCCCCGCTGAATACGCTCGCGTCGATGAAAGGTCGGCACAACTCGGGTTCACACACGCCGCGCTGTTTCTTGTCTCCCCGCTGCCTCTTGTCTTCTTATTTGTTTGAAGCTGACGGCTGCCTGCTCCTTCAAGGCCCGCAACCGAGTGTCAACCGAGCAGGAGGAGAGTCGCAGCAGCTCCGAGCTCCGAGCTCAGGAGCGGCGTGATGCGGCGAAGCGTCTCCGCAAAGGTTGAGGGCAGGTTTCACTTCAGTTTTACTTGAAGTCCAAGTAACATTTCGAGTGTTGTTCACTTTGGGGGAGTGGAGAATGAAGAAAGTGCCATAAAAAATAAAGTCCTGTGCATTTTCCTAAACTGGGTTGATGAGGTTAGATGGATTATTGCTGAGATTACCAATACTCTCTAGAATCTATGAAACCTTGGTTTGCGGGTGGAGGCTGCGCTGATCTGGCCATGTTTCAGACACCAGCTTGGCTTCAGTTTCATTGAGGAATAGTCTTGTAATGTTTCTGTAAGTGAAGCTCACAAGTTAGATTCACCTTCAGCCTCTAGATAGAACAAAGAGGTTGAGATTACCCCAGTGTCCCAGAGTCCAGTGTCCAGGAGGCTGAGGAAAATTCAAAACAAATTCTGAGAGTCGGAAACAAAACAACACACTAGATGGAGATTAAGTCTTGCAAGAGAACATGTTTGGGGAAATCTAAGAAAAGTTGATGCTTTACTGCCTTTTACCTCCTTGACTGAGTTCAATTACCTCTGGAGGGAAATCTTGGGCTGCAGGCATTTCTTGCCTTTCGCGCTTAAAACATTACAATCATAATCCAGTCCGTACACACATCCCAGAAACACCAAATACTAACCAGATTATGAGAGTAAGAACATGGGCCTCCTTTAAAACTGTGCTGTCGGGTGAACGGTAAGGATATCTGTTAGAAATTAAGGATGTGATTAGCTTCATAAATGCAGGAGGACCGTCTCCAGTGACAGATGCTGTTTTTGCAGCGACACG
Source organism: Salarias fasciatus (assembly GCF_902148845.1). Taxonomy (NCBI): domain Eukaryota; kingdom Metazoa; phylum Chordata; class Actinopteri; order Blenniiformes; family Blenniidae; genus Salarias; species Salarias fasciatus. Next base: position 19,086,692 of record NC_043763.1, on the reverse strand, counting down.
CACCGAGGGGGAGCTGTGAGAACGCCAGAAATAAGTGAGCAGACTCCTCTCCTCCTCTAAGAGGCCTGTGATGGAAGGAGGACGACAAAAACCTGCAGGTTCGTATCAGTCGGACTCCAAATATCAGCGATTTCAGGTGCGTGCCGTACCTTCTCAGCAGTCAGACTCGCTTGGGGGGGTGGAGGGAGGAGGGGAGGGTGTCGCTACTTGCATGGCGTACCAACGTTTCTATTCATGTCTACTTGTCTGAGCAGCTCAGATAAATTAACAAACCAACTTGAAGTGTCAGTCTGAAGAATCATTTCTCTGTTCTCCATTAAAATGGCCGGACTTACAGATCCTCCCTTCCCATTTTGCTGCCTGTCTCCTTCCATCCGCGTTGCGAGACTCATCTGTCACTCCCGCTATTTTCCACGTGCCTCCGAGTAACAACAACACTGCTCCCCCTCCTGCCCCCCCCTCTTCCCCCCACCCCAAGCCTGGCGTTTTGAAGGAGTAAACCAAACCGGTGAGCTTAACGCATTTCTAATGAGCCGACGGTGGGAGCCTGGAGATTAGTCATCATACAACCGCGGTGAGGATCACGCTCGCCGAGATGAACCATGTATCATCTCCCCGGCGCCATCAACGCCTCAGCGGAAGCAGCAGAAATGAAAAAGCTCCCCGATTCCGAATGATTAACTTAGTTTTGCTGATGTCATAAAAATGGAGAAATCAGTGTTTGTTTGGCTGCCGGGTTCATAAAGAAGCGGTTCAAAGGATTTAGGAGGGACTCTCTCCTTGTTTGAGGAGGCAGTTCTTCAATTACTGTTTGACAGATGGCATTGTCTTTAGATATGCTGTCCCACTCATATGAATAAGCCTGGATGGCATCATCCATTCAGCGGTGACAGATAAGAGGAGAACACAAAGTGGCTGGCAGGTGCTAAGAAGGCCTTTTCTAAGTCACCGCTGAATACAGAGGCGGCGTTCCCTCCATTATTCCCGCGCCGCTCGCCGTCTCGTTAGCAGGTAGCTTTTGATCTGCGGAGTCGCCGTGTCCACGGAAGGGTCGGCTTGTCTCCGGTAAATGGACGAGGCACCGCTCCTCTCCCTTCCTTCCGAGCCGGCTGATTATTTAATCTGATTACCGAGAGATGAAAGTGGCGGCAGACAGGAAGTGAAAGTACGCCTTTATTGCCGCGAAGAGGCTACTAATTTGCAGCCCTGCGGCAAAACACGTTTTCCGACATCTTATCACTCTCTCCAAAGTTCAAGGCCGCGAGCCGGGCGTTGGGGTTTTATTCACCCTCCTCACTGTCCCAGACATTACCGCTTTGTCACTTCTGCTCTGGTCCCTTCAGCCGATAGATGCTTTAACTGTCCCCTATCTTAAGTGAATTTCTTTTGTTTCTAATGCCACTCCTCACAAATACAGCGTGTTTGGAGTAATTATTGACGCCTCAAGCATCCCCCCTCCCGTCTAATTGGTTGTTGCAGATTGTGACAGTAGAGGTAAAGGTCCAGAATCATTATAAATATTGTTTTTGTCTTAAATGAAGTGCAGCAATCAAGCTTATCTTTAGTGGTAAATTGCATATTTGAGCCACAAAATTTACAATCGTTAGGAATGCGGAGATCGCTCCCAAATACAACTTAGCTGGCATGAAACAGACAAAGGTGTAATTTCACAAAAAAAAAAAGAAAAAACAAGCAAAATTAAAATGTTTCGATAAACTTAAAGGGATTCTTTTGTTTTTACAAAACAAAATGTATGCTGTACAAATCTAAAATCAGTGTTGTTGTGTGCAGATGACAATATTACAATTTTAAAAATTTAAAGAATGGAAATACATTGATAATACAGGTAACATTTTATTGTTTTAGGCTAAAAGGATAAATCACATAAGTAAAAACAGGACTGAAAATGTTTCCTTGGGTATACTGTAATGTTGGACTCAAATGTAACAATGTCTGGGGAAAAAAATACTTGAGTATGTAAAATACAAAATAAGCTTTTTTTTTTTTTAAATGTAACTCTATTATAATTTTACTTTTTTCATTATTAAATAAAAACTGGGTGAACTCAGATGTGACTTGATTATAAAGTGGTGAAACGGATCACATGGTGTGATTTGTTCTTTGGCAGGATACTTCTTCTAATGTAATTTTACTCATAACAAAAATCTGCAGGTGAGCGAGTGAGTAACACTACCTGCACCAAAAGAGGACATAAGTAGACCAATTGTTATTTCCATTTATTAAATTCCACACTTCTTGTATCTAAACCATATTTCAACTCTGAAATATATATATAGCTGTATGTTACATTCACAACAGGACTCCAGAGTTCCCGGATCAAGAGCAGGCAGCACAGTGCAGTGTGCAAACATTTGCTTTTAGGTTGGATTTTGTGATTTCGACTGGAGTCTATGAAACTGACGTAGCTCAATGAGCTGCAGCAAAATGCTTTTGTTTTATTCCCTTTGATTTCTAATCAGCTGTGGTTCCTCAGGTTTATCTCACAGCGCCGATCCTCCGATTATGACTCTCTCCACGATTCAAACCAGATTAGACTAGGTTTGACATTTGTTTTTGCCTTTAAACTAAAAAAAAAAAAAAAAAAAGAAAGAAAGGGAAAAGCTTTTCCTTGCAGTCCCTAAAAAAATAAATAAAAAATTCAGACACACTAACATGGGGGCTGCTGTTGCATTTGATTTGTGGCTGAATATTCAGAGTGGAGCTCCTTCCTCCTCCTCCCCGCTCAGGCCACCTGAAGTCGCCTCCGAATGAGCAGGCTGACCTCTGAAACGAGGCAGACGCCTTCCCAAATGCAGTCGATCACTCTCCCCACTGTCCAAACTGACGGGCCGCTCTTAATTTGATTGGCATATTCTATTTATTACCATGCAACCAAGTGTTTCTTCCCCATTTCTTCCAGATTGGCCAATAGGAATGAGGAGGAGATGCTCTCCTGCAGCGGCGCCGACGCCACCCATGCAGATTGAACAGCAAAACGCTTCTTGTTGAAGGAAACCAGACCAGGATGTGGCCAAGCAGACAATTTAAAAGCCGAGATTTCAATTTTTAGGGGCCCTTCCGTTTACTTTAGTGGTTAACTTGTTTGGTGTGGAGAGGCCAGTGGGTCAGAGGCATCGACACTCCTCGGTAACGGAACGAGCATTGAAGAGCAAATGTGGAAAAAAAAAACAAATAGTAATAAAAAATCTCTTCTTTCAGTTCTCAGTGGTGTTAGTTATAAAGAGCGAATGAGAAAAGTTGACATATTTCTGAAGGATTTAACATTACAAATCAGTTAAAGATATTTTCTGTAACTCACAACGAGCCTGAGCTACATTTTCTCCATCAAAATTGATTTGTAGGATTTGAAAATGAAAGTCTTCCTGTGGTTGTCTCAGCTTGGAGATGGGAGCTCTGCTTTTCTCTTTTTTTTTTTTCCATTTTCTTTCTTTCTCTCCTGTAACTCTGACATTGCCTCCCTCTCCCTCTCCCTCTCCCTCTCTCCGAGGCAGCATATCGCCATCTGAATCTTTCCATCCACATCAGGGGAGCAGAGCTGTGACTACTGGGATTAGGCTAATCACACGTTCACCCAGGAGGCTGCACACACAGGAGATCCTGCGTGAGGCATGACCTTATTTCTAATGTATTTTCATAGCCTTTATTTTACCAGCCAAGTCAAGTAAAAGGGAGGCTAATACACAGATTCCCTGCTTTATGTGCCGATAGCAGACCGTGTGTCACTCACGCTGGATGTCACCCGACTTTCTTGTCAGGTGAACGGAGGTAAAAATTCATTAGATCTTACTGATGTGGCTCATAAATCAATGCAAATGATAAAAAGAAAAAAAAAAAGGAGATGCCGCCAAGATTTTGAGTCATGCACACTAAATATGGTGTTTTTAGTTGTAAATTATTATATTATTTGCATGTTGGCATGTTCAACACAAGCTACAGGATTTTTTGAGGCTGAAGAAGATAAAGGTTATTTGTCTTGAATAAAACTACTTTATTTTTCCAGACTTTGATTGTAAATTAATAAATGCACATAAATCCATAGACTAATTATATAAACACCCCTAACTGTAAAAGCATGCCTGCAAGTTATTTACTTTAAATAAAATAAAATAGATTCCCTCTCTTCTGGGAGTAGGATTGTTTTTTTTTTGTGACCAAACGTGCATTTAAACACAATTTAGTTACTCTAAATATTCAAAAAAACATCCCAATTTGACCATATTAATGAAAAATGTTGTTCGTTTGCTTATTTTTTTCCCAGCAGTGCCCAGGTAAATAGGTCATTACAACAGTCAAATGGATTCTTTCAGATTGTATTGTATTTTTAAAAGTGGGGAATTATCCTTACTTCTCACTTTAAAAAAGAAAAAGAAAAAGAAACCGTCGCCAAATCTCTGCAAACTCCAATAAAGAGGAAAAGTGCACTTTTCTTTTCCTTCAAAATATAAAATCTAAATGTAAAAACAGTCCAATCAATGTCTCGTGAGGGTCGGCGATGCTTTTTTTCCTGCCTGTTTTTCATCTAACACCCGAGCCCGCTTCAGAAACAAAAGATGTCAGAAACAAAACACAGGTCCATCAGATTTAAATGAAAACCATTTTACACCCCCTCCTCTCTCTCTCCTCCCCCTTTTCTTTACCTCCTCCTCGCTCCTTCTTCCCTCCTTCTTTCCTTCCTTCCTCCTGCATTCTAATCAACACTCCAGGCTTGTAATTTATGAAATGTAATTCTGCCCTCCACTGGTATGAAGAAGGTGCACACACACACACTCACACTCAGGAGTGCATATTTCCTCCTCTGCTATACTAAGGCAGGAGAAAAAGGAGGTGTGTGTGTCTGTCTGTATGTTCGTGTGTGTGTGCGACAAAGTGTGTGTTTGGGGAAAACAAGTTTAAGAAGCAGGTGATTTGTAATTTGGCCCTACCTAAAATTACAATTATACAGCCGACTTTTTTTTTTTTCTCTCCCTCTCTCTTATTAAGCATAATTAGCTCTGTGTAATTTAGTTGTGATTCAGCGGCATAATAAGCATTTATGTTTCACTCAAATTAAATGGAGTCAATGAATATTTTGCATGTTAGGGAAATAAAGCTAATACTGCACTGTCAGAGGCTGAAAACGGCTCCGGTGGTGAAATCAGGCCCGAGCGAACGCAGGGAAACACACAATGGAACAACGCTGTGTGTGTGGATCACACACTGACGCAGGTAAGGTAAAATATCAATGAGTGTGTGTGTGTGTGTCTGTGTGTTTGTGTGTTGTTTTGCTCCGTCCCAACTCTCAGAGGAACAACCCAACCACCAGCGCCACCCTGCACCCTACGTTGCTCCTGGCATCACCCGGGGTGACAGGGGCTCTGCTCGGCACCCCGGGGTGATGGAGGTGGGTGGCGGTGGGGCTGTCACTCCTGCGTGTATTCACTAGACACACACACACACACACACACACACACACACACACACACACACACACCCAACTAGAATCAAACATCTGTCCCCCACACCCCTTCTGCCCTCCATTCAACTCCTTTCAACAGGAGTAGAAGCCATAAAGTTGCACCTCGTCAGGGGGGCAGGTGGAGGGGTGGAAGGGTGGAGGGGTGGGGGTGAAACTGTGTCAAGTAGGAGATGACTGTGTGTGTCTTTATTTCGGGGCGAAGGAGGCAAATGTGCCAGGGGAGTGTGTGTTAGAGCGTGAATCCGGTTCTTCTCACTCAGAATCTGCTCTCTGGACATGAACAGTCTGTCTCACAATACAGCTGGAAAAAAAATGCATCGTTGAGTGACTGCAACAAAAATATAAATTAAAATAAAAAACTTGTATCAAGAATATGCATTAGGTTTGCTAAAGTGTCCACCTTGCACTCATGCTACTTTTCTGTCATTTAACTTGACATTTATGAGTCTCTTTTCTCAGAAAGTAAGACCGAGTGTTCCTGAAAATGCCAAACGATGCAGCCACAAAAAAAAAAAAAACATGTGAAATACTGTGAGCATATATATCTAATAACAATGCTAATACATATATTTAGTGGCGTATTTCATGATTTGTCTTTTTTGTTAAGAGCTGAATCATGATTCCTGAATGACACGACCTTATAGACCAGTTAAAACAATGTCGGAGCTGCTGGATGTTTCTATATTAACATATGTGGGCGTGTTCCACGTGTGATTGACATTTTCAGTAAAACCAATCACACCAGACCTGTCTGACACCCTCAACACTTCAAGCCTCATTCCTGCACTGCTGTGGATGCAGATCAGACTTACAGAAGAGAAAAGGAAGGAATGAGATGTAATGAACGATGATAGTCTAAATTTCTGACATGAATGAAAAGATAACTAAGCAAAAACAACACAGCTGATTTGAACAGATTTAATGTGGCCCCACTGAAGGAATATCCCAGAGTATCACTCTTATATCTACCAACCTTACAGCAGAGTATTGAAGAAACTTGCAAGTCTTAACCCTTTAAAGAACAAACTCTTTTTATCTCAGACCAACAAACATTTCTCTTATTAAATTTCTACATTGTGCATTGCTGCAGGATTCCTACAAATGTTTTCACTCATGTGTCTGATATAATAGAAAGGTTTGGTTGTCATCGTTATATCAATGTTTAACTTAAATTCTCTGTGAGAGGGGAGCCATTACGTCTTCACAGCAAAATACTGAGGCTCCGTTTACACGATCACCTTTTTGAAGCGAAAGCACAATGCTTCTGTTGCGTTCTGGGTGTCTGTTTTCTCGAGAATGGTGCTTAGATCTACTGAAAACACTGAAAACATGTCCAGACTCCTGGTCCATATTCTCCAGGACTTGGCAGTTTAATATTTGACAGTCACCCAGAATAGCAATCCAACTTGGTCTTGGCTCATGTCTATAACATATTGTCCTCTTAATGCGTGTGTGTGGTTTTGTTACAAATTTTCTGCTATTTCTGTGTAATTTGACATCGTTTCCAAATCGTTACTATGTAATCTCAAAACTTTTCTGAAACAAAAAGGCTAAAACGGTGCTTTCTCTCTTGAAATGTCATGTGAACAGACCCTAAAAGAATTTTTTCTTGAATTTCTAAGCCTCAAATAGTGGAGTCAGGACAATAGAAATAAATCGAGGAACAACAATCCTGTTTGCATGGATCAAATAGCAAAGAGAACAAAGAGTGAAGCCAAATGAAACGTACCCACCTAAGACAACAGACCGAGTGTTTATACTGTGATCAAATCCAGTGGCTCTTTTATAACGGGAACACTGGGTTGATAGATTGGTGTCCATTTGAAAGGGAGAGTCTTTGTAAATTCTGCTCTTATTGTGAAGGGTTGGATCGTCACAACCTGGAGCTTATTTGTACTCTACAGTATGTTGTTTAAACAGTCATGTTATCTTTCAATGACCGTAGAGTCCCATTCTAACAGGTGGGACATCCTGCCCAGTGGAGCTCAGTAACTTGTGTAATTTAAACCATCAGTCCCATTTATGCAATACAGGCTCACACACGTTTATGGAAAAACATGTAATCTTCATTTGGATACGCTTGCCCTAGACTGACCACTATGTAACCACTATGTACACATAAATACATGTTCGAAAATTATTTTCTCAAAATGCTTTCAGTGCATCAGAAACAACAACCCAGTGTTACGAATGGGTCCTTGACAGAGAGACGCAGCGTCCGTTTCCTCTGAGATGGTTGCACCACTTCTCTGCTGCTAATGGAGCTTCCCTCAATGCCAAGATACACAGTGCCACCAAATCTTCAGAAATTACGGCATGAAAGAATGAAGAACAATGATAATCTGCACTTAAAGTCTTCAGAAGCTTTGATTTGGAATCAGTTACAGGCAACATATTTTCCTTCTGATCAGGTTTTTTTCAACAAATCCTTTTTCCGTTTTGACGGGGTTCTCCTGTCTTCGTCAGAAACCTCATCCTAACGGTCACGCCTCTAATGCCAGCTGTTGTAAAAACACGTCACCCACCATCATCGGATGACGTTTCTGACGAAGACTGTGCAAAACTATACCAAAACGGTAACGAATTCTGAGAAGCAGAAGAAAAGAATAGTTCTGCGTTTTTTCGTATTTTTACGCTTCTTCCTCGCTTTTCCCTCCTTTGCCAATCAATAAAGTACTACTGGGAATGTTTTAAGTTGGCAAAAGATGGACTGATTGACAGGTTGGAATATCAAAACTGTGGCATACATTTTATCTCATCCAGTTTGCACAAATTAAGGCACACTACTAGTGACTGCATGAAAGAAAAGCTGCTGATTATCATTCCTTTTGTTGTAATGATATTTTTCCGTTTATTTACTTCAAACACTCAAGGCTGAACAGGAAGTGCAAAATTTTATATGCCATATAAATCCGAAGGAGAGGTCTGGATCCTGAACTGAGCTCTGAGGATTTCCCACCACACCCTGCCAATGTGCAAAAGTGGCCAAAACACTAAAACCCAAGTAGCGTCTGAAGGTGTGTGTCCACACTGCTCGGCCATTGACGCATGGATGTGACAGATCGAGTGAAGTACAGGTTCACTGGTGATCAGCCTGTAAAGGACTGCTCAGTTTTCTGAAACGCTGAAGTGTTTCTTTGAATTTGCAGCCAAAACAACAGCAAGTTTCTCACTGTCTGGGGTTAGAAGCTGAATGTCTTGGACAAACACCCGGTCTGTCCATATGGCCACTGCTCCACCTGCGCCCGACCCGACGAGGAGTCAGCACAAATTGACAAATTCCAACATTAAAGGAAAAAACATCCACCCACAGCCCCAAACCGCATTCACCACAGCACACGTACAACTTCGACCACACGCCGCCGCCGAGACTCTCCACTGTGCTGGACTACCCGCCGAAAAAACTCATTTGCAGTGGGTGCCAGGAAGCGGTGGGTAATTACATGAGAAGGAGGCGTTTTCCACTAACCCCGGTGCACTGGAAACAAAGACACCTGCATCTCCAGCCGAAAAAGTGCAGCTCAAAGCGTTTGTCATTTTTAATCTCGTAGCTCCCACCGGGAGAGACGGGCATCTGTGGAACACAGCCACCACGGCGTGTTTGGTGGGTAGAAAAAAAAAAAAAAAAAAAAAAAAAAAAAAACAGCTGGTGAGCCCACTCACTCTGTCTGTCTGTGTTTGAGCCAAGCATTGGATGGACCCTCTGTCACACTCTGGACCGGCAAAGTTTGAGGAATATTAAATGTTGTAAATAATTACACATTTTTATTTAATTGATTTATTTATTTTTGCTGTCTTTTTTGCACACCTCTGTGTTGAAATTAAGACCTGCTGGCTGTTTCACATCCAGCAGTTTCTTGCAACCCCACCCTGCTCCAGACACGACTCGCTACAGTGTTACATGGGTTCCTCACAAAGCGAGCTAGTTAGTCGTTTCTGGGATCCGTTTCTTCCTCGTTGCAAAATTTAGAACATGAATATGCAAATATTAACAGATGGAGGCAGGATGTGTGGAAAACTGGGCTCAGAGTGTGTGTGTGACCTGTGCGCTCTGGATTACCTGATCTTCTCTCCAAAAACAGCTTGTAATTCAGTGAATTCTGCAGGTGAGTTTGATGCTAAAATAAGTTTAGTCAAGTCGAGTACTAAATAGACTCAATGTGGGACACAGATTCAAATACTTGAAAGGGGAAATATTCCACCCTAAAGTGTTATTAGAGTTGTGATGAACAACATTTACCGAACATCACTTCATTTACAAGAAAGTGTAAAATGGGTGATAAATATTTTGGAGCTTCACTTGCAAATGTCTTTAAATTGTGTAAATTTAACAGTTCACTAAATGCTCTTTCACATTATCAGAAATGTTTCAGGTTTTTTTTCATATTTCTCCTTATGGAAAAATGATGCACTACCTGGGGTCTTACTTTGAGAATTGCAAAGTGCAATTGTTTTGCATTGTCACGATTTTAAAAAGCTTTATGTATTCTAGATAAGCAACATCTATGTTAACTCCACACTACTGTGCCCTTGACTACTTTTAGCTGCTTTTAACTTTGAAGAAAAAATGTAAAGAAATGAGGAACCCAACAAATACGACCACTTCAATAATGAAGGGAATCAGTGCAATGTTTCTATCTTTTGGCAAATTATCTCTTGGTCTACGACAAATAATCAAATCAACAATCAGTAATTGCAGTATTTTTACAGCAGAGTGGCTCCTTTCATCCTCCTATAGAGCTGCAGGAGGGCGTTTCCTGATTCTGCAGCCAACAGAAATGCACGTACAGCTTCATGTTGATTCTCGTCTGCACCAACAGCAGCGCTAGCTTTGAATTACAGCTCAAAGAAAAAGGGGTGTGACACACACATCGCACAATTTTCCACTGAAAATGTCAATCATTGTTTGAATACACCCTTTCTACTTTGAAGTGGTAGACCCGTAAATACAAAGGAAATATTCTGACATTGTTTCACCGAGTCTTTATCCTGTAAGATCTTAAAAATAAAAACAAAAACAACAAAAAAAAGTGAAAATTGTTTATTAAATCAAAGCTATATATACTGAACCAGACTCTTTAGACCTAAACCTGAACACAGCCCATTCTCTTGAAACCATATCTGGACTTCCAAAAACAGATTCAGACTTTAAAATGGGACATTTGATTCCACCTGGATTGAGGAACTCTTCATGTTATTCTGTAAACAAGAAATTCAAAAACTAGATTTGGGTCTGTTGCTTCATATATATCTGTGACGTTGACGAGGAGAGCTGTTAACCAGTTTTGTTGTGACAGTTCTGAACAATTACAATAAAAAGTATCTTATGTCATTTTAAATGAGGCTGAGGTTCGTCATACAGCAATCAGACTCCCTGATCCAGATCCAGACTTTTTAAACAAATCTCACAATTTTAAAACTTTTAAACAGACTTTTTCAAGTGAACCTGACTTTTCACAAGAACTTATCCCCCACAACCCCCAACACCCAGATGCATCCATATATACTGTACTCGTACATGTATGACAATAAATAGTGAAGTTTCTGAAAAACACGGATAATAACGCATGAAATATTCAGCGCAGATTCAGTGCAAATATGATTGACAGTTAACCCCCCCCTAAAAAAAAAGAAAAACACCAACTGTCAAAATACGGAGTAAGAAATACAGCAAACTCACATAACAAGTTACAAAAACATTTCCAACTTTCTGGAAGAGGAAAATGTTTCCACACAAAGCCAAATGGAGAAGTTTCACGGCCCTTTAAGAGATCATTAGTGATGAGACCGTAATCTCTAAACCTCATGTCCCGTTTCTAATCCATGCAGAGATGGGAGATTTAGATTTTAAACAGCTGTATCTATATTTATATTCTAAAAAAAACAGTCATAACATAAAGCACAATGTGAGTCCGGGAACACCTCGGTCTCAGAGTTGCATCAGCCCGCTCCCAGTTTTCCATCGCATCCCCGTCACGTTCCAAATTTCCGAGCCCCTCCGCTTTCTCTGTCAGCTGAAAAGTTCAAGCCTCTCTAATGTGGCGTCTTGAAAGGTGAGACGAGGACGGGGTCAAAACAGACAAATGTGTGGAAAAGTGGCACGTTTCACACCAAGCCGCCAGCGACTTTCTGCACAGGCAAGCACCCTCACGCCTCGCCTCCCTCGCTCCCCTTCCCCGTTCGCCTCTCATCTTTTGTTTGCTCTGAAGTTCGACATATAGACGGAGGCCCTATCAAAAATCACAACCAGATGAGAACTTCAGGGAGGGGGAGGAAGAGGAGGAGGAGGAGGAGGAGGAGGAGGAGGAGGAGGAGGCGGCGGCGGCGGCGAGCAGGTAGAGATGAAGAAAGAGCTAAAAGCGTTTCAAGCTATTGCTGAAACAATCCAATTACAATGCCTATCAAACTTAGCTTCACAGGTTATAGCTTCTAATTGCCTGACAAAAATTGACACTTCAGTCGCAACAGTGTAATATAATAGGGGGCCAAATTAAATTTGATCGAGGGGCAGAAAACGATGCTATCACTCAGCAGTGCGGAAAGGAGGAGATCAACTAGCATGATATAATGGATCAAAAATGAAAATTATTCATTAATCGCGTTGGGTTTTCCAATAATGGAAATGACACAGTTCAGACGTCTTCCTAAAAACACTATTAATTAAAGGGATGATAGATCTAACAAGGCATGGAGCCCAGAGAAATCACTCCACCTCTTTTCTCCCCTCCCTCTCTCATGCCTGTCAACTTCTTGCTTCCCTTCTCTTGCTAGCTCTTCTGTCTTCTTTCTTCACTGTATTCCTTTCCTCCGACAATACTCCTTAAACATTTAGCACATATGCTTGTTTACCTCCATCTCTGAAATCATTCATTAGGTCAAAAGTTCCCAGGGTCTGCCGACTGAAAGTCTCTGAAAAGTCTTCAAGCTTCAGATGTCAGTTTCTGAACTCTCTGTCTCACAGTGGCCAGTGGGAAAGAGGGCGAGCAAGGCAGCGTTGGTACTGTGTTGCATCAGGATGAGAAGCTAACGGTCAGTAATGGATAAAAAAAAATCTAAGCTCCTTAAATTCCTCACTTCCAGAAGAAAGACCCCAGCACTGTATGATCTGTTAAAGTGCTGAAACTCCTCCTCTCAACATGCTGCAATAGAAAGAATGAAAGAAAATGTTTCAGTTAAAAGTTGTACGTCACTCCTTCCATCAGGAGCATTATGAATTAAAATATTTAGGTAATTCATGAACTAATTGTCCTACACAGAAGCTGTTGCAGAGCTGCTGTCTCTGTAAGCAGTTTTTTTCAGTTGAAGCTGTGCGTCTTCTCTCCTGTTGAGTGAATGAGGAGTGCCATATTAATCCTGGACTCGATTCTGTTGTGACAGCAAAATGAACGACGTTTAACTTTAATTAACATTAGCCTCCATCCACACTACCTGGGATCCATCTGCTGCCCTAAACGGACTGAACCTGCCTGCTGTTTGTAGTTTATCTGAGCCATTTTCTCTCTGTTGTCAGAAGTAGGTATCATTAATCAGTGTGGTACACCTTAAAGACTTGTATATCTTCTTGGATGGTAATGAAACCTACAATGCTATGTTGTGCAATTTAGGGTAATTTCCATTATAATTTTGATTTTTATCACTGCTTCAACACCATCAATTCACTTTATATTACGTGGCAATAGTGATGGCTGCAAAGCATTAAGCCAAACGTATTTTTTATATGTAAACAATACACAAATCGATGCTATGAGCACCTCTGACAACATCTATGAATTCAGCAAAGCAGAGAACACAAGAGGAAGTTTCAACTAAGCTTTTTACAAGTTAGTAACAAATCACATTTTCAAGAAGAAGTTTCAGAGCTGCTGTCTCTCTTTTCTTGTTCACTGAGTTCAGCGTTCGCAGTGTCCAACAGATACTACTGGCCCTAATGATGACTAATTCTATTAAATGTTGTCTCGATAAGGGAAGTGATTCAGTTTTGCTGACAACTTGGAATTCCAATCTGTAAACCAAAACTGCTGGACTCATCCAGCGGTTGCTTTCCTATCCGCTGTCTGGAAGTGGTGCTGTTTGTTGCAGAGGTGGACCCTCATTATGTTCCTCTGCACAATTTTACTCCAAAGAAAATGTTTTTTTGGCAAACTATTCCCACAAGACATCTTTCATCGTGTCTTTTTATATTGAGCTGCACCCGTCAATTTAATCTGGCTTAAAAATGCACATATTAACTGCATGTTCGTCATGGGTTTTGATTTACTGTTGAGGGAAACGGTGTTGGAATCTGTGTTAGTCTCATTTCCTGTGTTTTCTTTTTTCTTTTCTTCTCCTTTCATGAAAAGGCCTTTAATCAGTCTGACGCAGGTGTCTTTTTACTTTTGTAGCAGCGGAGAACTAACAAACATCCAGCTCCATTTAGAAACCATTTGATCACCTCACATGATCTTCATCAGCAGATGCTAGGAAACGTGGATTTTAAAAGTTTGGTTCATTTAAAGCACATTCAAGAATTATCTTTGGTGTGTGTTTTTTTTTTTTTTTTTTAAAGACATTCGCAACGACTAATTTTGGAAAATTGGCCTCAGAGAAGGCCTTAAATACACCACACAGCACAGTCGGACTCTTCAGCACCATGGAGAACTCCATTCTCCTCCATCGGTTCTGCACCAATCAGCTGTGGAGCTGAAGCAGGCTGAACAGTGTGAGCGTCACCTGGCATGAGGGCCTCCGAGCCAGGCTGCTCCCTCTGCTCCAGACACCCTCAGCCATTGGCTGAGAGCTGTGTTACTTTCATCCCGTGGCCCTCGCGCGACCTCGCCATCCATCCCCCCCGCGCACGCTGATCCACACGCACAGTGGCACTGGATGTCCAGGAGTACGGCAGCAGACTTTATTTAATCTGTTTTCCTCGGCGTTAATTGGGTCAAAGCTTCCTTCTCTGCCTTCTTGATGTGCAAATGAATGTGGCATCGAGGGACGCCCGCCCATCACTCCACAGGCACATTTACAGGACACCTCAGGGTGCCGGGCCGCCGTCTGTGACCTGTATATGGCAGATGAAGGAGGGGCAGGGGGGTGTAAGGTTGTCAGTACCGACCTGGATCAGAGAGACTGGAGCGGCGGAGGAAAAAAAAAAAAAAAAAATCCCTGAGTTAATTATTGCAGTGGAAGCCTGGAGGCCGTACATGTCACCCCCACTCCTAATGAAGTTTACCTTCCACATCCTGCAATACTGGAGTTTCTCTGGTATTTAATATTGCATGTTCCAGATCAGAGATGTGTTCGAGAGAAGGTCACAAAGAATAACCACATGTATGCGCTGCCAGCGATCTGGCTGGTGCGTCGTCTGCCGAGACTGCTCCAGCGACCGAACGCTTCCACTGCTGTGGAAAGGAAGTCGTTACCAACATGCCGTCTTGTCGCTGGTTAGCTTGAGCTAACCAAGTCTTGGCTTGTTTCCAGCTTCCCTCCCTGTGATAGCTAAAAGCCGAATGACAAGATCAAGATATGAGGAAATTCAGAGTCCATCATTAAGCTCAGCATTCAGACTTTTCACTGCACATCTTGTCGCAGTCTTCAGTTTTGCAGCAACAATAAAAGTTACCAGAACTCTTCAAATAGCCTGGTTTACAAGCTTATTCTATTTCATTTAAGGGAACAAATTTACGATGCAGAAAACTGTCAAATAATATCTGAAGTGTCACGTCAGACATTACACATGTGCTTTTTACTTTATGAAAACAATTTTTAGTCATGACAAACATTTACTGAGACACTGAAAGAAACATAAAATAGTTTCAGCAGACTGTACATACCTGGAGACCTCAAGAGGCCAAAACTCAGATATCACCTGTGCACCGTTGTAAAACCGACAATATGAGTCAGTTAAGATGTGCAGCTGCTCATCAATTAAACACAGTGCAAAGATGATATAATTTACTAACAGCGTAGGGAATAAAGTGCGACTCCTTTACACATGATGGCATTACACTTGTTAATAATGGAGGTTTAAATTAAAATAATTGAGAGGCTATTGACATCAGCTGGACTTTTGTCATATAGGAAAAGAGTTCAATTTTAATTTTTGAGCTCATTGAATCAATTTCTACTTTTAACATCAGTGTCATTTAAAGTCAAGTTACCTTTAAAAAAAAAAGCCTGTTTGGATGTTGGCTATCTAAGTGCAGCTGCTTCCTCTCTTTTGGTTCATAAATTCATTTATTAAGAGAATTGCTGAATTATTGCAACGCTTATTCATTGTCCACAGGAAGTTTTGCAGTCCGTATGACTTTAGTATGAAGCTGTATGACGCTAGTAACTGTAACAAATCAGAATTTCCTAACATCAACCAATCAGATACCGCACTCATTATTCTGTTGTGTTTAAAGTGATGCATGTATGTTAAAGATATAAATTGATTTAGAAGAATATAAACAAGTTTGATTAGTTGCCATCATGTATCGTCAGACATCTATTGTAAACAATGTGCACTGACATCTCTGCTGTGCATTTTTAGTCTGTTTACATACAGTGAAAATAGACAATGTGTCTCTACTTAACGTATGATCAGGCTAGACTCAAGACTAGTGGTGTGTATCGCCTAGTATCTGGCGATACGATTCGCATCACGATTCATGGGTCACGATTCGATATATCCCGATATATCCCGATACCAATGTTCATGACGATTATTGCGATACTTTAGGAACAATTAATTTGTAAATTAGTAGTACTTCATGAGAAAACTTGTATGAAACACATTTTATTTATCCCAAATGCAACAGAAGCACTCAAGCAACTATATTTAACAGCAAACAAGTTGCAGGCTACTTTTTCATTTAAACAGTAAATGAAAAATAAAGGCTACATATACCTTCAATAATGTAACATGTTTTGAGAAAATAAAGTGCAATCATTGTAAAACCTTGAATTGAATTGAAATTCCTTTATTTGTCCCACAGGGGGGAAATTGCAATGTTAAGCAGCACAGAGAAAAGAAATAGAAACAGAAAAGAAATGCGAAATATGAGAATTTACAAGGTCCAACCATACATAGAAAAATTTACTATAAATTTAGGATAAATATAATTAAATAACAGATACAAACTAAATGCCATAATTTAAATATAAGTTTCAGACAGATATAAAGAAATAAGATACACTAACAGATATAAATCAAATATAAATTAAATATACATTTAAGACAGAACACATGTAAACTATAATATTAATAACAGACATGAGTTACATAGTATTTAAATATACATATAGGACAGACATATGTACAATATTATAGAAAAATGTGAGAGACATGAAAAGACAAATACACAGGAGTGTCATTTAGAACAGTGTGTGGTGTGTGTTTGGACTAGTTGGAGCAGTGCTGGCTGTAGAATCTGATAGCAGCAGGGAGTAAGGACCTGCTGAGGAGGCAACGCTCCTTCTCACACCTGGGGGGACGCAGCCTGTCCCTCACACAGCTGCCCAGGGCCCTCAGGGTGTCCTGCATGGGGACATCCTGCTCAAATGCATGTGGGTTGGTGGTGTTTCCGCTGTATTTGACTTTTGCAAAGCACATTTTACAAATGGCGTGGCTCTTATATGTCCCTCCGTCCTTGTTGTAAAAGCCAAAGTGCGTCCAGATTCCGGCTTTATAAATATTCCTCGGAGCGTCTCCCACTTCCTCCGCCACGGGAGACTGTTGTGTGATCCAATTACCGCGAGACGGTAGTGTAAAGAAACCACCCGGGAGAGCTCTCACGAGATGCTGTTCTTCCTCTGGCGGACTGGAGGCTCTGCAAAGCTCCTGGTGTGGTGTGCTGCCAACAAGTGGCCAGGAGTAAAAGTGCAGCACATAAAAAGACGCTGCAATGGATATTTGCCAGGTAAATACATAATTAAAAATCGATATGGACGTATTTTGAATCGATGCGAGAATCCCGTGACGTCATATCGCGATATATCACCGAATCGATTTTTTTAAACACCCCTACTCAAGACTCTGCAGCCGTCGGCATGTGAAAACACATTCCACTGTACAGTTATACGTTTCTGAAGGAATTTAAAAAGGAAATAATCATATTCACCATTTCACTTCCAGAAATTATAAAGAAACTTATTAATTCTCTCTGTTAAATACAAAAAACGCTTTGATCCACTGTCTTGATTGTCCATGGGTTCATGGTTACTATTTTACACTTTCCATTCAGTGTCTTTTTCGACCAATAATGCAAAAAGTATATACATTTTGTCATTGCTTAACTTTTTCTAATTGCTAACTATGGTCAACCAAGTTTGCTTCAGAAACGGTTCGTGAAGGCGGATCGTCTGACACAGGTTAAGCCACACCGACAAAACCCGGACACAAGTTTAAACTTGGGCTGAATGGATTTCAATAACGGAGTGACCCTTTAAATGTTTTTCTGACAGACTCTAGTAAGTAGTCTACACATGGTGCGACGACTCTCTCTGAAATTACCATGTGAATATAAAGCAATCATGGGTTGTAAATGGAGTCCTTTCCTTCAATAAGAACCTCACAGCTTGAGTCTGAGAATCATTCTGTGGCTCATCATCAATGGACATAATTGCATTGACCATAATCCTGCAGCAAAACAATTTATCATCAAACGTGAAGCAAAAAGCAGCTCATACACCCCAGGCAGGGAGCTGGTGGCGCCCTTAGTCATATAATTGGGTATCGATGGCCAATGATCTCC
Organism: Salarias fasciatus; assembly: GCF_902148845.1. NCBI lineage: Eukaryota > Metazoa > Chordata > Actinopteri > Blenniiformes > Blenniidae > Salarias > Salarias fasciatus. The sequence goes on along the minus strand of NC_043763.1, from coordinate 19,068,500 downwards.
TTCATTTCGCCTCTTTCCACTTGGGCACACGCTGGAACGCCCAGACAACCCAATCACACCCCCCGCTGGGAGGGCGGGTCCCAGCACCCCAGAGAGAACTTGCATGGACTGCCTTTTCCCATCCTCAGTTAATTGGATAAACTTCCCAGGGAAAGTGAAGCAAAGAGAAAAGAGAACGTGAGTGAGGATTTGAGTGGCGCCAACAAAGAGTGACTGAACAGTCTTAAAACTTTTGTTTTTATAGTACTGGCGATACTTTTCGGTATTTTCACGGACATAACTGTCTTCCCATCAAGGTAACTGCCTGAACCATCATAGAAAATGTGGAACAAAAGGCCAAGCTACTGTTGTGATTAGTAGTATTCATAAAACTGCAGGGAAAACCAGAACTGGGAAGAGTATGAAGAAAAAACAAAGTTTTAAACTGCAAATGTTTGCAACATGTTTATCAGGATTACTTCTCGAGAATCAAAACCTGCCCGGTATGTTAAAGGGTTTCCTCTGACCCCACATTTGTCCTGCTGAAGCTGTGTGCCTGCTTGTAAATGAATGAATAATAATGTTTAATCAGGGATGTTTACAGCTTTTTTAAATACATTTAGAGTCAAGTTATTCATAAGCTTTGATCTCCCTGAGGCACTGTGTTGCACAAATGTCTGATTTTGAAAAAACAAGGTCGAAGTTGAAGAAAGCATTACAAAGCGTTTATCCTATCAGGCATACATTCTTAATAGCAAACAGTCTATTCATGGTTTTAGTTAATCAACACCTCAGACCAGCACAGAAGTGCTGTTTTTGGCAGATCCACCTCTATTGCCTTCTCTCCCTCTATCTCCATTTCCCCCTTTCCTCACTCCCCTGCGCTGTAATGATCAATGACCTGGAGCAGCTGACTTCGCCTCCTGCCCCTTCACCCTTTGTCCTCCTACTCTTCCTTCAGCTTTTGGCAGGTACTGAGGCCAGGAGGAGCAGAGGGAGGGGGACAGGGTGTGGTGGCTGCTTGGATGAGGGACAGGTGGAGTCCAGCTCGGGGTCGGCTCCGGGGCCAGGCGTCACATAAATCAACCTGACGTGTTCACCCAGGCCTGCCTGCCTACGCCTGGGCACTCCAGCCAGCGCCAGGCCCGCTCCGCTTTCTGCGCACCCGCCAGCACCCATGCGCCCACTCACCCACGCGTGTGCCCCCCCCACACCCCCCACATCCCCAACCAGCTCTGCCCCTTTCCGCCGGTGCCAAGCCTCGGTTCAAGGAGTGAGTTTGGAATGGGTCAGCGGACGGGCTTCCAGGCTTGCGGGGCACGCGGTCTGCAAGTCTTTCAGGTCCCTTCTGGTATGTTGGGTACGATGCCAGGGACAGACTAGGGCGGGGGGTTGCGGAGAGTGTGTTGAAGGAAGTCACATATCTCTCAGGGACAGGATGCTTGTCACTGGAAGACAAGATTTCCATTGACTGCGCTTGGTTTGATTGTGAAGTTCAAAGCTCAGTCAGAAAAAAAGTGTCCTAAAATACATTTTGACAGCTTTATGGCACGGATAATAAGGAACTGCCTGTCTCTGTTTTCAGACTAAATGTGTTATTAAGATAAATTATCTCAAAATATTCCTTACTGCTGTTGCAAGGGACAATCATTCAAAAAAAAGTTTCTTGAACTTCTTGAATTATAAGTTTCTCGATTTTCTATCATTTCCATCAACATAGTGATTTTTTAAATGGTTGGTTTTATAACAAAATACATCAAGATGTATTAGTGCCCTCTCCACACAGTGAGAACCCTGGGGTTCTGTTTTCAGATTAGCTGTTTGCATTTAGAGGCCTGTCCGCGGTGAACCCTGCCTTGACCGCTAATGTCAGCTGGGATTTGCTCCAGTCAACCCTGTGACCCCAGGCAGCATCGAGCAGTCAAAGAACATAACTGAAAACTTAAATTTGAGGTTAAACAATCTATTAAACATATTTGTCCTTTGGATGCAGATCATGAGAAAAGGCTGTGGGAAATTAGAACTTTACCATGGTTTTTACATATTTCTTAACGCCGATATACAACATTATATGTTCATTCACCTGCTGGCAGCAGGCTGAAGGCTGGAAGGCAAAGTACAGCTGTGCAGGTCAACACATGCACAGCTGGGCTTTGGCACCTGCATTTAGAAGGATTTCCACACATAACCCACTTTTACAGCATGAAAATAAACAATTGTTAAAGCGCTATTGAAAGCTCGAGTCCCGATGCTATTTCAAACACATGGACAAGAGCAGAAAACACCTAATACACACAGACAATTCAGAGTCGCCAATTTGCCCTCAACCCTCAACCTCATAGTTCAATCAGAAAGTATGGAAACTGTTACAGTTTATCAGTCATAAATAGCCTGACACTGTTCATATTCTTCTTTAAAAGGCACGCATGAAATTTAAAGTTGCTCTGCACTTGGAAGACATGCCTCTCTCCTCTAAAATAATGACACATTAAAGTCTGCATTGTCAAGGGCCTTTTATCACTTTCTCAAGTTATCGTCCACAAGTTCTTGTTAATGTCTTTTCCCACTTTTGCTCTCCAATTCATTATTTTTCCAGCTAATCTCCAGAGTGGATAAAACCCTCTTAAATCCTTCAAAACAATTTCTTGCCAAGTGTCTGGTAAAAAAAAAAAAAAAAAAAATGTATATTATTGCCCCTGTTAAATTAATACTCAGTGCCAATAAACTATGGATATCTCTGTGCCTTCAAAGTTGGTCTGGCACCTGGGACTGCTGGGAGGGAAATTGCACAAGATTTTAAGAACGGGAAGAGAAACAGTTGAGGGCAAATTAAATTGCCATCTTGAACTCGCCTGTTAGGGATTAGCGGTTAATTGTGATTTGCGTGCCGTGTCCCTGGCCATCGCAGCAGTGTCGCTGTAAGTTGTCTGCGAGCTGGTGATAGAATACTCACAGCTCCTGCTTTCATAATTGGATGGAGAAGAACGCGAATCACACAGACTCAGAGATTATCATCCGCGGTGGAATCTGGGGGCGGCAGCAACCACAGTTCGGTTCTCCTTCAACAGGTCTGACACTTTATAACATCGCCGGCTTCAAAGAGTCTTTGTCTGTCGCCAACTGTTTGCCACGTCTTCCGTCCGGCCCTTGAAGGCTGCGAGGCAGGAAAGTGTATCAATTAAACACATTTTGCATTGTTAAGTCGCTCGTCTCGGGAGAGCACATCTGACGGTCCACATGTAGGAGTCATGTTTATACATGCTGGGATGAAATGCTGCGTTGAGTGTGTACATACGTGCCAGTATGTGGGCTTGTGAAAAGTAGGCAGTATAATCACAGCATTATCGAGCTAGACACTTAAAGATCTGGCATTGACATTTTTCAATCCATTCCCCATTCAAGCATTACTCTTACTGATCATGAATGACTACATCATGCGTAGATTAAGGACAAAATAAACCAAGTGAGCAGAGATGTTTAAGCCAATGGATGTGCAGTGGTAAACCAAAGACTTTGGCAGACTTCCATAAATACCCATCCAAAGATCCTCTATGAAGCTATATCCGACTTAAGACCTGATTTACTCAGAACCCGTATAAAGCATGCTCAGTTGAAATGCTCATGCGAGTAGACGTCGCTCTGAGCCTTTAACAGGTGATCAACTTATGATAATACCATGATTAACATCACGCTCAAGGAACATTATTTAAATGAGGATTTTGCCTTGTGTACACAGGAACAATCTACTGGAAACTGTATTTTTCTGTGTTGATTTGCTTCAGGTTGCCATGGAGTGATTGGATCCAGCGCTGAACAAGGAGCCAACAATGGGCCAATTTGCAAGTTTTCAAAAAAAAAGTGATAAAAACTCCTTTTTCACTGGATGATAGACCTTCAGCTTCTCAACTCATTCACTTTTATGACCTCTACTATTTGAGGTTTCTCCATTGCACCAGCCTCCCTCTCATTTATTTACACACCTCATATTCGCTCAACACACCATCATCCTCCTTCTCCCAGCAGATGTTCACCTCTGCAGGTACGTCTTGTGCTGGTCTCAAGCTGAAGCACAGCGCGTTGTATCAGGAAGAACATCTGGCTTGAAACTTTTATCAAAATAAACATGTGGATAAAAGAAACAAATGACTATTACTGTTTTGTCTGTGTATTATTCCTCTGTCATTTCTGACCAAAACTTCCCAGAATAATAAGTCCAGGAGTCAAGCCACAGCTAGGAAGCAGAGTCTGTGTATAGATCTCTGACTGAGTACACTTGTGTGTGCGTCTCTGATGAGGAGATTAGTTGCTGGGCTTTCAAAAAATGCCACGCTGTTGACCTCGGCCCTGCCAATAGCACCGCATAGAGGAGCTTTGAGAGGGAATCTAATCTGGATCTGTTTACTTCAGAGCACTTCAAGATACTCATCTGGTATCATCCTTTCTGACACGCACACGCACGCACGCACACACACAGTGATAAAAGCAGGGTTGCTGAGTGCAGAGCCGCAGATAGAATCAACACACACACACACACACACACACACACACACACGGACAAACCATCATCACTGCAGACACACAGAGTCAGTATCAATACAATGAGTACAGAAGAGAATAGAATCATGACTATGAAATGTCCCTATACACAAACTAATTACTGCAGTGTAACATGATTTGCCCCACTACAGAAAGGTTCTGGTTCTCATATACATACACACAAACACACACACACACACACGTGTCCCCACAATCTATTAGTAAACACTTCTCATAAGAAACCTAAACAATGCATGCACAGTCAGATTTATGTGACACACACACAACGGCAAATACTCATGAGCGCACGCACGCACGCACACACACAATACTCACAATATTATTTTTGCAATCAAATTTTTAAAAAGCGGGAAATACCTTGTGTCATATGAAATCACTCCCGTTAATACATGTAATGTGTAAAAACAAATAGGCAAAAAAGGTGAGCATGCGAAGAACCACATATTAATAATTAATATGTACTGTAGGTGAGCATGGCACCAAACAATATTTGCATTAAATGAAAATTACTTCCTAGTATTTTAATTGATAACTTTGCATTCTCTCTTATCTGTCATGCTCCCAGAGACCCCCATTTAAAATAGGAAAGTTTGATGAGACTGGTGTGAAAACAAATATTTGCTGCTGGGTAACCAGCGGCTCCATGCGCTGATAATATCAATAGTATATATATATTCTCACCATTAAGTTTCTTCATCACAACAACACCAGAAGAAATACAAGATCTGACCTTTGCTCATTAATTTAATGGCGTTTCTCTGAGAGAGGAAAACAAGACTCATTCCATATCTTCTCTTCATAAATCTCAGAGATAATGACACTGAAGTGAAATGATATTGCAAAGACCTTTGCCAAATACAAATTTCATTATCTTACCATCTTGAGGAAAAAAAAAACTGAACAAAACAAACAAACACGCACAGATCCCCAGTTAAACAGAGACTCAGACATAAGCTTCTCAGATGTGTGTGAATTGCCAGCATGGGAGAAAACTCCACGTGACTCTGAGCAGTTGTTTGATTCCAAACTTGAGGAGAGACGCTAGAATAAAAAAAAGCCCGAATGTACCCAGTCCTTCATGAACATCTGAATAGGTGAGGATCACATGTGACAGCAGGGCTGCATGGTGGTGTGGTATTTCCCACATTCACCTCACGGCAAGAATAATCTTAATAACGGGTTAAATTTTGGGCTCATGTCTTTCTGTGAGTAGTTTGCATGTTGTGCATGAGTGTTCTGGTGTTCTGGCATCCTCAGTCCAGAGACATGTGTGTTCGGTTTATTGAGGAAGCTAAATCTGTCGATGCCAACTTTGGCAAAACTTATGAAAGATTGGCCCAGTTTACATGGGTGTTTTTTTTACGATTGAAAACAATTGTTTAAAAAGAATTTGCAATCCACGTTAAATTCTGGTATACAAGGGCCCCCGACTGAAGAGGATCATTCAGTGTCTGTGACATGCGCAAGAGGTCTCCCTCCCACTTTGTAGGTTCTGATCTTTAACGTTATAGTCAGCAGCCTTCAGCTTCGTGCAGTGTGTTTTTATCTGCTGGATATCTACTCAAACAACACTGCGCACTGTGAAAGCGCTCCACTTACAGGCCCCGCCTCGTCTCCTTCTCCACCGGCGGGGCCCCCGCTCAGCTGCAGGCGACCCACTGGCAGTCTGCAACGGAGCTGTTTGAACAACTTGCAGGTGCAACCACGCCATTTGCAGACATTTTGTCTCTCAAGTGTTTGCTCTCTCAGGGCTTTTAGTTTTTTTCTTTCCCAATCTCTGTCCAATTGACCTTTTGCTAACCTCGCCCCCAAAGGGGTGTTTTCTTTGTGAGCTCATGTTAGCCATCTAACGTTATGTTTCATCAGCTTACATTGAAGTAGAACACATCGTTCTAACAGGCAATTTAAATTGATCTTTCCATCTTTCATATAGCATTTTGTGAACACACAGCCTACTCCAGAGGACCAAAACCCTGCACTTGCTGTTTAAGTGGCGAGCCAGAGTACTAAGCAGCTGGGAAAAGGTCAAATCTTCAGCTTTTGTCTCAATTTCATAATTCCTGCTTCCTGTTTTCTGCTCACGTCACTACATGCGAGGGAATGCATGCGCACAACGAATTACCAACCCGTACAACATGATCCACTGCCTGCTGCTGTTTGTATGAGGCACGAGCGGATTATCGATCGGGGTCGACTACCTCGTACAATCGTATAAGCCTACAGGTACAAACACCAACAGGTGAACGTCAACTTTACTGAGGAACTGAGCTATGAACTGAGGAGAGAAGGTTGATGGAAACTTTTTGCAGACCTCAGTTAATACTGGGACATACTGGTAAACTGTCCAGTGTGCAATTTTCCTAAATGCCTATTGATACTCTGCTAGAAGCAACAGAAGAATAGAAAACACTTTACAAGCCCCATTTGATCGACAATGTTTAAGTAAAAATAGGAAAACTTTTGTTGTGTTTGGGTGTCTTGTTTACACAGCAGTGCTTTTTAAAAACGGCTACCAGGGTGGAACCCCCCCAGAGCGGCATAACTACCTGTCCATATTCTTTCATTTCAGCGTTTTATTTAACAGTCACACATAATAGCAGTCAAGTGTCCAGACAAATGTCCCTGTACTCCCACTGTTAATGGTTACTGCATACAAAGCATTTTGGTTTCAGTGTTTCTACCGTTTCATGTAAATGTACATCCTTTTCAAAACATTGCTATATAAACATGAAACTTTTCTGAAGCAAAAACACTGTTTTCACTTAAAAAACGTTAAACATGAAACCTTAACCCCAGGAAGCAATTTATCTAATAAATCATCCCAGTTTTCAGAGGCATTCCATATTTGCTGTGGGTTTAGGACAATGGGTAATTTGCCTGTATTGTCTTGTGTTTCTCACCATCCGCCTCCGAGTCCTGAACCCTGGAATTTGAGTGTAGACTCAGAGAGGATAAATGATAAGTTAGTGCAGCATGTACATCTCCACCTGCTGCATCAATATTCCCAGCCACATAAATGGTAACTGGACTTTCTTCTGTACTCTTCAGCAATCGCACAGTGGTTCACTCGATCTTTCATTTGCAGTAAGATACTTCCCCACCATTTGGAGTCGCAGAGACACTTTCCCCCATCAACAGGCGGCAGTGAGAACAGAGACGAACTGAGATTTGGTACGAACTATAAATTCGTATGATCTCAAGTTACGTACTGTGGAGCAGATGTTGTTCTTCCTCACTATCTCTTGATATATCCTCTCCTATCTACACAACTCCTGTCATCCTTTCACCTCCGCCTCCAACCCCTCCCCATACAAGCCCACACCCCACCCTCAGACCTCCAACGCACCCCACCAGCAGCGTCCCGTTTCTCATTTCCAAACCATTACACTGTTCTGCTCAGCTGAAGCGCGTCCATATATTCCTAAAGGGCTGGTTAAACTTAATCATTAGCCTAACAAGTTCCTTGCCCTCCAAATGATCATCCTCAGAATTAAAGGGATTTGTTCTGGAAGGTGAGCCGCTAACTGGGACCAAACTGAGTGGATGTTTCCCTCAATCGACAAAATTAACAGTGAGAAATCTTTGTGGTGTTTATTGAATAACTCTTAACAGCCTGAACCCACCTTTAACAAAAAAAGCTATAACTATATTTATATTATTCACATAAAATGATTAGGATTTCCATGAATCCATCTTTCCTCAAAGCTCAGATGAACTTTTCTCCTCCAGCAAGTTACAGCAAAGCTTCACATAACATTTCCATAATTCACACCCTCTTGCTGTTTATATTAGAGAGTAATATTACCTAATGTTAATGCCATGAAGAATGATATCAGTGGGGAATGTCAGAGTAGATCCATCTCTGACCCTCGAGGGAAAAACCCCACTGTTGACCTCAGCTTAGAGGACTTGATCGGCGAATTCACAGTACAGAGTTATTCTAACAACCCAGGACTGCTTAGTTAGCACCACTGGTAAAAAGAAAAACGGACAGCAGGGGACAGTTAAACAATAATTCCTTGGCAAAAGTGTTTCTCAGTTATTTGAGTGTTTCAAAAAAGTTCTGCAAATGTTTTCTTCAATTTTCACTTAAAGCAATGTTGTGCAAAATAGGTCTAACTCAGCACAATGTTTCCCATTTCCCACAAGTTGCAAAAGACAACCACTGTCTGTCACGAGGACAATCCTGGCAAACAATCAACTACCTCGCTGTCAGGGTCAGCTCATAAACCTCCCGTTCTTCCTTTAACCAAGGAGGTGAAGTTACTGGTGAAGGTCCCAGTAAAAACACACACGGGGGAAAAACCTGATTCCAGTAAATCCGAGTGGTGCAAAATCTACAGAATCGAAGTCCGAATTGCACCAGAAAGAAATATTTTCTCAACGTGACGAACTCAAGCTTAGATACTCACACACACACACCGAGACACACATAGGAGCCAGAGCCTGGTGGGCAGGGAAAGTAGCTAATGGAGAACACCAAGCTATCAGTGTTGAAAGTGGAAAGTGTGCCAGAGTTTCCATTCCTCTCTGTAGTGGCAGCTCTCAGGAAGTGTCCCTGCTATCACACAGTTAATTGTCTTTATTGTCTGCAGTGTTCCAACCAATATATTATGCTAATGTCAGCAGCTACGCCTGCTATGTACTATTTATTCATTCCCTGATAGCACTTCACGCACATACATGTTTTCTTTTAGAGGACCATCTGGCTCGGCATGTATGACCCGCTCAGAAATGCATGTATGTGCTAATTAATTAGCATTGCTCAGGAAGCAATTATACTGTGATGTAGTCCCTGCCGACAGTCACCCCACACACATGCACTCTCTCTCTCTCTCCCTCTCTCCGACTACTCCTTCCATGGCACTTGAACACACTTCATTAGCTTTGATGAGTGGAAGAGTGAACGGCGGTCCGAGTTGCTGTCACTTGGCATCCATCTTCGGCTGTCGCCCAGGCTGGAGCTGGACGGGCCAAAAGGGTTACGCTCAAAGGCCATCTGGTGTCAGATACTATGGGGGAGCAGCCCGGGGTTGATGCAACCACACACACACACGCACACACACGCACACACACACACACACACGCACGCACTCGGGCAGACTATAGCCTCATAAGTTTGCCAAGTGGCATAGACACACTCACACAACACGCATGTGATGCACGTCATTCGTAGCTCACTCACATTTTGCGTCTGAGCTGTCTGAGGACTTCTTTGCAGTCGTAGTTCTTCGAGGCCAAAACGAAAGTGCAGCAGGTGTTGGACATGATAAACCACACACTGGCTTTGACCAACGTTGACCAGTATAGAATATTAGATAGTAATGCAGTGACTTCTAGGACATCTACAACAAACCATAACAAACTAAAGAAAATACTTGATGAATGTAACGCAGGCAATCAGTCCAAACCGTGTTGTTTGATGACCTTGTAAAATTACGTACCCTTCACAGGGTTCCTTTTCTGTCATCCTCCCAATGTTTATCTCAGTGAATACTCTTTTTTGGTTTTAATATGTAAAGTTTTGTTTGGTCCCTCAGTGAACATCTTGTCAAAAGTTATATTTTTAAGGCCATGCTTAGTTTTATAGTTGAGTGACCCGGAGTACTGGGTCATCTGTCCAAATGTCTGTACTCACCATTGTTGATGTTTCTAACATATTTCTCACGTGTTTTTGTGATTTCATTGCAAAAGCAAAAGTGCCAACTTTTGAAAAGCTTACTAACAACATCATTTGGACAACAGCTCTCAGCCACTGCACCGGACGGGAGAACAGCTCAGCAGCTCCTTCAGTGGCCGACTGAGACACCCTCAGTGCAGGACAGAGCGCCACCGCAGGTCCTTCATCCCCACCGCTGTCAAACTATACAACTCCACTGTGTAGAATATTGCAATAACCCTGGACATTATAAAATCCTGCAATCATGGTCACTTTATAACTCCTCATAAGCAATCATGGACACTATTATATCGCCCATTCTGTTGCACTGAAACATATACATATTTGAATATATTAAAACTCCCATTATATTTTAGACTTATGTTGCATATAAAGTTAGATCTTTTCTTATATGAGATTTCTATTATTCTATTTGTAGTACTACTTATTCTTTATTTGCACATTTCCTCGCTTTTTTTGCAGCCGCCTGTGTGTCTTCTGTAATGGTAAATTTCTCCATGGTGAGATAAATAAAGTCTATTCTATTCTCAGCGTTTCTGCAATTCCTGTGTAAACAGATAAAATTTTCAAAACCCTGCCATGGAAACGCAAAACTTAATGCAAAAAAGGCGCATTTTAACTTGAAACACTGTCGTGAAGACGGGGCTTCACATCTCCAGTTTCCCCTATATGTATATTTTTTTTCCCATGTGAGGACTTAAGATTAATAGTTGAAAATTGTTACTTCTCATACAAGTTATCTTCAGTTTATTTTTTTTGCCCTAATGTTTAGTGTTGCCAACATTGTTCCCATTATAGATAAAGAATATATTGTATATGTTTTATGATTTATCATTAAAGTCCACGTTACATTGTGTCCAGTTTCAGACATGTTTTTAAATACTTTTCAGTCCATGCTTTCAAGCTAATAAACTAAAAAAAAAAAAACACACATTTTAACTCATTTTTTCCAAACTATACTTTGCTTACTGTCCTGGGAAGTGGCTTCATAGAGTAAATAATACATTTTGTTGCACATGTGAAAAGTTTCAATAGTGGACATTAAGTGGTTTAGAGCTGCATTTTTTCAGAGTAATGGCTTAAAAAAACAGTATTGGCTTTGACTCTGCAGTTTATTGTAGTTTATGTAAAAATTAGACATGTTATGAACTTTAATATTTCATATAAGTAAATTAAAATGCTACAAATGTAGTTCCAGTCACAGTGATTGAAACAGTACAGTACATCTCCCCAACTGCTCAGATTAAGATGAAGGAAAGTTCAAACAGAGCAGCTCTACACACTCTCATTCTCACTTGCCATATTATCAAAGAAATGAAAGTTTCTGGAATATCTACACCTTTAGGGCTCTTGCTAAAATGTTAAAAAGCAAATAAACGTCTTTTCATCATATTCTTACCTCATGAAATCGATGAGGGAAAACAAAACTGACCATAATCACACTGATGCCTTTAATAAAATGTTTAAAATGTTGCTCAGTTAAAGGGTTTAACAACCAGTCATCACTTTCAATTCAATACTGAAGCCCACAATAGCATTTTGTTGACAAATAATGTACCTACATATTATGAGACATTTGTATGTGTGTTTTTCAGTGCCTGTCACATTTTACCTTCAGTTCTGTCACTGCTATTAACTTGATATTCTTACTGTTTAAGGAATGTGGAAAAAACCAAATATGGTGACTTGACCTTTAAAGGGTTAATTATAAGGATGGGTGTCAGTGAATGAAGTGCCTTCAGTTTTCACCTGGTCTGCTGTTAGAAATTTCACCAAATGTGCATGAATCCACTGCAGTCTATCAAACGCATCTATACGAATCCTGAGTAAACAGCTTTGTGTCATATGCATGTAGGCGGCATGTTTTTTTTTTCCTCTGCACACAGTCTCCATGATGTCTGTGGTAATTTCATTTGAATATATGAACTTATCCAAATGAGGGTATTTATATTTCATGTCAGGCCAGGCGTTTGCATGTCACTTCCAACACGTGTAATTTATCAATAACCAGCAGCGGAGCATACAAGAAGCACCGTCGGCTCGCATGAACCCTACGACTGTGAACATGATTTCCATTAACACATGATAAAGAGGAAATGTGTGAAAGAATGTGGCGGCTGCACAAGTCAATCTCCAGGAGGTGCGCAGGAGGTCGTCCATTTTTTTTTATATCCTGATTTCATTGCAGTTTTTTTTTCTTCTTCTTTTTTCTTTCTAAGCAAAATTACACTCATGAAAGCTCATTGCGTGGCTTTGGGAGGGAGTATGCGTGTGAGCATGGTTTCGTGTGTTTGCCAGTTGCTCCTCAACTGAGTGCACAATGGTCCATTTTAATGTGGTACCTATCTCTTGCTTTGGCCCATGCATATTCATGGGGAGCTCAGACCGGGGTGGTGACACCGGTGGTGGCGGGGAGGGGCGGTGGGGTTGTCGGAGGTGGTGGGAGTAGCGGAGGGAGATGGGTGGGGAGGTGGGGGGATGAGGAGGTGGCGGTGAGGTGGGGGGGATGAGGCGTGCTTGTCGGAGTGTGTCACGTTTCCAGACCAGCGAATTTTTTTGATTAAAGTCCCTTATCCGTTTTATCATGCATATCCTCGCTCTGATTAAAGTGATCGGAGTCTGACACTCACAATGTCAGAGCAGAGAACCCAGGAGCACCTCCCTCCCTCCCTCCCTCTCTCTCTCTCTCACTATCTCCCTCCGTCACTCTCTCTTCCACTCCCCCATACCCCACAACACCACCCCATCCCCGAATGCATGCTTGGAATGTGCAAATCTGAGGTTGGTGACACTGGAGATGCGGATGTCCCTCTGACATCTACAAGAGGCACCGATACCGCTATACACACAAACACAAACTGTATTTACACTGTAAACACCAAACAAAAAGCACATGGATTATGACTTGGAACATCGACATATGTGAGGAATTCATGTAGGAAAATACTCATTTGTTGTTCTTATAGTGTTGCTTCACTGACTTACAGGAGAAGAACTGTGTCTCAAGTTAGGATGATGATGGAGAGGTTTATTCTTGTAGCTCTTGTTCAACAGTCTTTAATTGCCCAGAAATGGTTGGAAATTTAACTTTTTGAAAAAAAAAAAATGGCAGGGATCTTCAGTCTTTATGACCAAAGAGCCATTTATCCTCTCGTTGCCATCATGCATGTGTAATTCTTAAGTTATTTTGTGATTTTGGCACTATCTCATTTCAGGCTCCTTGACGTCCCCGCCTTGTGTCTGATTGCTGTTTCATGCTTTGATCCGTTTCACCTGTATGTGGCTTGGCTCATTTGAACTTTCCAGAGTCGCATTGTATCTCTTGTGATCTCAACGACTTTGTGAGTTTAGGTCATTTGGGTTTTTGGCGTGTGTATAAACATTTCTACTTTGTTTTGTGTCCAAAACTGAAAGTCATGTGAAGTGATGGCATTTCAGAAGTGAAACTACAGTGAAGGACTTTTTCCAGATTCATGACTTGAATTTTGTACCACTGTCTTTGTGAATCATGCAGATCTAGTCGTTCAAACTTCTGTTGCGTCTCTGTCCTGGAGGCGAGTAAGAGACGGCAACAGAGAGATGAATCAGTCAGATGAATCCTGTGTCTGTCGCGATTACACTTCAGTCTGAAACATGAACACATGAACAAGATGATGAACTTGCTTTAGCTTTAAAATCCCTGTGGAATGCGCACAGTCCATTTCCTAACTTATAGAGAGCATTGAAAGATTATGTAACAGATCATGATTCATGTGAAAGCAAATTTTGACATGAATGAAGGGTTAAAACCTTGTAAACTTTAGCTTAGTTTCTGTTCACTTATAATTTCTAGAAATACAATGACTGCGTCATTCTTCAGAACTAAGGACTAAGGTCAAGGACTTGGACAAGAAAACAATGACAACAAAACTGAACAGTTTGTGTGAATAATATTTTGGTTTCAGCACCAAATATGTCATTCTGTATATTCATTAGTTGCAAAAGAGTTCAGAACTTTGCTTGCTTTAATGTTTTTGTTTGGGTTTTTTTTTTAGAGCTTTATGTTCTTCGAAATTTATATGCATAATTGTGAGTATAAAATACCTTTTGACATTCATTTATTCTGATGCTTGCATGGTCACACACACACGCCACTCTGCGATGGCGGGCTGAATTACAACAGAGGTCTTTCAGAATGTCACCCCATGACGAGAGGATGCGTGTGGGTAGCACTGGGAGTGGGCGTCTCACACACACACACACAAACACACGCACACACACACACACACGCTTGATGAAACAGCTGGTCCAGACACAGCCGAGACCATCCAATCGGAAATAGTAATTAATGGCATTAGAATATTGCACAGTTTGGTGCCATTGAGGGACTGGATGACTTTAAAATGTGTAAATCCACAAACTTATCTGACCTAGCGACGGGTGGCTTTCCACCCCCTCAGCTAAATAGATTAATTATCTGCAGGGCCTGGTGCTGTCATTGGGAGCCACATGGATATCAGATCAGCCCAGATACCGCTGGAAAGCATTCCTTCTGCTAATGATTACAGCACTGCTGCTGCTTACGGATATGTTTACCCTGAGATTCATGGTGCGAGATGAAGCTCATATGCATGTCGCTGATACAGATGGAAAGGGGAAAAAAAAGCTTAGAGAAAAGCACCAAGCTGAAGTCCTGCATCACACCGCAACCTTATATTTATTTTATGAACTGGGGATTTTTATTGTAAAGATGCCGATTCCCACGATACACATTAAACAGCTTTTCAGTTTAACTGTACATGATACTGGCCATGTGAATGTTGTGTGCAGAAAACCCTCAGGTGTATAGCAGTATCTTAAAATGCTGCAGAAGCAGCAGAGTATGTTCTGATGCATTACATCCCGGGGACAGACAAATCATCTGAGATTTTGACAACCAATATGGAAAAAAAAGGGGAGAAAAAAATAACAAGGCAAAAGAAAAAATAGGGTCCAAAGTCCCAGAAAATGGAGAGAGCAAAGGATCTCAGGGGTAAGTATTAGTTGTCACCCCATGATCAAATAGTACAGGCCGGGAAGCGACCAGAGAGAGCCTGCGCCCGGGCAAAAAGAAATATAAAGTCCAGATTTAATTCTGATACGGAGAAATAGAATTTCAAAGCTGGATGTCTTATCGTTGGCATGTCCCTTTGCCGGACTGATTTCCCTAGCAAAAGCCTGTCAGTGCTATTATGTTGAACATGGAACCAATTTACTGCGCCAGCTAAACAGGGTTACCAGTGCTCTTGTACTCCCTAAATGTTTGAAGTTATCACACAGTGGGAAAAATAGCATTTTGAATGTTTGGGGAGGGGGGGCCGAGGGCCGGCTCGGACGGGAGTGGACTGTAATTGAAAAGTATCAATCAAAAACAAGGCAAGGGCCAGGGAGGGGAAGCTATTATGTTAACCCGGGCCGGCAGAGCGCTGAAAGAGCCCAAATGCATTTCTTTTGAATCAGTAATGCTCCCCTGCTCTCCAAGCCTCTAAGCCCTGCGACCGGGGGCCTCGTATCTCCGGACGGACAGCGGCAGGGAGGGGAAGAAGGGGATTATCAAGTGGCGCATGTGGCCATTACAGGCCTGTTTCGTGATGCTATCTGCCCTCGGAGATAAGCAAACCCCCGGCTGGTCAGACGTTTCCAATTTCTATACATGAGAGATGAAGACCTTGCGCTTCTGCTTGCCTTCACCTTTTTTTTTTTTTATGTTATTATATTTTTGCCTGCCCCCTTACTTTGCCCTCTCTGTATATTACAAGTGTCCTTTCACGTGTGCGCCGCAGTCCCACTGACCTGCTGCCACCAGTAAACAGCTGAACTTCACAGAAAGGCTCTGCATAGGGGGAGATTGAGATAAACTGGAGACGAAGAACGAGAGCAGGAGGAAGAGAGGTCAAGGATGAGGAGCGACTGCAGAAGGGCCTACAAGACAAAAGAAAACTGAGCTTGTTGTGGAGGAACCTCCTTTTCCTCGCAGTGTGGAGGATAACACGGTATGAAGTGACACATCACTGCAGCCAGTTAGTATCATGAATTTTTAATGCAGTTACAATTACTCAAGTCAGGATGAGCGTGTGAGTTATGTCTTTTGTTTCAGTAACGTTTGGCAGCGTACTATAATCAGTTGATTGCTTTATTCTGCATCTACCCATTCTTATCTGGGATGTGGTGGGCAGCCATATTACCTGGGGAACCGATGGGGATCAAGAGTCTTGACTCCTGGAACAACAGTGGTGACTTGTGCCCTGAGGGAATGGAACTAGCAAACTCCCAATCCAAGGTCCACCTCTCCAGTCTCTCAGCCATAACTGCTCCTTAAGAAGGAAGTAATAACTGTGATCAAGTTGTGATTTTCACCAACTTGCTTCAATATTCTCCATTGCATCAACTTCACTTGTCCATTTAAATGGCCCAATATTCCAGTTTTAAAAGCTTTTTTCTTTCACTTTCTTTGATACACATAATGTGTTCTGATTGAGACCAACTCATCCAGCTGAAGCAGAATATTCTGATGGAGTCCAGACGCTGCAATGCAAACAAAGTGAAAGGTATACAGGTGAACCTAACAACAAGAGGTCAAGGATGGAAAAGGAAATCCGAGAAGACAAAGAGAAGTAGTTCTTCAGACTAGTGTAAAGCAAATTTTGAGTATTTCTCTGCTAGCTGTGGAAGCACTTCCTTCTTTTTGTTGTAGCCACTTCGGTTGTCTGCTTCAATTACACAATATCCCCACTTTAAAAGCATTTCCTCTTATGGTCTTTGAAAATTCTGAAATGCCAACTAGGCGGTGGACGTAGCTGGTTGAATGCGTATTCTTATCAGAGGATCAGAACAAATGCATTTCATTTCATTGAACCACCCTTGTTGTGTTTTGGCCATGACTCAATCTGTTCTGATTAGGCTGGAGACAGGGACAACACACATATTCAAATGGACTAGACCTCAAAGGGTCACTGAACAATTTCCTCTGTTCATGGAAAAAGGATATTGCTCAGCCATTGGTATTCCCTTGTGGCTCCCCCCACCTTTTTCTGAGGGTCTTAGAATAAATTCCTGGATGCATTAACATATAAGAAAGTACAAATGACACAGAGTATAGCCAGTGGTTTTTCCACCAAATAGCCCTTAGTTAAGGACACCCTTAAGTCGAGGTCAAGCTCAGAGCCAGGAAAATTATGCATTCTCGTCGGGTCTGAAGCAAGCTGTGAGTTTTCCATGTATTAAAATGAATTGTTTTACAAGTTTTATCCCCCAGAAATGGGACACCACCGAGATCCAGTGAGCCAATTTCTGTGGTGCTGTCATGGTGCGTGAAAAGAGCCGGGCATACATTTCAATATCTTCCTCTGAGCATTTACTGTGGAGGAAGGAGAGGAGACTGATACTGGACTGCAACTGTTGTCTCTAGTGTTTTGGCAAGATTTTATTATCTTTGTGACTTATTGAATAAGAATACCTTATAAATCCCATGTTGAAGAAAATTGTGTCGTCCTCTGGTAACCTTGGTCCACGCTTTAGAAGTACTGCTTACCCTTGTTACATCTGCTTTCATGAAGCTTCCACTGGTTTTGTGAGTAAAGGATTACCGTATATCCAGCGAGGCCCTTCAACAACCTGAAACTATTAAATCAAGTAGGAGGCTAAATACAGTTATCATCTAGCCATCCATAAAAATGATTCTCAATTAACACAAATGAAGAATAAAACTTGTAATGGACGGATTCAGCATGTTTCATGTGATTTTCACACTATTATTTGAACTCAAACACTGTAACTTGCTGAAGCGAGATGTTTTTGGTGGAATACGGCTTCATAATATTAATCCATCCTGCCCTGTTGCGTTCAGAGTAGCGGGGCACTGGAGCCAATCACAGCTGACTATGAGTGAGGGTAGGACACACCATGAATAGGCCTCCAGTCCATCACAGGGCAAACACACAACCACACACACTCACAATCACATCTGTGTTTACCTGCTGCCAAATCCATCCCATACACACCAACAGAGGCCATGATAAAGGAAAGACTGCTGATCATTTCACTGGTCATATTGTTTTGGCTTATATTGGTTTATAACACAGTTTCTGCAGAGAGTCCTATCCAAAGTAATGAACATCCAAGTGATGCAATTCAAACAAAAATGTAGCAAGTAAATAAAAGACAAGTAGAATATGTTTAAGTTTAACTGGTCCAAGTTTGAAGAAACACGATGGTGCAGTGATGACCGCTCTTGCCTTACAGCAAGAAGTCCCTGGGTTCAAAAACCGGCCGGGGCCTTTCTGTGTTGTATGTTCTCCCTGTGTGTATGTGTGTGTGTGTGTGTGTGTGTGTGTGTGTGTGTGTGTGTGTGTGTGTGTGTGTGTGTGTGTGTGTGTCTTACACACGCATGTCAGGTTAATTGGCTAAATTGGCCCTGATTGTGACAGTGCACTGGGATTGGCTCCATGTGCCCCACAACCCTGGAAAGGACAAAGCAGCTAAGAAGATGGATGTCGTCAGTAAGAAGGAGTCTGGGTTAAAATGAAATACACTTTCTTTTTACTGACAGGAAAACAGGTTTGGGGGGGGGGGGGGGGGGGGGGGGGGTGGTCAGACTTACTCCAACGTTTTTTTCTTCATCTTGTTTTTTTGTATAAGGTTTACCCAGAGAAAAACACAAAGCTCTGAACAATCTACCAGAGTCACAAACTATCCTATCATCCTAGATTGTAAGGGGAGGTCAGAGTAGCTTCATAACATGCAAACTTCATACAGAAAGCCCTAACTTGGAGGCTCTTCTCACTGCATCCAGAGAGTACTGACAATGATCAAACCAGGAGTAAAATAATTAGAAGCTAGATTTACTAGGAGACATTCTGATAGAAGCGAGAGTGAAGGCGGTTTGCTATGTTAATGGGTGAAGGAATGGGAAGAATCAGAGGTTTGGGAGGAAAATTTGACTCCACAGGTATGCATCGGTAGAGTTGGAGCTAGCCTTCCAGATAGATAAACTGATATGTAAGGAGGAAGAAGGGAGAGATGGAGGGAAGTAAAGTAAGTATGTAGATGGGCAGGGATGGAGGAGGGTGTCAGACGGGCAGGCGGAGGATTTTTAATTCAGATTTCATGTGGGCTCACTCAGCAGTCACTGGAGTCTAAAGTGACTCTGGGGAGCCTCACAGTTCTATATGCAAATAGAGCAACGCACCTGGCCAGTGGAGCAGGCCTGCTGAGAGGTTACTTATGCAAATCTGATTGAGTGAGAGCATATTGCCAGAGCACGAGCAGGCAAGCAGGCGTGTGTGCGTGAGTGTACACACACACACACACACACACACACACACCACACACACACACAGTTATATTTCACAGGAGCTCTGGGACGCCATGTTCCCCCAGAATAGAGGTGGCAGACAGAGAGGGAAAGTATAAAGAAGAGGACAGTGGAGGGAAAAGAGGAAAGAAAGGTGGAGAATATGGAAAGGGTGAAAGAGAATGACAGGACAGATAAAGCCTGGAGAAGGTGAGGAGGAGGACGGACAGGAAGGAGGGGAGTAATGTCAGACGATCGAGGCAGGAGCTCAGGAAAGAGCAGGGCAGGGAACATTCAGAGGAGCATAATTCTTCCTGGACATAATCGCATCTCTCACTCCCTCTGTCGTCCCCTTTCTCCCGCCCGTCATGTGACTGGTGGGCACAAGGTAATTTCCTCCGCAGACTTTGTAAATGGGCTGAAATCCCAATATGGCCGGCACCTCTCTTTCTCGTTCCCCTTTTCCCTCAGAGGCTGGCATTAACCTGCTGATTAAGTGGTAGAGCTTGGCTGGAGCTCAATCCCTGCCTGATGCACGGGCCCATGATGGAGACAAATGACTAGAAATCACATTGGCATGAACAGGGCTCTCAGTCAGGCTGCCCCCCGGCTCAGGCCTCAGGCAAAAACACATTAATAAAGAGAGATTTAGCCCGGTGATGATTATTGATAACGCTGTGCATAATGTAAAATGCCAGCACGGATGAGAAAGAAACTTTGTGATGTTTTGTGTTTGCAATGGCAACACAAGTTCCCCTGCACAAGAATGTAAAGCAATCAATTGAGAAATAATCATATCGGTCAGCACCATTGTATAACAATTAAAGATGCATACATTTTTCATCAAGGACTTTTGAGCTGTTAAAAAGTAAAAAAGAAAAAAAAAAAAAACAAGCCACCCCAGCTTCATCTTGTGTATTGGAACATTGTTGTTGGATAGCTCACTAATGATTGTTTGCATCTGATCAGCCTGATTTTAGTAGACATTGATTATATACATGAGTAACACTTCAATGAGTAATTTTCCTCTGAATTTCGTCGTGGGTGAGGTCTCGTACGGTAAACATAGAATGATGAACAGATAATGTGGGGTCGACGATGCAGATCTAGCAGCTTTCTAAAAGGAGACCACAGTGTTCGAGAAGGGTTTAATTTTTCGATGGTTTGACATCATGCTGAATCCATTCGGACAAATAAATGCAGGTTTTTTTCCCCCTCGGTCTCTCGGCACACTTGTTCTGCTTTCAGATTTATTAATGCATGCAGTTTGGTGGAAAACTCCAACTTCTGGGATTTTTTGGTTTTTCCAACCTGCAAAATTGTTTCATCGAGCACGTGGATACTGCAGTGTCCAGTCTGGGTGAACAAACTGAGGGTAGGTCAGTTTTCCATTTCTGACGAGATTTTAAACCTGCGATTTACCCTTAATAATAGAAAAGGTTTGAGGTGACTAAACTAAAATGGTACTCCACTCATGAACATTGGATCATTGACTGAAAGAATATATTCATGGAAAACAGAGTTTTCTTCTCAGGATTGTGGACCGCACTCTTCCTGGAAGAATGAGGAGTTTGGCCATCCAGAAGAAACAAAAGCAGAGCATGGAGAGAACCATTCAGGCATCTGATTTGGGTGCTTTCCTAATTCCATTTTCCTGGAGGTGGATCTGGCACAGCCAACTGGACTGAACAGTAAAGGACTCGCGAGAGAGATTACATCTCTCTGTAGTGGCTTGGTGAAAACTCAGGGTTAGACCGGTTTTGAAATGCTGTGCATATGCAGTGTATTTAAATTTATTGTGTAATAGCAAATTGAACAGAATCCAGAAGACATGCAATGATATACTATTATTTCCCAATTAAACAATTAAACATCCACTTTAATTTTGAGATTTCAGTTCAGGGAGATCATGTTTATGTTCTATTGGTGCTTGTTTGACAGCGATGAGTACATGCTGTAGACACTCCAGTGATCTTCACTGCCATTAAATTGGCACAGCTCTGGCAAGTTTTTCCAAAAATCTTCCAAATGCTTTTGAAGTCACGAGACAACACGGCGCATCACAAAAATTCCATCACATTTCACAATTTCAGTGGCAGCTAAACGAGATGGAAAAGAGAGAGTGGGACGTCTGGCTGACGCATCTCTCTCATCGTCCCATGTTCCTTCACTTCTGGTTTTGCTTGAGTTCATTTCTTCTGCCCGCGCGCCCGACATCAGTCACTCCAGCTGACATCCACTGTGTTTAATTAGTTGTATGAAATGTTTGAGGAGATACCTGTCCTTACTGTGTCTAACATTTCAATTTGCTCTTTAGCATGTCTCAGCGTGATAAACTGGCAACCATGAATTGATTGGAGAAATCACAATTACTGTGTAATGGGAGAGTGGGGGTGTGGCTTTAGCTGCCAGTTTTTTTTCCCCCCCAACACAAACATGTTTATAACAAATCAAGCAGGAATATTAGATATTTGAACTCTTCATCACGTTGCACAAGGGTCATGAAATCTGATGTTTTCTACTTTAAGAAAATAATTACTAGTCGATGCCGCATCGCCCCTGCTCACATCTTTCCAATGGGTTTGTTTGTGCTTCTCAGCGAAGGGGGGTGAAACCAGCTCAAGGAACCAGTGGAGGGAAAAATAATGCAGCATATAGCTATTAATAGCCAAGCTCCTCTCTCGTTAGTCAATGCCTCTTGCTCAAGTAATGGCCCAATTAAGAGTAACCGACCCCGGTTGTCCTCAGGTATGTCATAAATTGATTATCTCACCATGAGCAGACGGCCCAGCGCTTCCTGATCGCGGGTAAGAGAGATGGCATTAGCGCACAAGTGGAAAAGTCAGAACGAGCCCAAACTGGGCTAATAAGCGACAGTTTTCACACTTGTTTAGGCTTATGAGTGCTCATGCAAAAAGACTTGAAGCTGGGGAATGAGGGGGACAGAGGGTAGCGGCAGGGTGAGAGGGAGGTACATCAGACTGTTTAAGCCACATTAAACATCTCTGATCTCTTTTCTCTTTCGCTTCATCCTCAAGCATTTTTTTCCTCAGACATCGTTTACGTTCTAAATTATTATATTATCCCTCATTGTCTTGTATTCTTCATCTTAATGTATTAACTTCATGTTGACTTCTGTTGAGATAAATCCAGCAGCATCGCCTCTTCTGAGCCTTCAGCCGCATCCAGATACAAAGCCTCAAGAAGTATTCCTCTACTCCTGGTAAGTTTGAGGAGGGTGGTCAGAAAAGCCCGCGGACTGCCAGCGCACCTGACGAGATGCCCCCGCACTTTGCCCTCTCATTTCTATTCGGGGCCCATCCTCCCCTCATGGCACCCCCCTCTGCCTCCTCGACAGCTGAACAACAACAGGATCCCTGCCTTGGTGACTGACAGCCTCCCTAATTGTATCCACTCATTCATGACAATTTGATTAAAATATTATGCCAAAGTCTCACCCCCCGTTTGTTCCCCCCTTTCCAAATCTAATTTTGATATAAAAAAAAAGGGAGATTACCTCCATGAGCATGACTGAGGATGCCATTAATTTCTACTTAATGTGTGTTACTTCTATGATTCTAACCTTTTTTTTTTTTTCCATGCTGTCCATTTTCTAATCTTTTTGTGATCAAAGTTCGAGAACACGATACAGAAGCAAGAAAAGCATGAGTGGTATCCAGAAAGGTCAGTCTAAAAAGTGTCTTGATAGAGGATGAATTAAGTCTTTACAAAGGTGAAATTTGATCTTTATTAAGGACTATAACACATGATTAATTGCATGTGATATCTGTATATTCAATATTATTTAAAGCGATTTTTTAATACTATTTTCTCGAGGCTAAAATAGATTTATTAGGACATTTTGAAAAATTGTACCTGGATTCAGGACAGTGAAACTAAGCTCATTTCTATGGTTGCTTGAGTTCTGATGAAGAGGATGAAAATCTATTTCTTGCTTGTGTCAATTAAAGACTGGCCTCCAGTCAAAGCACTGTACTTACAGTTATTAAGCAATACATTTATTCCATGTGCTTTTATGGTCCATCGGTGAAGTAACGTTAAGCACCAGAGGGTGGGGGGTGGTTCAAGACAATTGTTGAAATTTCCTCTCTGGAGAGGCCAGTAATTCAAAAGACATGAATATATGGACCAGAGGGGGAGTAATTGCCCCGAGGTCACTCCCCATCTAGGAATGCATTGCCCTGGTTGTGATCTGGATATTTGCATTTACACAAACAGGCTCAGTGGTCACGTCAGAAATCAGGTTTCATTTATATTTTTTCTTCCTTTTTCTTAGACCATAATCAACATTACTGTCACAAATACATGGGTACAACAATGAACTGCATCACTGGGCACCAAAACAGTAAAATCAAAGTCGGCGACTCTGTTAGGTTGTTGCTGTTGTTTGGCCATTTATTGCCAGTCGAGAAATAAAATCCTCTTACTAATCTTTCATGAGGACAGAAATATCTATTGTTTTCCATTTCATAAAAATGCAGAGCTATGACAGTATTGAAACTGGTCCTTTATCTTATTTTTCTGTTTAAGGTCATCAGTCCAATTAGCTTGTTCACCTCAAAGGTGCCTCTGAATATGGGCCGAGTTAACTGCTCGTGCCATTTCTCAAAGTGCTCCTCCAAGCGTCTCCTCGCCCGCAACCCCATACACACAGAAAAACATGCACACAAACAGTATCAGTGCCACTATGTATATCCACATACATACAAGCATGCATGAGAACACACGCAGAAACCCATACACACATGCATTTTTAGCTTGAGTTGCCTCCTCCTGAGCTCGCCCTTCCTGTGAAAGAAAAGTAAATCCAGTGTAATATGATAGTTGAAAGCAGGGGGTGATAAGGTTGTGGGGAGGTGGTGGGCAGCTCAATCATTCCCTGAAAAAAAAAAAAAATTGCCGTGTATCATTCACCTGATTTGAATTGTAGCCCCCCCTTTTTTTGAACCCCTGCCAATTCATTTTGTACATTAAAAATTGGTCAGGGTTGATAAGATTCCATTTTCACGGTTGGCAATGCAGAACTGGCGAAAGAATACAATTACAGACCCCAGAGTAAACTCTCCGAATGTCAACTTGATGTAAATGATCACAAGGCAGGGCGCCACAAAAGAACAGGCTTCAACTTCAACAGCCCTCCTCCCCCCACCCCCGTCAAGCTCTCGCCCCCACCTTACCTTTACCACCTCTCCCTCTTTGTGTGTGTCGCTCTCCCTCTTGCTCTCCGTCACCACTCGACAGCCTCTCACCCGAGCGGCGGCGGGCCGGCTGAAGTGCCAGGGCTGTAGGTGCAGTTTGTTCTGGCGGCGCACAGAGGGGAAGCCGGATGGCACCGTGTCGCAGCTCGATGGCATGAAGGATCCAAAACGAAGAAAAGTTTCTGAATGGGATTCGATCTCCTTGTGGAATGAGCTTAAGGCCGGTTTGTGTGGATGGGTGGGCCACAGTTTTGAACTGTGTTGTAAGAACTGGACAATAAACTGATCCAAAACACACATATGCTTCATCTTTTAGAAGAAATATTTTCATGTTACCCAAAGGCAATTAACTGTCGATAAGTGTTTGAATTTTAAGGCAACATTTTCAAGAAATCAACGAGAGAGACAGTTAAGATCCCTAAACCAATGTTTCTATACTGTGTTCACAGCAGGTTATGCAGTTGTCAAAGTACTCAGATTCACTCAAATACTGTGGAAAGAGCTTCAGGATGACCTGGAACAATGGAGAATTCTGCTTTCAGCCTGTATCAGACGCCAAACACTAAACCAAGCAGGATTCCACTCACCAAAGCGCAAGATAGTCACACCAGTGTCGTTTAAGCACCACAGTCTTTCTGTGATAATGCTCTGGACACATTCCCATAGAAAAGCTTTTTTAATAATGCAGTGCAGCAGTGTATTTAGAGGTCGACCTGGTGTAAAGCATGGAAGAGGTACCATCATGCTGTGGGGCTGCTGGAGTTACTGAACGTATTAGAGTATCTATCCATCCATCTGGCTTCAGTACCACTTTGTCCTGTGCAGGAATCTGGATCCTCACTCCACATAGAGAGGCCCAGCCAGTATTTGCACCCACGACCTTCTCGCTGTGCGGTGACCATGCTAATCAATGCTTCACCGTGCCGCCAGAGTATAATAATAGTTCTAATTCTGGTCATTTTAAATGTTTGCACTGAAAATAAATTTATTGATGTTGATAAAAGATTGCTGAAAAGTCTGTATGGTTTTATTCATCCTCAGCTTTGTCAGCAGCTGTGTTATTCTTCACATACAAAGATGCTGCAGTAAAGTCATCAGTTCCTGAAGTTTTGTTTTCCTGCTTCTAGCTATTTGAAAATGTCTTTTCCTTGATTTTATTGAATACCTGCAGCACCAAACAACAGCAGGAACTTTATATGGTTTTTTTCTACCGACGACATGAAACTATCCTGAATTATATCCCAAGAAATTAGACACTATTCCCCCTTTTTTGGCAGCAAAAAGCTACAAAATCCTGTCATTAGAGTTCATCAACTAATAACAGCTAAAGCCTAAAACACAAATATTTTTATGTTGTCGAGTTATGAAAGAATGAACTGAAATTACTCTGAAATACATGTGAACGCCTCAGCAGATGAGCCTCATAAAGGGTCTTATTGTTTGAGTCTGTTAATGTTTTATTTTAGGAACATTTCCATGAGGTCAGTGTCAGTAAAAGCAGGTGTAAAGATGCTAATTGTCACACTGTAAATGTTTCTCGCTCTGGCGTCGAGTCGGATTCAGATGTCACCTCCTTTGACTACAAGGTGTCATCTGGTTTGACCTAACCTCGCCGCCACCCCGCCCCCACACTGTCACCCGGATTAAGAGCCAGGCCTCTGTGGTGGCAGCAGGATGCTTTGACACCTTGCAATTACAAGGGTCGTGTCCCCGCCATCCAATCACACATTACCAGTCGCCAGCGTGCCCGGTGACCCCCGCACCCCCACCCCACCCCACCTCCCTCACTTTTTCCTTCCCCTTAATGACTCTCTCTCTCCCTCTCTCTCTCGCCTCCTCTCCGTCTCTGTGCTCTCCCACTCCATGATTATTCAGAGGTTTGCACATTAGTCAAGCTGGCTGTGATGGACAGCAGCATGCATAAATTGTTTGCACTGACTGAACTTTGACTCTCCGCAAATAGATGGAGAACATGCACAAGCCATGACGTCTAATCCAAGCATAAGACCCGCGTGCACAGGGGTCAGGGGTCAAAGACATTCTCTGCATCAATAGCTGTTTGCCTAATAGGGGTGACAGCATGTCTGCCTGTATATAGCAGAAAGTCAGTGGTTATACTTCAGTGCATCTGATCCAACAATATGCTCCCGTTTAAGCTGTGACATTTACGGGGGCTCTGAGACCACAGAGCGTGGTGGCGCTCTGAAGTCAGATAGAAGGACGTCCGTGTGTGCTTTGAATGGGAACTGCTATCTTCAGGAGGAACAAATAAAAGAGTGATGATAACCAAACCCATCATAGAAAAGGTTTTTTTTTTTCCTTTTTTCATATAGACTGTAGCTGCAAGTCTGTAACCTTTGGCCTGACTTCTGCTCCAAAAGGTCACTAATGAATGGAGGTAGTCTTAAAAAAGTAAAATTAGCATTTTATTTCTTCAAGATCATATTTTCTTGATCTGGGGGGGGGGGAAGCTATCGAAGTAAGAGATCTTGGTTACAGCATCTGTTTGGAGAAGTTAAGGCTTCAATGCAAAAATATTGGACTGGAAACAGTTTAAGATGCATTTCAATGTTCAAAAATGTTCAAGTTTGTAATATGTTGGAATATATATCTATGCTCAATCGTCCAGTTCTTGAAAAACTACAGTTGATGTGCCAGTTTTAGAAAGTTTGGTCAACAATTTTACAATTTTACCTTTGTGAGCTGTGTCACAGGCATAACACTGCCCAGGTCAAAATATCACAGCTAACTAAATATAGAAGTTCAAAGCTTCCTGCTTTACTGTTATTTTTACAATTATTGAAATGGTAAATCAGGTATTTTGAGCATGTGCTGGTTAAAGGTTCTGCATTATTTGAGGAGCATCTTTACCAATAGAGTTAAATGTTGGGATTCCCTTTTCACTTGTTCCCCATTAACACACATTTCCCACACATCTAACATGACGAGGTTTGTGCCACGTCAACTTGCAACCATGTCACTTTCTCGCTAATTCCACCAACTTCCATACATTCAGCAGATTTCTGTGCACGTTTCAGCTGAATTATTTAATCAAGTGGCTGCATTAGAGGCATCAGCTCACGGTGTATTTATCAGCGGAGCGGGTTAAAGGTTGCTCCATATTTAATATTGGCGGCTGAGTGTCAGATTGTGTGTTTGTGTGTGTGAGAGTGCATGTAGTCTAAATGGCTGCAGGGCTGTATTTCTAAGCATGTCACCCAGCATGCATCATGGGGCCTGGAGATCATCAATATTCATTTCCTTATGACAGCAGCAGTCAGCGTTGTGTAACGCTTAGCACTTAACAAACGCCGCACTCCCACCACTTAAACATATGTCAGCGTACCGCAAAGATGTTTTCATCAAGGACAAGAGGAACCCATGCTCGTCCTTAAACATACAAACATGCCATAAGTACGGGCTGATGATGGAGAAGAGCGCACGCACACACACACACACAAAAAATCCCAGAAGATGCAGCACCACAGATATATATGCAAAAAGGGGAAAGGACAGAGGAAAAGTGGGGGCTAGAGCGGGAAGGAAAAGGAAGGACACAAACAAAAATGGGATGGCTAGAAGGGCAAGAGGGAAGAGCACAGGATAGAGGAGGGGAGGAGAGGTGGAGCGCCAGGGCACAGGGAGTCAGAGCCGAGGGCTTTGACAGGATGCCATGTTGGCCGATGGCTGCTGATCTCTTCTCCTCACCCACCAGTCAGCCTTTGACACCAATGAAACGTGGCTTCTCTGTCCCTAATGACCACATGGCTGAAGGTGATGGCGGCAGCGGAGAGAGGAAGGGGGCGAGGGTGTGAGGCTGAGAGAGTGTGTGTGTGTGTGTGTGTGTGTGTGTGTGTGTGTGTGTGTGTGTGTTGGGGGGGCGGCTAGAGAGAGGAAGGGATCAGCGAGACAGAGGAAGCGGATGGGAAGGGGTTACTTCATTATGCATCAAATTAGAAAAATTCATAATTTATCATTACACCCAGCCCGAAATGCCACCCAACTGAGCCTCACCCCCGCGAAAAACATCACGCCGAGTGAGGAGAGGGAAGAGGGGGGAGAAAAAAAGAAAAAGTAAAAAAAAAAAAAGAAAAACTGTCAGAGCCCCAGCAGCAGCCGATGGGCAAAATTAATATGCAAATGTATGCAAGAAATTAAAAAGCAGAATTACACAGGCAAATGAGGTAGCTACACTTGAATTGTTAGGATTATGAATAATTACTGTGAATTTCCTGCTCCTAATATAACTTGTTTTTTGATAAACAAAGACTTAATTATCGAGATGCGCTGGAGAATTTCCGCGGCACTCATTAATCTTGCAGAAAAAACAAGTCCCCAGTGGCCGCCGGTAATGAAGAGAGCGTGCCCTGAATCGGCACGAGGATCAGAGCCACAGGGCGCTGGGCGAGCCGCCACCAGACGCCGCCCTGCCACTGTCCCTCACCATACCCAGGAGGGTCATAACTTCTTCCGCTAACTATCAAAGGGACTTATTTATGCTGGCAACCCAGCCATAAGTCCAATTTTATGAGGCCTGGGGCTGCGGATGGGAGGGAGGAGGGTGATACACAGAGGCTGAGGGAGGCAAAAGATAGGAGGGGGTATCTGTTCATGCGCTTTGGAAATGCCACTTTTGTCACTGCAACCTCTCCCCCCGCCTCCCCTCCCTCTCTCCCTGCTCGCTCAGTTTGCTCTCCCTCTGATACAGACATGAAGCCTAAGGTGTTTTGGCAGAGCGCTGTCCTCGACGGGGCATGAAGCCGGGGTCCGGGGCAGTCCAGTACTTTCTGCGTATGTGTGCGCTTTTGCCCCTTTCATGACCATTTTCAGGGGGGTTTCTCCATCTTCTGGACTTCCCGAGAGTCACCTTTCATGATTCACATTGAAAAACATTTATTTACCCTTCGATGCAAATCCTGTGCACATTTGGAAAGCCCCTTTAGGAATCCTTAAAGAGCTCATCTGTTTTTATTGGCCAGTTTCCAGAAAGCCATGCAACACCGAGTTCTTGTAATTTGACACCAGCCTCACTTTTATGCCAGATGTGGGTATATACGGCCAAGGATCTCATTGAAACATTGGTTGTCACAGGAGGAAAAGTTCTTCTGACTTATACAACACAATCATCATTCATCAAATTCACTTGCATTACACACCGTTCCAGCATTTCCCATTCTTAAATTTTTTATTACACAACACATAATTAAGTGGACAACATAAGCCCTTATTTTTTTTTTAGCATATAGAGCCTACAGTACTGCGTATTACCATAACTATATGCAACAGACTGGCTTTGTCAAAGATACAAATGCTTGTATTTGTGATGTAAAAATGAGACACAGTTGGTGGTTATTTTTAGATTCACTGGGAAGAAAGACTTGAGAGAGGAGATAAAGCTTCGGGGATCTGAGGTACAGATGGCAGCAACTCGGCCTGGAAGGAGCAGTTTTTCTTTTGGGAAATCAGCCGTCCCTCCAACATTTGCATCCGAGTCTTTCCAATAAAGAGACAGACAGAGATCGACAGACAGACCGAGGCAGTCTGTGTCAGAAGAATCAGAGGGAAACGAGCTAATGCTAAAAAGGACAATTTTGACAGCAACTACAGTTCTGTCTGAATTCAGCCCACTTCATCACTCAGCATTACGAGCGCTGTGGCATCAGAGGCCTTTCGTCTGCCTGAATCCATGAACTTCCACACTTGCCCTTAATGTTTTGAGGACACACTTGCGTTCAGACTGTCTGGGCTGCCAGCATGCGGTTCAGTCTGTACGAGGAGAACGAGGCGCTGTTACACAATTAAACATAGTGGGAAAATTCAACATCAGCTTGAATGGGAGTATATTATTCAACACTGCTTGATGGGTTCGTTCAATTCAATGACTATTACATTACACACAGGGCTCAGATACAATGAGACGTTATTTCTGGGGCCTCCTGTTCAACTGTGAAGGCTGCTAAAAAATGTGAATAAATCCATCAAGATCAAGATCAGAAACTGCAAAGCAGAGAATTAAAAAAAAAAGAAAAACAACCAATCAATGTGGTCAAAGCTGATCGGGTCAGAACCAAGAGGCCATCACGTGGTTGATCTGTCATCATAAGGTATATAACAGCATTTACTGGCTGGTTCGATGTTGTTATCAAGACGAAAGCAAATACTGCCTGCTCTTAAAGCCCTAAAAGTACTGCAGTGAAGTCAACCGAGTCATGTGGAAGCTGGTACTTTGTTGACCTTGTTAAAGGTGTGTATAGTCAAAGCTACTATGCATTTTATTGCATTTGGATTATTGCTGTGATAACAAAATAATCTTTAAATTATGGAACATAATACAGAGAATGGTATGGTGTCACTTTATATAAACTGTTTCTTTCAGACCCTGTATCTGATTTACTAAGGTCTTAGCACCATGAGCGAGTGCAAAGATCAGTGTTGACATGATCTGTGTGCAATAGACCCTCCTTGCATAAGAAACATCTGCAGAAAATGTCCCGTGATCAGCAGGAAGTGATTTAATGGAGCACCGAATCCCCACAAGAACAAAAATGTTGAACTGGACATTGAAGTTATCAAATCTATCCAAGAACTCTAACCAATAAAGGTGAGGCCCTGCTTACACAACATTTCAAGGGAAAATGCATCATTTTTATATTTCCATTTCAGAAAAGTTTGGTGTTTACACACCAATGTTTTGAAAATGTCCATTCACACAGAAAAGGCAGAGATGCTGAAAACAATGTATTCGGAGGAAAATATACCTAACAAGGAGAACTTGCAAATTTGTGTCAAGATTTGAAGAAATTGTGAAGGATTTTACCAAAGAATGGAAGAGACACTAACAACGCATAACACAATTTTACTTCGTTCAGTTGAAAAGCATAATGAACTGTAAGTGTAGACATCTGGAATGAGTAAAGTAAGATACTTGATCGAAACAGCAGTCTCAAAGAGAAAAGGTCAATCTATAGGTTTTTTTTCCATTATTTAATTGAAACCAACAAACCGGATGAGAATAAGATATGCGAGATATGTCAATGAGAGCTATAATAAATATTTTAGCAATTTGGGCAGGCCTGGATATCTCATTAACTGTATTTAGAAGACATGTTTCAGTACGTAGGTCAGAGTTTAGGTGTCCATAAACTGTATCATATCTTCACTGGGATGTTTTGGTAAATCGGACATTGAGGAAGAGAGCTTGCCGTCTCTCTGAAGGGCAATCTTAGGAGTAGGAAGTTGGGATCCTCGATCAAGACAATGTTTTCATTTGATCTTTTCTGTTCTCAATTACTTAGTCTCATCTAGCTCCATGATGTTCAAACTCTCAAAATGAAATCTAGTTTGAATGCTTTTTTTTTTTTTAACGTACCTTCTTTTGTTTCAAAGCAACCAAAACTCAAAACTTTAAACTTTAAAGTTGAAGCCACAGACGTCCCCCTTAAACTAACCCACCAAAAACCCGCTGAAAACAAAGACACAGCAGAATGTGTGTGTAAAACACCAGTGCTTGCTGTTTTCCTAACCCTGACCCTGAAATCAATTTTGCGATAGTTGCAAAGCTCAAATAAACACAAAGCATTACGAGCCGTTGGTTCTGACTCAATAAGATCCAGACAATGTAAACCATGAAGTGTCCGCATTCCACACAGCAAGCAAACCAGACGGTTATTACATCACCCCTGAGCAAGGGCCTGCAATATTTAACTCATTTATGGAGTTAGGAGCAGAACGGGCGTAGCCAATGCAGCGCATGTTGTCAATATTTCATGTTGAGAGCAATTTAATATATTACATTGTCTCTGTGTGTTCGTTGAGCCAGTGCAATCATCAGACTCGTCTCAGATTTTCTTTAAACCATATTTGTGTAGAATGTATTTGCTGTGTGAGCCCCCGCCATGTCCTGGAGCTCCCATCTCTTCCCCGCTGGTCGCGTTCAGACCATCCAGACATGTCAGCGTTTCATCAATAACGGACAGCAGACAGACAAGCAACGCGTAAGAGTGGTGCCACAAAATTCAACTGTTTTGGTGTGCAGGAGGAATTTAGGGTCATATTTGAAGAAGCTGAAGTGCTCAGTCCGTAAATGACTGCACCTCAATCAATTTATTATTCATCGGCATGTCTTGAGCATGATGTAAAGTAATAATTGTGCTAATATTCCCTTTGAGAGCCAGGTGTGCGAGCACATTAATGCACTTCACTGTTTGCATTCAAGCTTCCATAATCAAAGATGGGGCCACAAAACCTCATACCAACATGATTCATGTGCAGCTTCTCCATCCATCCATCAATCTTTTATGTCACTTTATCCAATTCTGGGTCAAAGGGCACTGGAGGTGATGCATGTGAGATTCACATGGGACAGGTCTCCAGTCAGTCTGCACAGTTATCAATGTACAATATCATACAGAAACAGTCCACCTCAGCATAAAACTGTTTTTTCCTCCACAACCCATGGGAGCTTTTACACTTTTATACCGTGATGAATGTGGCAGGATTTCCATATATCGAAAAATGCAGTTAAAACTTTTGCGTGTCATATACGTACACTATACGTTCATCTAAGGAATGCCAGTTCAAACCACTGCTATAGTCTGAAGGATCCATCAGCGACAGCAGCAGACGCCGGTATAGGAAATGTAATTTTTGTCTTCAAAGGCGCCGGATAATAATAAACCCTTAAATTTGGTCTTGATCTTGTGAAACACTGAAGGATGAATTCTGCACATGTAAGAATGAAAAGGAAGACTTGCGAACTAAAATGTGGAACCAAGTCCGCACGCCGGTATAAACAGTAGCCAGCTGACATGACAGCAGAGACGAGCCTCTTCCCAGCGCAGCGCAGGAATGACAGATATCACTGCCTTTGTTTCCATGCTTGGGGCCAGTTAAAGAGTATTTTTCTACAGCGCTGCAGGGTCAACTACAACATATCATTATCTTTGTTAAGAATTACCATGGTGAAGATATGAAGAAGAGAGAGCCTGACAACCTTCATATTAAAATGTGATGGGAGTGACATTCAACGATGAGTGACGATAACTTTTTTAGGTCAGCTCCACACACGTACACACACACACATGCACACGCAGTCATTAATTAGACAACACCCTGCCATCGGCTCAAGACGTCTGTTTGAAAAACAAAGGAAAGGATGGAAGAAAGGAAGGAAGACTATCTGTCTCCTGATGAGGCCCGTACCTACGAGCTGACAGGCCCGCTTTGATGCCACATCCCCCTCTCTCTGTCTTGTTCCACTTTTGCTGATATGTCTGGAGAGAGAGAGGAAGGCCTTTGTTGACATGAAATAGAGGCGTTAAGTGAGCAGAGTCATGCCGCATATTGTGACTGAAGACATTAGAAGGAGAGACCCCCTCCTCTCCAAATGTCAGGGAGAAAGGCTTTGTGCTTTATTTTTTGGGAGGGGGGGTGGGGGGGGGGGGGGGGGGGGGGTGCGTATCTATTGTGTGACAGTCTGCATCAGTAAAGTTGCAAGTGAGGCTAAAGGTTTGTGTTGGAGTGTTTCTGTCTCAGTGAAGGTGGTACATATACTGTATACAGCAGCACCACAACAACAACAAAAGAAAAAGGTTTGAAATTCCTTAGATTGCTGCATAGTTATTTCTGTTTGACAAAAAAAAAAAAAAATGCAATTAAATAGTTTATTTGTATATTAAACACAAAAAGTGGAAGAAAAAAATCAAAATGAACAAAGGAACTGGTGACTTGAAAGAACAAACCTGAAACTTAAACCATAAAACCAGAGCTACATTTTCGGTGAATACTTCACTTATGCCTCGTAAAAAAGAGGAACTTTCATGCAGAATTGTCGATGTTGATGCTAATGGGATCAGCTAACCAGTGGAAACCAGTGATTTTAGGTCTCACACCAACTGTCCACAAATAGGGTGACCACCCGTCCCGCGTAGCGCGTGCGCGTACAGCGTTTGAAGACCATTTCACGCGTCCCGCAAAATGAAACCGTGTCCCGCATAATCAATGCTTGATCTAAAAAAAAAAAAAAGCTTGCTCACCGCACTCGCCACACACACACCCGTCAGTGAACAACTGCGGTCAAGCCAGCCGGCGCTCTGACAAACACAGCAAAGTGAGCCGACGTTGTTTAGCAGTGCACACATATTTTACGCGTTACGGTAAAAGCGAAAACGAGAGGATTGCAAAACAAACGCCGCGGATCACACTCACCTTATTCATAATTAATAGAATACACATGAATACTGTTGATAAAAACAAAACTGAACAAAAAAGTAAATGAAGAAAAGCTTTTGTTAATGCTGATTTTCAGTCAATTGGTCAAATGAACTGGGAGATATCGAGCTACAATACTTTATCTCTCCTGCAAATATTAATATAAAATTTTTGCAATATTTAAAGCTAAAACAAAGAGCTGTGTTTGAAAGAGACACTACAGTAATGGGATTCACAGGTGATTTGGAGTAAATAGGTCAAATAACTTGGAAGCTATTGAGAAAAAAACCTCTTTTCTCATAAAAATATTAATAAAAATTATTAGGAACATTGCCAGAGCAAACAAAGAGGTTTGTCTGAACCAGACTGTGTAGTAATGTGATTCGCAAGTGATCTGGATTCAGTAGATCAAATAACCTGGGAGTTATTGAGCTAAAATACTCTATTTTTCATAAAAATATTAAAGCAAATGATTAAAAATATCAAAAGCTAAAACAAAATGACGTGTCTGAATCAGACACTGTAGTAATGTGATTCACAAGTGACTTGGAGCCAACAGGTCGAAGAACCTGGGAAAAGCAAAACACACTGAAAGCTCATTAACAAGAGTGGCCTATTATGAGCATACAGCAGCAATTACATCTGTTTGGGAACAGGGCAACAAGAATTAACGTTAATATACCATGTAAAGTGGGATCTGCTGGAACTTGGTATACCGGTATCAGTGAGCGAGTCTGCCCGCCGGGTGGGGGCGCCGCCACGCTTAATGGTGTCCCACATTGTCCCTCAGAATCATACCCTTTGTCCCCCATTGGACTCATTAGCAGGTGGTCACCCTATCCACAAATGAGCAACACAATGCTCTGGCTTCTCTCCCTGGTGGGTGTGTTCAGCCATATTGACTCCAGAGCCTAAATAAAGAATGTCTTAAAAAAAAAAAAAAAAAAAAAAACAGTTTTAAAAAGAAAACCCCCAGTGTTTGAGATTAAATCATAAACACTGGATGAGGATAGCATTGTTGTAGTCTCTGTGACATTCATTTAAAACATCGATCAGAATGTATACTTTATAATCCTAGGGGAAATTCCCTTTTCTGTATTTACCCATCTTATTTGTAACTAATATAATCTATATTCATATAATCAACCGCATTACAATAGGTTCTTCCCAAAACAACCTCCAGCTCGACATTTTGATGGACTGATGTGACAACACGGCCAATAACCGACGGACAAACAATACAGAGATGACTGATGGACAAAAAATGGCGGAACCAAATGGTCACTGTCGCAACTCTGTCACTATACGGCTCTGGGATCAGCGACAGCCCTTGACATCCTAGTGTTGGATAAAATGAACATAAACAGCAGAAGAATGGATCCTAGCATGTCAAAAGTTGACCAAAGAGTTCTTGATATTCCATAATGTCGCCCAGAGTTCTGTGGATAAAAGTGAGGTTGAAAGAAGAAAGTGAAGCATGGTGGAGGGACCATCATAATTTTGGGCTGTCATTCCTTCTCAGGGCCTAAATCGCTTTTTACTCAAGAAGGGGAAAATTATGGCGAAGTTAAAAGTAGAAATGATGTGAGGGTGTGGACAAAAAATACAAATTTATGATTTTACCTATTATACAAATATGTACAACACAGAATTGAATCTTCAGGAAGCTAACCCTATTATACAAGGATTATGTGTTTTGTTTTTTTTTTC
Source organism: Salarias fasciatus (assembly GCF_902148845.1). Classification (NCBI taxonomy): domain Eukaryota; kingdom Metazoa; phylum Chordata; class Actinopteri; order Blenniiformes; family Blenniidae; genus Salarias; species Salarias fasciatus. The sequence goes on along the minus strand of NC_043763.1, from coordinate 19,031,836 downwards.
CTGACATAGCAGCCCTTATTATTCGAGTATCATTTCAGTCTCATTGTACCTCATTTCAGATTACTTTTCTCGTGGAGTCAAAGGTTAAGTGAGGGTATTCTTTTACCTGGCTTAATTAGGTTTGCATTTATTGCAAATTAGTAAATTTATTACCCAACATGAAGTTACACGGAAACTACAGAAATATGTCTTACATCTTCACACACTGCTGTTCTCTCACCCACTTTCTTAAACCATTTACCCTACCACTATAACATCTTAAAGCCGTGTGATAATTACAGTACAAGGAGCTCGAGGTTAATCAGTTAAGTAAGCTGGCACTTTATTACTCTCCCTGTTTGAACTTTTTTAAAATTATAACCTCCAATTTATGACGTGATGAAGTGATTTGTTCTATTTCAGCCGTATTGCAGCGTGAGACGCTGGTCAAGGTCTCAAATTGCACTTCGGTTGCAAACACAGCCACAAAAAAAAAAAAAAAAAAAAAAAAAAAAAAAGCGTTTGTTTTCACATAAATAAGTCCAAATTTCCCCTGAGCGTGTGTGTGTGTGCACGTGCGTGTGTGCATGCGTGCGTCCCTCTCCTCCCTGATGAGGACCTTGTTGCCATGCTAACTAATGGCCTTCAAGTCGTCAGGGCAGTTAGAGTGTGTGTGTGTGTGCGTGCGCGCGCTGCAGCCTCAGACTGATCTCCCTGCTGCCTGGCCGAGGCCCAGCGCACCCTTGTCAGTTTAGTGATTGTAAAGTGGCCACAGGAGGTGACGGAGCTCAGCCAGCGCGATGCCAGCCAGCAGCATTAACCAGCTACTCAGAGCCAATTAAAACGCTCGCCTTGACCTGAGGGGCCAGGACAGTGGCGCTGGCGTCGCCCCTCCCTCTCTCTCTCCCCTCTCTCTCTCTCCTCTTTGGGGCCTTCATTAAAGACAAGATGCAGCGGATTGATCTCCAAGGACACTTCCGACACACAAAAGTGCAGTACACACCACGTGCACACACACACACAGAATGAATGGCTGGAGTGAACACATACGATTCCATTATGAGCAACAATGCAAGTGCACAGTCTAACATGTACACAGTGCCCCCCCCCTGCACACGGACGCACACAGGATGTAATTAAGTCGAGCGGTAATAGCAGCGGCACGTTCTGCGGCCGACACGATTGCATCAGCGTGCGAGGTGTTGAAAGGAGAAAGCAGGGTTGCATCACAACAAGGAAGGGGGGCGGGGCCGGGGGGGAATGGGGGGGGGGGGGGGGGGGGGGCTTTACCTGAGACAAGCACCAACATGATTATGCACTGTAAGCTCTTATGAACATGAGGCAACCACACCCAGTCAGCTGAAAAGTGGAGCAGTGGTGCTGATGGGAATGAAGACCGTCTCTGTATCTTGGGATTTATAATTTATGTATTTTCCCTGAACTTTCAGAGGGCTCGCCACAGACGTTAATGCAAGTTACAGAGGATTTGAAATTCTTCACAGTTTCACGCTTCAACGCATAAAGTCGTGGAATTCATTAACTAATTACTACAACTGAAAAGTTGGGATTTATCTTCTAAGGCAGTCCGGCCCGCCCCATTAACACGGTTGTATTATTGTAATATTGCTGTGACACATTAGCTGATCTGTCGGTGCTGTGGGGCCAGTCTGGTGACCGACTCATTCAGTTTAGCTCAAGTTCAAGCTTACATTCAAAGGGTATTATTCACCGTTTGACCAGTCCAGCTCACTCAAGACGAAACTGGGCTGCATGTGGTCCCCAGAGCTAAAAACGTGTTCTTAAGCAAACGAAGAGGTTTGTGAACTAGAGGATAATGAACTCTTCAGTTACATGCAAAGAATGCAAAAACATGTACATTCATCATTCATAGTCATTGTAAAATTTGCACACAAAAAAAATAGAATAAAAACAATTAGCTATAAATGCTAAAACAGTGAGATTTTCAGTAATTTCCTCCATGATCAGAGCCATACTCCAATTGTATAGCATCATCATATAAATGTTAGTCAATCCATCTGCATTCTTCTTTTCAAAACAAGACCTGTCAGAGAAATACTGGCACATCTGTAAGACAGTGAAGCACCATGATCTGATCATATCTGAAGACTTATCAATAGCCATTGCTAATGCAACATTTTAAATCCCAGAAGGTTCTGTGATGGAAAGAGTCTTCAGTGTTTTTCCATTGTGACAGACAGTCAGATCGCTACAGATGGACACGAATCCTCTCGTCCCTTGTTTCCCATCGGCAAACACGCTGCCATAAAGAGAGTCCTGCAGCCACGCCTGGAGGAAGCAGCGGCTCTGCAGCACTCTGCCTCTGACCAGGACCCGGGGACTCGTGCCAGAATGGGCTTTTAATTAGGGACTCTGTCGCATGGTGGGAGGCCAGGTTTCCCAGCACTTCCACCTAATGTGGAGTAAGTAGGATTTATGGCACGTTGCTCAAGCATGTCCCCCAAGCAGTTCCATGGAGGGATGTCTTGTTTTAGCGGTGAGACGTAAAATGGGGTCACATTACTGTGGCTTTTTGTCAATGGCAGTACTTAGTAGCTTCAATGTTGAGCAAATCATGGAAAATTCTCACTTACAGCAGAGTCACGATTATGATATTAGAACTATAAACTCATCTTATGTGAGGCTAAAGCCAACAATGGGTCAAAAGGCAAATGTAACGTTGTAAAATTGGTCCATTCCACTGATTACATGTCTATGATATTTGATGTGTGAGCAGTCCTCCGTCTGTAGACTTCGAAAATTTGTCTTCGCGAAAATGCAGAGTTGGACAGAACCCACAAACACGCCGATACAAATGCACTAAGTGCACTCATACTAAATTCATAAGAAGTTATTAAAAGTGCATGAGACAACAAACATACTCCCACCCATGAAACAAGCATGACCAGACGACAAAAACCAGAAGCCCGTCCACCGATTCTCTGTGTGCTCCTCACCATTAGTCTTTTGTTCATTTCCATCCAGTCAAAAACGGTGCAGAGTGGTGGCTCCGCTGTCCCCGAGGATCATCCTTCACACACCTAAACACTCCTGGAGACACCTGACCTTTTAAAATATTAACATCCCCCCCCCCTTTTCATTTCATTTACCTCATTGGGGAAAATAAATAAAAAGTGAGCTGTTCGCATGTAACACTTTTCTGTGGTGTGGATATTGCAAGCAAGAAGCCCACTGGGCACACCAACTTTCGCCAATACACAAAAGCATAAGTCTCCAACAAAAAAAAACTGTTCGATGGATTCTTCTCAAGGATTAATTCAGAGGGATCCATTGATCCAGACCACTGGGAGAGAAGAGGTAAAGATTCTTCTTTTCAGTTTGTTTCAGAAAAGTTTTGGGTTAATGCACCAAAATGTTAAGATGACGTCCATTACACAGAAAAGGCAGAAACGCTGGTGCACTTGCAGGCATTTCAAAACGCCCCACTTTGGGAGCCATTTCCAAAAAGTTTTCAGTGCCTCTGAGCATCATCGTTGCATTAAGTTAAAACCAAAATACAAGGGAAAGCCTTTACGTTTACACTTTTAAAACATGTTGTTCAAACGGAGCCTTAGAAAAAGAAGACATTGGCTCAATTCCCAGCCCGATCATTCTTTACAATCATATCTTCATTTGTGTGGCTTCACCTAATTTGTTTTGACCTAAACATCTCCAAACAACAACAATCTTCCCCAGGGAGGAGGAGAGGACTGGGGGTGATGTATTACATGTTTCTGGCTTGAAAATGTGACAGATGTGAGCCTGGACAGAGAACAGCAGTGTGTTGAGGACCAAACAACCGCACCGCGTCCTCCGGGCCGTCAGAGGTCATGGAACTGAAGTCAGAGAACAAACGGTGAAAGATCAGAGAAGCAACCCCGTTTCTGGCTGGATCCCAGTCTCAACCCTCCATTGCACTCTGGCTGGATTTGTGTGTGCGACGCTATGGATCGTCAAGCATCAGTTGGAGAGTTCAGTGCATGTGTGTATGTTGTGTGTGTGTGGTGTGAGTGTGGCATAGCTCCGAGCCAGCGGCTAATGCAGCCAAACCGTGTGTACATCAAAACACGCGTTAGCACGTGTGCGATGGACAAATGCATGTTTGTGACTGTATGTGGATCCGCGTCCCCCCATCCCCACAGGAGCCCTCTCACCACATGCTTAATGAAGTCCCATGGAAAGGCGAAAGACGGGCAACTGTGTGTTTGTACTGCTTGTGCATGCAAGTGTGTGTGTGGTGTGGTGTGTATGGTGTTGCCTCTTGTTTTTCTCCCCAGTCGCCTTTTGAGCCATGGCCTTAATTGGGGGGCCCGAGCGTCCAATTAACTGTGAGCACAGCATGGCCGTTTGGTGCGGTGGCCAAATACAATGTTTCATCCCAGCTTGCACTGCCTGCCCGGACCGCCACCAACCTCACCTCAGCCTACCCCATCCCCGGGGACCCCCTCTTAGCCCGTGACACTGCGGGGGTTAACAAGTTTCTGCCTGGCACCTGATCCAGTCCACTTCACACCTCACACCTTGCGAGAGACCCCGCTCTCCCCTTCAACCCGTTTCTTTTGTCAAGCGTCCTGCATGTAGGTCACAAACCAGGGGGAGGCAGCGGGTGAGGGTGGAGGAAAAGGACAGGTGGAGAGAGAGAGAGAGGGAGAGGAGAAGGGGATGCTGGGGAGTCCCATGGTCCCTACTTCATTAAAACCAAATAAAAACCGGGGGTCATTTATCTCTTTCCCCTGCAAAGCCATAAACACAAATAGGTTCAGCACGGTCGTCCCTCCCTCAGCCGGTGGGTATATATCACAGCAGATAAAGCCGGCCTGTGATGATAGCTTGTATTCAATTGGAATGTAGGTGAAATTTTAGATTGCTGATATGACTGGAGGGATGTGGTGTGTTATGTTGTGTGTGTGTGTGTGTGTGTGTGTGTTTGCAGAATTATGTTTGTGTGGTGGTGGTGAGAGAGCGAGAGAGAGAGGGCGGGAGAGATTAACCCGCACCCTTCCTTTCTTATTTCCTTGTAGGGACAACATTAAATCACGTCCCTCAGTCTGAATGATGAGCACTGATGCTTTTCATTCTGCATTCAGGTGTGTTGAGATGGATTGAGGTGTGAGATATTCAGAGGCATCAGGTTATAAAATCATGTAGGGGGGAATACTGGGATTTAAAAAAAAAAAAAAAAAAAGCCCCAACACATCTGATTTCTGATGTAAAAGACAAAGTCGAATGAGATCAGTCTTCTGCAAGTTTCTGAAATCAGTGACTCAATATAGTTGGGAATCAGTTAACTAGTTACTGCTCATAAGAAAGTACCCAGCATGTGTTTTGCTTCTGCGTCCTTCAGTTTATCATGCACAGGGATGTATTGCAGATATACATTAGCGGAGTTGTCGGCACTGCGTGGGTCATTCTAAAAAAATGATTCACTCATTCGTTCAAGTTCAGCTGAAATTAGTTAGCTAGCTAAAGGGGGAAAACCCCATTTAAACAAACATGTCAAGTTAAATCAGAAAACCTTTTACTGAAACACTGGTATGAAACTGTGAAATTGGTTCTCAAAGTGGACCCTTTCAAAAACGCTCAAAGGGGGGAAACATCACCTTTTGAAAATGCTACTTCTGTGCATGTGCACCTCGGTTGCAGAAAATAGTTCTTGTGCACATGGAAAGTAGATGGACAACTGACTCCCCCGTCCATATTCTCCTGGACTTCATAGTTTCAGAGTTGAGAGTCACCAGAAAATGGCAGTCCAACTTCCTCCTCTGTATACCAATGTCCGTGTGCCCATGTGTCAACAGGACGCAAGTCTGGATGAGAGAGACGACCCACAAAGACTACAGAGGGGCTCCTCCACCATTAAATCCGCTTAGTCAATACACTGGAAAGAGACAGCAGCTTTGTGGAGCTCTGACTTATTGGGTGACAAAAACCCTGCTGAAACTCGAGTGATTGAAATTCAGACTTTTCTGTTGTAAACGGATTCCAGCAGGTATGGCGATGTTACAGTCAGATATGACTCTTATGTTCATAAGATGGAGTTATTTCAGGCACAATGACGAGTTCTAAATTCCAATAATAAATGTAATAACTTTCTGATTCATTAATGCCACACAATGTGGTGCTGCAGTAATACTACAGTGTAATGTACACAACACTATAAGCACTCACTTCTCTACTGAATGCATATATCTGACATACAGTACAGTCAATGTCAATTTGTCATTTTGAATACAAGTGCTGGGAATCAAAAGTGTATGATAACAAAAAGAAAAATCAAAACCAATTTTACACCTAAGAAGTGTCATTTTGCAATAAATAATTCATCTGCAAACCAGCTAGCCTTTGATATGCCTTAATGGTTAATTATGTGCAACATGGCAGGCAGCGAGGGGTCGTTCAGATCGTCGTGAAAGGAGCTCTCTCTTCTGAACCAGAGCCTGCTAAGCCTGAACAGCAACTTCATGCAACACAGTCTGAGTGGAAAATGAGTGAACAAGTGTTTTTCATTAGCTTTTATTTGAGTTTATTATGATTTCAATAATTAGGTTGAACGGCGTATTGATAAACCCACACTTATTGCTTATCCCTCCTATTTTTACATTTCCTGCTGAATAAGACCCGAGCCTGCAGTCAGAAACACATTTTTCATTAGGACTGCTTTAATCAATATCCTTATATTAACAACAGATTCAATTACTGCGAGTATTGTGCTCTGTTGAGCAAGTTGGGGAAATTTAGTCTTTATAAAATAGTTACCAGTTACTTTTTCACCAAACATAGTTGTACTTTAAAACCCGGTAAGTCAAATAAAAGCACGGCACACAAAACACACACACAGGAATTAAAGGGTTTCCATAAACGACTTGGTATAAATGACTGATGGCCTGTCCAGGGCCACCTTTTAGGAGTGTCTTAAGTTTTTTGGGGGGATAAAATATGTATGGGAAACCATTGGACGGGTGGTGACAGATGGCATCAGCCTGGACTTGACCCTGATGTTATGATCCCTAACAAAGTGAACCCGATCCTTTCTACTGACCATGCCCTGCTCCAACACTAAATTTGGACTTCAAGTTAGATTCTAATTAGTGCGGATGGCTTGCTTTCCTCTGTTGCGGCCCCATGCTGGTGATTTTGGCTGATGAGGCGGCTGGATTTTTATATGAGCTATTATTCCAATCCATCTTCCTCCTTATCGGCTGTCTGAAGCAGCCGAGGAGCACAGGTTAGCTGGAGAGGGGCCTGCTGCTTCCGCTCCTCTGAGAGCCTCAGACACACAGGGCTGGGGGGGGAAAAAAACCTAGCACTTGTTAAATGGACTGATGAGTGATGATCCGGTGAGACACACTTGTAGGTTTTTTTTTTTTTTTACAGTACATCCTTCTAATACATCACACACACACACAGAACTCAGAGGTACATTTCTCAGGATTCTGATTTCAGGTGAGGTAAGTCAAGTACAGATTATCATTTCTCTTTTATGTGGCAGATGTAATATGTAAATTACACTTTTTTCAAAAATAATGAAATTGCTTTAAAAGACACACATCCTAAATGTTATAAATGACTGATTTCATTTCTGGTAATCTACACATACAGAGTTAAATGTAATTAACCCTACCCATCATAGATCATATTAACATTTAATGACAAGTACAGGTCTTGCACCAGCTTTGAAAAAGGAGGGGATTCTGAACAGATTGTGAGACTTATGTAACACATAGCATCCTCTCCCCTCCTCCTCTGCAAGAGAGTCGCACAGGTTGCCAGTTTGGGAGATTGTAACTGACTTTCGACGATTCAGGTGTGTCGCGCTAGCGGCGTGCACATGACCGTGTCACACGTGCGCAACGCACGTGTGACACTGGCCAGCATCGCACGGTTTGCATGCACACGGACAGTTGACCGATGCCGCGGTCATAAAATACGGATGCTGCGCTGCTTGTTTGGCAACCTCGGAATTCTATGTATTGGTTCTGGAACCAGGAAGAGGGACAGTCCAGCCCCGCCCATAGCGGCTACTTATTGTACCTTTAGGAGGCAGAATATGGAAATATATGACGACAAAGTTGTGGAGAACATACTGAGAGCAGCATTTCCGCTGGAAACTGAGCCTTTCACTGCGTCTTTTTCACAGAAAGCCACACAAAGTTTAGAGATCGAGCAAACAATGTGATGCACATACTGCATTAGTATAATCTCTTCATTGTTGAACCCCCTGCCTGCCATTCCAAATTTATGGAGATAAATGGTAAATTAATAGTCACAAACCTCAGTACATACATCACTTCCACATATGTGTATGTGAACATTTGCAAGTTGTGAAAAACTTGAGTAGATCAGGCCAAAGTTGGACAAAGACTGAGCTAAACTTTTGACAATTCACCAGTTCACCACAAGCGTTCCATAGGAGGCAACCACCAACTCGGAGTTTCCGTTACACCTTAATACGTATGGAGGAGGCAAAAGGAGCAACCCAGTGAAAACCCATGCAAGTACACAGAACATTGAAAAAGGTATTCTGGGAAATTGTCACTGGAGTAGCAGAAAGCGTAACACTGCCATGCAGCCTCTCCGATAAGTTTTTTTTTTTTTTTCTTCTTCTAACCTATCCTTGAATTATCCTGCATCCATCACTGAAAACTCACCTGTGACTTTTGGCTTTCTCTGTGCCGGTTCAGAGCATCACCCATGTCCTCAGACAGTTCAAACAGGAATCGTAAACATGGATATTTATTTGAATGGCCCTTCTCCTAACCCTCTCAGCTGCCTCTGACCTCTGACACGTCGTTGCCAGACCGAACGATGGAATCTCGTCCTGACTGCGGACCCCACCGGCCCACCTTTGCATGCCACTCACCGGTACATAAGTGGGTTAGCGTGGGCTCGGGTTACCTGTTCTTCCCACATCCATCAGGGATCGAGGGGTCAGCAGAAGCACAGGTCGCAGGCAATGTCCTTTTTCTTCTTTTCTTTTTTTGAATGACATCCATATTCTCTCCAGCGTGGGAGATAAGGAAAGGGAGGGGACGCAGGGGGGTTAAGGAGGGGAAGAAACAGCACTCCTTTGGATTTTACTTCAACTTGACCTCCGACCCCCTTCTCCCTGGCTCAGATATCAAAACACAAAACCATCTGCTTCTTACTGCAGGGCTAGCGGGGAGCGTGAGGTTAATATCATACACTTAGGAAGCAGAATACAGACTGCAATTATCTTCTATTCTCAGACAGAATCCTATTATTTGATCCTGGAGTCGCGACAGATGGATGGGGGGCCATCCTCTTCCCCTCCGCTCCTCTCTATGCGCTGCCATTCCTGTGCAAAGCCAATCTGGAGAGCCGGGCGAGCGAGAGTGAGGACATAATGGTGAGAGAGGCTGAGGAAGGGGCTCCGAGAGGGTGAGAGAGGGCGAGAGGGCCAGGCAGGGGCGCAGGGTTGAGGCAGGGAAAAAAAGTAGGCGGAGGAGGGAAACCTGAGCCTGCAGGCACCTCCTCGTCCTCATCCTGCCTTCATCTGTCCATCAATCACGGTGGGAAGAGGGGAGACGATAGATGAAGACATGGATTAGGAGGAAAAGTGAAGCAGCTGCTGTGATTTTAGAGGAATTCTACAAAGCGATTGAGAATAATAACACATTCTCACGGTTCATCAAAGCTTGGTTGTAGCTTTGGGCATCCAGCTACGGCAAAATAAGGCATTCGCTAACCACATTTTATTTTCATTATGCAACAACCAGTAGAAGGTGATAAATATATTTAGCAGGACGATATTCGTGTTAGTCAATCATGACCGAATGGACTTATGCTGAAAATGACATTGACTTCAGAAAACTCAGCCTGACAGTTTGTCTTAACTGATCGGCACATTTCCCAGCTGATAATATCCTGAGATGTGAAGTAAAACAAAATGAAAGCAAAAGATTACTAAAACTGAGAGGAAATATTATATTGCTAAAATGAAGAAAGGCAAATCATTTAAAAAGAAAACACTGGTTCGCCCAAGGCAATAAATTCAACTTCTATATTATGTCATTCGCCGACTCTTGATGTAAAAGTCTTGCATGCTGCTGCTGAAAAATACTGTACTATCTGCATAACGTTACAGAAATAACCCCACAAACTGTACTTTATTTCTACACAAACAACATAAATGTTGCTTTGCTAAACTTGTAATTTGAGTGATCACTGCCGAAACTAAAAGACTGTAATTATTCCAACAGGCACAGTCCCAAATCTCAACCTCAAGGAAGTCTATAGAGCATCTGCTGGTATGATTTTTAAATTAGTCTGCAGCCACAAACACTTTTGAATGCCCAGATAGTTTTCTTTTTATTTATTTTATTTTTCTAATAATAAATCATGACTATCAGGCCGGCGTTGCAAACACAGATCATGATATGCATACATTTGTGAGAGAAAATATTGAGGTTAAAAGATTCATTAAGTGTATTCCCCAATGTATTGCGCCCATGTACAAAGTTTCACTCAACACACCAGCGCGCGCACACACACACACACACAGAGGGCTGAGAGAAGGCATGTTTTCCAGGCAGACATCTGAAAGTGGATCCTCAGAGCTGAATTTCCATGTAGTATCGGGCCCTGGAGAGCTGGTTTACAGGGGAAAGAACCAGGCTCGCTCATTTAATTACTGCCTATCAGTGGCAATCAGAGTGTGTAGCTACCAGTTTAAATGGAAAGCGGGCATCGGCATTGAGGTCACAGAGCGAGCACACTGAGCTGCTGTAATAGTTTTATGCAGAGATTTGAACTTTCCTCTCTGCTGGCTCTGTTTATCCCTCGGCCTTTCATGCAAATGTGAAATATGCAGTGATTTGGGAAATATGGAGAGACTCGCTCTGATGTCCTCTTATGATACCACGTTTGAAGCTTGTTATGTTCTCATAAGTATAATATTGGCCAGTTTAAAGGCAGCATGAATCAAATACAAATTAAATGAGTTTTAAAATCAGTTGGTATTTGCAGGAAAAGGACTTACAGATTGCCTGGCTTCCAGGTTTCCGCTCACTGCATTCAAAATGTTAGAGAATGTGTTGCGATCGTCGAGATGAGTTGATGAGATTTAGTAAAATCTAGGACAGACGTCTGGTGATGCAAAAATATGCATATTTGTGTCACTATACTGTGCTGGTGAAATCCTGGAGCGACTTCATTCAATCTTCCACAGTAATAAAATTCCACAGAGGAGCGATAATGGCTTTTCCTTAATTGCATGTTCTGTCTGTGCACAACAGTTTCTGTTCCCAGAGCTGCATTTAAGGGGGCTTTTTTTCTCCTCTGTCCTCCGTTCTAATGTCATTACCGATGACGAGATGCTCAACAGAGCAAAAGGTGACATTAGAAAACAAACGAGCCACAATCAGATGAACCTGTTTTTTGTCGATCTTGTAGAACCTAGTCTTTTCAGAGACAAGAACCCTCATTTGTCTGTACCTCTGCTGTCTTTTTAGTGCTTAGTCTTCACTTGGTTCTTCCTCTCATCTGTGAAAGAGACCAATGTGCTGAACTCCACCAAGGAAATCAGTGGTGATCACACCAGATCTTATCACATTGAAAGAAAGTTAGATTTTTGCAATCCAAGTCTGGCTTTAGGGAGTTTCAAGGTTTTCTCTGTTCATGACGTTTTTTTTTTTTTTTTTTTTTGTGTGGTACTCCAGCTATTCTTGCCACGTTCAAAGGCCTGAGGTTTAATTGGTGGATTTCCGCATTTGAGTGTCTTTTTTTTTTTTTGTGCGTTTTTCCTGTTATGGACTCGCGATCTCTCCCGGTGCAATTGGCCTTTGTTCATATAATAATCAGCACATATAGGTGCAAAAACCTATTAAACAATGGTTATTCAAGCGCCTGGGATGAAAGATGAAAGTTTGGATGAAGTGGATTTTTAATTGGCCAAGTCCCACCGAGTGTCATCCTTTAAATTCCTCTAACACACACACACTGTTATGAAACATGCTCAACAAAGCTTTTTGTTCCACACCAACTTCCTACATGCCTTGCAATGGAATATCATTTTACTACACGTGCACAATTTTTTTTTTTCTGAACTGTGTTTGGATTGACCTTTATTTCTGTCCCCTACTCCCAGCTGATCCCTCTAGGGAGGTCCAATGTGATTAAGCTGGTACACCTGTTGTAATAAATGAATCAATTCCGGGACTAATTCTTCACACATTTAACATCCAGTTAAATGATGAGACATGTTAAAATGACATCGTGACTCTCGGCTGACCAAAGCAGTCCACACAGGATAAACTCCTCAGGACTATGTCATTCATTCATTTTTATTTAAATTCTGAATTTCGCCTGCCTCTTCCTGCTGAGCTACACAGTGGCTTCCAAATGCTTGATTAATAAGTCCCATTCGAATCAAATTAAAAACATGGCAGGCTCAATTAAAAGAACAAAAACAGTCATTGCGCTATACACAGGATCTGTCCTATGACTGGACCGCAACTGTGATGCTGCTGAACCCGCAGAGTGAGACCACAACATTGTTCTGTGGCCCCGGAGTGGGACATTGCCTTGGGCTCCCTACTGGCCTGGGTGTTCATTGACTGAACACAGCTTCCCCACGGACCACCGCAAGCCCATCACCACATCTGAGCAGTCCCCCGATCTACCGAAGCCCTGCCCCAGGTCGGACACAGCTCTGCCTAGGGCCAGTCAACCAGCCGGACCCGTCGCCACTTCCAGACATCCACGGGAGTGACGCGTTGCCTCATGAGACTGACCGCAAAGCCCCCGCCCTCACCGCACACCACATCATGTTTGTGAGTCCTAGAAAAATTGATTTTGTGTCATAAGTTGGCTATATGAAGGTTTGTGAAGTCAAGAATGCAAAGAACAGAGAGTAGGGGGGGTTAAAGAAATGCTTTGTGTCTTCAGTGTGTGTGTGTGTGTGTGTGTGCGCAAGACGTAGGGTCTTGTCATATAGCAGTTCAGAGAAGAAAACAAAAGTAGATTATAGCACCTATAACAACCTACAACTGAGCTTTCAGTATTTTAGATCAAAATAGGGAACAGATGAGAATGTATCATAATGTATTAAAGAACATAAATATAGTGAACCATGGTATCGCTAATCTGGTGTTTTGGTTTGATTGTCAATGACAATGTTGAAATCAGCTCATAGTTGGGAATAGGAGAACAGGTGAGCAGAAAAGAAAAAGGGTTCAAATGTAAATACCCCCAAATGTTTTTGTTGCATCATCTCAAGCAAATTACATGAAGCGACATATTGATGCGGTTATTACTGAAGGCACACCATTGCATTTATGAGATTCTAAAGAATTCTCAGTTTTTCTCATTTATGTTGACATGAGCACCATAGCTGAAGTTACTGAAACTCGCAGCCCTGACCATGAGAAGGCAATTCTTGCTTCTCTTGTCCATTCTGCTGGTATATGTGCCACTGTTGGGCATTTGATGAGGTACCATTATCTATTCAGGCGGACTGTTCAATTAACCAAAATTGGCATCAACTGCATGTCAACTTTACAGGCAAGTTCAGTTAGTTCGTCACAAAAACATCGCTACTGCAAATGTCCTTCAAAATATAATGATGCTACTCAAATACAGGTACTTAAGTCATAGATTGTGCTGAATTCGTATACCTGAGGAATCTAGATGGCTTCTTGACAGCTACTGTTTGTGCTCACTGTCCTGTCGAGCCCACTGAAGTCCTATTTACACATTGAGAGTGAAATCACATTGTTATACAAACGTTCTGCCACTGTCGTCGTCGTCCATCTACTTGAGCATGTCCCGAAGAACAGTCAGAACTCTGATACTTACTGATAAAGTTGTGCCCGTTGCTGGTCTTTGACTTCAATGCAATGTGTACCTACAGAGTGATATTCCAGACCTGAAAAGCACTGCAGTAAGTCACCTCCCCTGATTAGTCTCTAATAGATGTTTCATGGCCCGAGGTGCAAATTGCCTAATAATATGTCCACATAGGTTTATTTCTTCTTAAGGGCACTCCCAGCATGGCCCCCATTAGTTGCTGTGACCTATTTAAAAGCCATAGCTCAAACAGTCAAATCAGAGCAGAGGATTATCACTGCTGCCAGGAAGAATGTAACATTTTTGCAAAATACGTCAAAAGTACAAACTGCTCCATTGGTGGACCTTAATAATGGGCCTGAGTTACTTTTTAGGTTCTGTTTGGTTGTGAACAGGTCAGGGTGATAAGGCCAAAAATTCATAACTCAATATTTTTCATCAAAATGGTGACATAATATATCAATTTGTTATCTCACTAAAAGTTACTACAAATGCAATTCTGGTCAAAGTCACTAACAATCTCAACACAGGCCATTGAAATAAGTACCAGCTGCACAAAATGTGTATTCTGCAGAAAATGGTGAAAAAAGTGGCATGCAACAAAAAAACAGTATGAAGGACTTAAGCTTGCTGTGCCAAATTCAAATGGTGACCTATTCTGAGATAACTACAAATCACATACATATGTCTAAATTGTCCCAAAAGCGACACCTTCAGTGAGGGCTTATGTCTATACGTTCAGGAATTCAAGCACCAGTTAGTCTCAACCTGCCAAGTCTTAACCCAAACATTATTCCACACATGGACAGTAGAAGCAGTTGCTGCAAAACTCTAAAAGGAGAGTAGTTCTGTGCCTGTAGGTAACTATAACAATAAATCCTTCAATGCAACGCTGTGTCAGGCATGTATGCAGATGCAGGTATAAAAGATCAAACCTGTCATGATGGCAAAATCCAGGAAATGGAACATAACAGAAACATGCATCAGTAGACATCAGGAATAAGCCAACAGGAAGAGCGAGAACACAACAACCCATCAAGAAAGATGCTTATTAATTGCTGACCCATATTCACTTTCTTGCAACACAGCCTCTCACACTGGTAAATTATTGCAACCACTGCAAGATGCACAGTTAGAGGGTCATGAACACGAACAAGTGGAGAAAAAAAAACTAAATACATATACACACACAACAGTTGTTTGTATGTACAAATTGAAAGAAAGAAAAACAGCTGCACCTCAAGGCTGGGTGCATTAACACAACCAAGCATGAGAAGGATAAAGTAGCACACCTACTTGTGGCAGCTCTGAGTTACTTACTTTCTTGCTGGTCCAACACCAGAAAGATTGCCCAAAGTGTGCACACTCATGCATGAAATCACATGCAATGCACATTGTACTATTGCATGCAAACATTGTAGGAAGCACAGCAAATACGTAACTGCACCTCAAGGCTGGGTGCAGTAACAATAACAAAAACAAGCATGATGAGGATAAAGTGAAATCACAATTTTTGATGTAAATAATGTAGCTCTGATTAGTTCTCCTATGCTGGTCCAACAACACACAAGCATAAACAACAGAATGCAAACACTACAGAGTAACAGAAGGAAACAGCTGCACCTCAAGGCTGGGTGCATTAACACAACCAAGAAGAATGAAATAAGGAGACCTACCTTTCATAGTCCTCATGCAGCTCTAGAGGTTGTCCGAAGGTTCTCAGTTCTGATGATTCCAAGCAGATATCCAGAAACGCTCATGAGGTTTACTTACAGTTTTCCTCTTAACTCCAGAGTTGGTGTCCTCCAGTCCAGCCAGCCCTTCAACACAGCATCAGAGGAAAATTAATGCTCCAATTTAGCATGTATTTCTCTCTGCAAACATTGAAGCAAAAGTGGAACAATAAGTCAACTGGTGCTATTTTCATTCTCTTTCTCTACGTATTCAATCAGTTTACCTCGTAATTCAAGAAATTCTTGTTTCAGATCACCTCCACTTTGTTTTTAAACAGTATGAAGGTTGCAGTCTTTTCACTTTTTCACTGTAATGGCGGATTGATTAAAAAAAACTAGTCCACAACAGTTGCCAAATCTGATGTTATAGGATCGATTTTCTGATTTAAACAGAATTTAACAAGCAAAATAATTATTTCTTGAAGAGGCATGCTTTTGTTTTCCATTCAAGAAGACACATACTGCATAATTTACCCAAGTTTGTGCTGCAGATTCTTGATGGAACTACTTCTTCTTCCGCCTGCAGGAGTGAAGGTGTCCTCAGTGTGATTAACTTCAGGTGTGTCTAATTAGGATTCATGGTGCTTTCAGTGAAAACTGGGAAAACGGAAAACTCAAAATTTCTGAAGTTTGGGGAAGAAAATCTGTCACCTCTCAAAAAAATGAACTTTTCAAAGATTCCACTGTTAGACTTAAACTTGAAAATTATGAAGGACAGTATGAGTGATGTTTTACTGGTAAATCCAGTAAATAATTCCTGTAACGCGCCACTTGTGTATATTAAAATACGCTGTTGCGGAAGCGGCTGCTGATTCTGATTGGCTGACTGTGCTGTCAATCTCATACTGCGTCTTTCTTTTGGCTCGAATGAATCTAATGAGGGCTGTCAATCACTGAAATCTGTAAGCTATGATAAAAACAAGAACCGCCTCTAAGGAGAACGCCCAGAGCAGCTGCTATTGCATAGATATCCTGAATAGAGAGATTATTTACTGGATATGAATCTGCGAATTTTGCACCACAACCTTTTGCCTTCTGAATTAGAGGATTAGACACAACTTTTTTTATAGTTACATATTTTTGGAAATCATTACATGTTGTATATCATATTGATAACAAGACAGAGGGTGATATATTTATTTACAATGTTTAATTTGTTACAGGATTGTTCTGAGAATATTTTTAATGGGCTTTTCATTGTACTTTTCGATGTTTATCTGGTTTTTCACTGTTGTAGTTATTTGCCGTTGGACTGTTTTACTTATTACCATACTTTAAGCTCAGGGAGTACTTTTATATTTTTCCAATCATTTACTACCTGTGTCAAACTTTTTTAAGCGCTGTTGGCAGCTACCTGTACTATCTTATTGAAAAAAGTTCTCTGAATAAATGAATGACTTACTGCATATGAATGTAATGGTTTGTCAGTTTATTTATTCATTTATTTAACTCTGTGGACTATGATTTTCACAGCAGACACACGGTTGTCAATATCAGCTATTGGCTCTGTTTCATAAGAAATGTTGTTATCATCTCTGAAAAACCCACATCGGTCGATCTGGACTGGACCTATTTTGGTTCATTTGCACTGTAAGCTCTCCAATCTCATACATTGTATAATAATGATAAGTGTTTTTTTTGTTCTAATTATTGTATTCTATTTCCCTACAGCGTCATTTGAGTTTAAAACTATCAACTATCAACTGAAAAACACAGTTTTATTTGCAAATGGTTCTAAATAAACCTGAGATGTAATCTAATTGTGACCCATTTTAATCCCACAGTGTTTAAAATTGATGTTCCCCAATGAGTACAGATTTCCAGGCAGCCTGTGAAGACTTGCAGTACTTATCTAGAGCGTATCCTGGTCTTCGTACAGGAACATTCTGGTATTCACAATACAAACAACAGGTTTTAAAATAGTTCATCTGGTGTCACAGTGGATATCAAGGTGAGACCGATGGAGCTAAGTCAAGGCCAGAAAAAAAAAAAACAAAAAAAAACAAAACAAAAAAAAAAAAAAAAAAAAAAAATATATATGATATATATATAATATATATATATATATAATATATATATCTATATAATATATTAATATATTTGAAACTAAATGTTCAAGCTCTGATCTTGAATAGTAAAAACTAAAAACGCTGGTTTCAAATGCAAATAAGTGAATGAAAAAGTGTTTTTTTTTTTTATTAATGGAAATATAATTTGATTCATCTGTGGAATTCTTTTGATAAAATAATTTATTTTATTTTCACTCATAAATATATAATTAAGTTCAGGGTGCTGTGTTGTTTTTTTTCTGTTGCAGGTTTTAGTCTCTTTCTTTTTTCTTCTTTCTTCAAATTAACAAACCTTCTGGCCTTGATTGAGCATCCACAGTGGCCACTTTGCTATTACACCCTGCTGCAGCAACATTCCGATGCCGGCGTAAAGTTGCCGATCTCACTTATCCACTCCGCCTTCAGAAATGGGAAAGAAGACTGACAGGAAATATTAAGTGTGTCCTCCACTTCCACTGCAGTCGGGCGTCATGTTAATCCATTAGAGTTGGGAGCAGCCGATGAAGATGTTCAGCTGTGACTGGTGGAATCGGGCAGTCGAGCCAGAGCCCGGCGACACTGCGAGGGCAAAGGAAGACTTTCAACTCATAGGGCAACATCCTGAGAGCAAGAAGTGACTAAGCTGTGTATCATGGGGCCTTAAACGACACCCCGAGTGTTTAAAATGGACAGTATGAATCAGATTTATTGAAGCAACTGACTTCTGTGTTTCTGGATGTTCAGAGACGAGAGAGAGACAGGAAGTATCGCCCACTTCCTGCACTTTGATCTGTCCTGCTGCTGCTGCTGCAGCAAGAGATGGCATTTTGCTGATTCTTTTTTTTTCACAGTAAAAGCAAAACATGCAAACCATTAAATTACGCAGCACTGTCCTCTCACAATCAGTGGCTCAGTCGGACGCCACCACGAGTAAGAACGCAAATGAAAGTACATTTGTCCACGTTCTTCTCTCGGAAGACTCAGAGATCTCAGTGAACAGCTCCACCGCTGTGTTCACGACACTGAGACCAACAAGAAACTGCTCACTCTTTTCCCTAAGTTCACATTTTGCAGTGGATTCTCTTTCCACAAAAAAAAAGAGAAAGAAATTAAGTGTGTGTGTGTGTGTGTGTGTGTGTGTTGTGTGTACATTTATCATGTCTGCTATCGCCTTTTGAAAATTGCAGGTAGCGGAGTGTTTAACATTCTCTTGTCAAGCGTCCTCCTGCTGGGACAATAAATGCCTGTCCAGTTTTGCTCACAGCGGCGGCTGCAGATTACAAACAGCAGGAGTACGCCGGAGTCTGAACACAATACCGATAAGGACGCCCGTCTTAGTGCCGCTGCTTTGGCTGGCTTCTCCTCACGCCAGGAACCCGCTGCTTTCTAATATTTACACACAACTAGAATGGCAAATGTACCGTAACTTCACCCACGCTCTCCCCCCCACACCTGGAACCTGTGTGCAGATTTTAGTTTCTTTTTTTTTTGTTTTGTTTGTTTTGTCTTTTGGGAGACAGGGTTTGTTGTTTAGTAGGAGGGCTAAATTACAGCACAAACAGAGTGAAATTTCATTCCATCTTTTCATCCAGTTGGGTTGAGGGGGGAGGTAGGTGTGGATGATTGCCACCGTTGAAAAGTTTTTATTGTATTTTTCTTTTTTTCTTTTTTTTTGGGATGGGCGGGGGGAGGGGGGTGGCAGGGATTCGTGTCTCTGTTGCTGTCAGGTGAAGGTGGAGGGTGAAATGCAGATTTACAGTGGGAGCGGTAAAAATGGCAGAAGCAGGGAGTGCAGAGAGAAGACGCAGGAGGCCGCGCACATAGATTATTCACCACTGCAAGAAAACAAAGAAGTCTGTGAGATTTACATTAAGACACAAAGGAAATAAATCACCTCATTTTAACTTTTATTCTATATCCAATTCTGTGTCAAGAAAGGAAACAAATACCAAAGAAAAACCAAAATGCATGTGGCCTTCTTTGAAAACATTCTAATATCCTCGGATGTGGCGGGTTAGAACACAGTTCACAGCATAACGGGCTTGTTTTGAACAGTCAGTCACATTTATACCGAGTCAAACAAGGAAACTTGACAGCTGCTTTGTCGTCTGTCGCAGAGAAAGGCTTAGAAAGATTACAGTGTTTAAGAAAAAAAAATTAAGAAATACGTCAATCGACAGAAAAATGCAAACCAAACTAGCTTTTTATCCTGAATACTCAGAGCTAGGCACCAAAACGACATTGACGACACATATGATTACATTGTTGATAATGCATAAGTTCCAAAAGTGCTCTAATTTTTATACGAACGGTAAAATTATCTTCGTTTCCCAACTCAGCCACCCGTTGATAGCACTTAGTGATCTAATGTATAAAGTGAGCTTGCTTCCTGAGTTCTTCACTGAGAAAAAAGTCTGAAGACAGAGCAAACACCGCCACCTAGCAGCCAAATGGGTGAATCACATATTAATTATTTGATGAGAAAAAGCTTGTTTCCTGAGCTGCATCGCTGTGTAACAAAGATTGTGAAAACATCTTGATCCATTTGCTTTGCCACTGTTCGTTTCAGAACAACCATCAAACCCATCAGCACCCACTAGTGGCCTTGCATGACAACTACATCATTTTCAGCATTTCTGCCTTTTCCATGTCAACAGACATCAAAACGTTGCCGTGAAAATGATAAATTTTCGCACTTTCGCTTCAAACTGTGAGGTCGAGAATAAGTGATGGATGTTTCTGTGGTGTAAATACACGAAAAGCAGTAAAAGCTTCTCCGGTCACAATAAAGACATGATGAAGGCTCTCGTTGACAGAATCCACATGGAGATGACTGGTGAGCGGCTGCTGTTCACACGGCGCCGGATCAAAGGGGATTCATGGTGAGTTGACCGAAAGGTCGAAGTGCAACGAGGAGGAGCTGAAGCCTGAACTCATTCAAAGAGCATCAGAGAGAGCAGACTGAGGCCAGAGTCAGAGTATCAAGAACAAACACACACGAACACGTCCAGGAAAGGTCCCACAGTGACTGTGCCAGACAATAAGTCAGTTTGGACCAGTCATCGTCTTACTGAGAAACAATCCAAAAATACAGTGAACTTCATCCTTTTTCAGCCATTTATTTCCACAGCACCAAAGACAATACAAGAAGAAATGCCTAAGCATGACGTATGACCTAAAATAGCTTGTTTAACTGCAATCAAGAAAAAACTTTTTGGTTTAGGTTTGCTATTAAATATTTCTCTACGGAGTAAGAAATTGTTAACACATAATCTGTGACAATTATGACAACTGCATTCAATTAAAAGTCTAATTGAACATTTCAGATTCAAATCAACATGCATGGATTTGTTGTTTTGAATTTGAAATAAACCCAGGATTGCAGTAATGTGAATATAGCTGATATCTGGTTTTGATGTTTTAAGAGGAGCCAACAGGCTGCAAAGCATCTGGATGGACAAAGAGACAAAGAAAGGAAAAAAAAAAACAACTTTTACTGTTGAAATAAATCAAATGAGCCAATCCACTGAAGATTATCTGAGGACACACAAAATCGTCTTCGATGAAGTTATTAAGTCTGGTATGAGTTTACAGCACATTTGGGACACTGAAAACTTGCCTGAAGGCTACCTGCAAAAAATAAAAACCGAGTCAGAACTTTCGGAATGTGTACCACTTCACGTGGAGCACCCCCCACCCCCACCCCACCCAACCCAAAAAACACCGGCAATTGTCACAAACACAGGAAACCTGCCGGCCAGGGAAACTGTCATCAAGTTATTGGCGTGTGGGCCTGTGGGGGGGGGGGGGGGGCGGCTGGCATCCATATCATGAGAGCAGCGGTTAAGGCCACTGCTGCGAGGCGTTCACGCTCCGCCAGCTCGCCGATCGGCGGCCAAGCGCGGCAAACGCCCGGCAGGCCGGGACCACCGCCCTGCAAGCGGAGAAGATGGTAGTCTTGTGTTAAGTGCTGTCCCTTCTGCCCCTTCCATCTTTCCAGCAACCCCCCCCCCCCCCCCCCCCCAATCCCACGGCGTCCATTTGCTGTCATTATGTACTACTGCCCCCTACTGCGGATTCACGGCTGTGGCGCCCCCAAGGTCAATGTCTGGGAGGAGGGAGGGGTGAGGGGGAATCGGGAGGGGGTGCGCAGGAGGGCTTTTCACTCCCGAAGAGGCTGCAGCAATCGATGGCGAGCCACCGGCCACCGCAGGGGCCCCCGAGGGCCCTCACAACACTGACATTAGCGGAGATCTCTTCCTCTGTGGGGAGGGAAGGGAGACGAGGCCTGTTGGAGGTTAATGGGGGAGGTGTGTGTGTGTGTGTGGAGGGGGGTGGTCCATGAGCTCGAGGACACTGGGAAACGGACAGCATGTCAGCAGCTTCTCCAGACTGAAAACCCCAGCGAAGGGAATCCAGCGCCGAAGGTTTGACAGGAACTTTCAGTGCTACTTGTCAGAAACGGGACATTTCATCTGCAGGTCAGAGAAGAAGAGCTGTACCGATTTGTAAAACGCTTCTTCTTCTTTTTAACTGAAGTAAATGCGTCACTAATAGAAAAGAACATCCTTGTAGTAAGCTTGACAAATGTACAAGAAATGTAGTGGCCACAACGGAATTTAGGACAAAAACCCTCGATCGGATTAAATCTTTATTAACAGATTTTGCTCAAACCATATTAAACAGTAACAATAAAAACAAAACAGTAACAGTGTGAGAGATTGCAGCAGAATACTTCAGTGATTTTATTAAATCAACAGAAGAGCGACAAGACAGGAGTGCTGGAGGAGCAGACAGTTTAAGAGGCGGCGTTCTTCGATCTGCTTCTGGTTTTCTGGGGGCCCACTGGTGACATCTGGGAGTCCGGCTCCGGTCTGGATTTGGGGGCGGCCCGTTTTCTAGCGACGGACGCCTTCTTGGGTCGAGTGGGAGTCTTCTTTTTTGGACTTTTCTTCATTCCGTTCACCTCTGCGGGAGGAAATTCATGCGTTAAGCAGGGTGTTACTCGAGTTCCTGAAGGAGATATTCCTAAATCTACCTGGTTTCTTTGCAACTCTCTTCTTCTTCACAACAGTTCCATCGATCTCATCCGGTTCGGTGTCATCCGACGGGTTCTTTCTCTTGATCTTCTTCTGCAGGGAGCACACACAGGAAAAAATAAAGTGGCAGCAACTCACTTCTCTCCTCATGGGCGGCCTTCGCTTTGACGATGGACGTCGACCCCTCCCTCCTTCACAGCCTCCGATAATGAAGCTATTGGATGTTCTGAACGGCCACTCACCCCTCCCTCCTGCCCTTCCCTGTTTTCGCCCCCATTTTGACAATTGCTAAGCTCATGATCACCGCGCGGCCCCCACTGAGGTGAACAGATTGGTGGGATAATTACATACAATAACCAGCGCCGAGGCCCGGTAACCCTTCGGCTGGCAAACACCATGTCCCTGATGGCATCTTCCATATGCACAGAGAGCAAGAGTGCATCAGGAGGGATGAGGGAGGGGGGGATAAACGGAGAAAACTGCAGAGCAACCAAACTGTGACACACCGGCCGTCAGCGCAACCTTCTAACACATCCCAGCGACGGGTGCTGCTGTGGTTCCGTTCAGTCAACAATCAGATTTAATCAGCGGCTGCATTCCACCCTGTCTGCAGACTCCGTCTCTCCTCACGTGTTTACTGACCTTAGCCGGTGAAACGGCTCCGTTGGCAGGCGAGAAATCCAGCTTGAAGTCGTCTTCGGCCTTGATGGCTTTCAGACCGGCGCGCAGGATGGAGCGCAGCTTCTCGTACGACGGTTTCTCTTGATATCCAGAGCTCGGACCTCCTCCATGAACCTCTGGAGCTCATCTACAACATAAAGAGGCAGCAGATGGAAAGATGCCCGTTATGTTCTGGGCTGTGCTTAATTCAATCCGGTGTGACTTTGTTTTTGACACAGTAACACACACACGCAGCTGGGAGAAGCAAACAGCACTTTGGTGGTGTTCAACTGAGGAAAGAGGAGTCGGAACCGACTCTGCTGCAGGTGCAGCAAGAGTCAACTTTAGTAAAATCTCTAAGCTGTTATTTAGAGCTGCAATATCTTACTAAATGAGGAGCAGCAGTAACAGTAATCTGCAAGAAACGAATGAAAACACAGGAAGCATATAATGTGTGTGTCTTACCTGGCTTTTCTTGAGAGGTGAAACACTCGTCCATAAACTCAGAGATGTTTTCTTGACTTCTATAAAGAAAAAAACAGAAGAAACACCACTGTTGTCTCTGGTGGAACATCTCCCCCAAGTACCCTCTGACGCAGTGATGCCAGGTTTAACCTGTCACCGCGATGTTGGTCTCACCTGATTTTGCAGTCTCTGACGTACAGGGCGTCCTGCAGCTTGTCCTCCCAGGGCAGCTGGCCGCACAGCCACTGAACCATGCAGTAGCTCAGGATCTCCAAGTCGCTCCTCCTGCATGCAGCTGGAGACAAAACACTGTTTTCTATCCTCTCAATGTGGAACTGTGAGTATCGTAACCAGTCTCGTTTGGATTCGGGACTCGGGTGTTTCATTTTGTTGGACCTACAGGCTCCTTTGTGGGCGTCGATGCTGGTGAACTCAATGGTCCCATCATGACATCTCTTGGGATCTTCCTTGTACTCTTTGGGGACGCCGTCGGGAGCGTACCTATATGCCAGCCCATAATCGACTAAATAAACCTACAGTTCACAAACAGAGATTCAGGCACGCACTGAACGACATCTAACAGTAAAAGTACACACACTACAGTCATGTATCCCGAAAGCAGGGGTTGAACTGACGTTTCCATTTTGTTCACTCCATTAAAACATATTTAACATTAACTCATGTTGTGATACCAGGTTAAGAAAAATAACCCAAAACTATAAACCTGAACGAACCAGGAAAGAAAAAGTGACTCAAGGTTTGTTTTATCGTCTTCCGTGCAAATGAACCAGACAAGAAATGCAAAACCAAACAAACCTACAGAAGGAAGTGGTTTAGCTGTGACTCTTTCCTGTGCTCTTCCGGCCAAATTATCATCTAGTTCATGAGCTTGACTTCAAATCCTGTCGAGGCTGGTGGCACAACCCTCATAAGAGAGCTACTTGTGAATTTTCTTCTATCTTTGGAGTGATAATGAGTTGGGATACTGATTTGTTCACCGTTAAGCCATTCAGTGATTAAATAAATAAAACTACATTCAGCAGGAAAGACGTTCAACTTGAATAACTGGTTGTTCTTGTTGTGAGGCACAATGGAAGTGTCCATCAATTCTCGAGCACTGGCATCAAACGTGCAACCAAAACCAGTCTACAGGAACCTGTAATCTGGCCCAACAAACCACCAACAAAATATCTCAAAGAAACACTGTCAAGCCACGCTGTCGGGGTGTGTGTAAAAACACGTACAATCAAAGTCTGTTGGACATTTTCACTGTATTTTGCACCAGAAGGTTTCATTAAGATCGTCTTTATGCTGAGACTGTAGTCAATTTCAGTACGAATAGCTTGATTTCACATCCTGTTTGCAACAACAAAGAAAAAGTTTAGATTTAAAGGTTATTATGGTACTATTTTACCAATCGAGAGGAAATTGGCTGCATGTGACCCCTGAACTACGATGCGTTTGACACCTCTGTTCTCGAGCGAGTCATCTCAGGATTATAAACCATTGTCATTACATTCCAATTTGTTTTAAAAAAAGGAAACAAAAATAAATATGCAGTAACAACCCAGAGAGTGCTAACTCCAGGGGAGACGAGAAAGGAAAAAAAACAAAAAACAGAAAAAACCTTACCTAATATGAAACTCCTACGGGGCTGATTTTAAATTGTCATTTATAAATAGCTCTTTAATAACACCACCAATGATACATTATTAATCTTCAAATTAAATATTTGCCCTGCCCCTACCTTGTTTGCTGGAAAAAGCTCTTTGGTGTTGCCATCTAATCTCCTCTGTTTGGAACACACACACACACACACTCTTCTCTCCGCCTCCCCCCCCCAGGCTTTAATTGAATCTAATGAAGCGGTACAAGTGCGTTACGACCAAAAAACACAATCATCTCTCTGCTCTCAAAGAGCAGTGCTGGGGTCGCAGGAGCACCTTTGTTTCCCAACAACAGCAGATAAAAACGCTCTGCGACCGAAGGCTTCACATTATTTTCTCCACCCAAAAAAAAACAAAAAAAAACAAACAGATCCAGCTTTAACTGCGACTGACCTTGTTGGGATCGTTGTGGCTCAGCATGAGGTTGGACGCCTTGATGTCAGCGTGCACGTACTCATGGTCGTGGATGTACTCCAGGATATCCAGCTGAACAAGGAAAAACCTTCGTTTGTGATAAATGCACAGATAAAGGTTTGCGAGTGGACATATTTATGGGAGACAACTTGAACATTTTGTAAAATTGTTCTTTCACTGTTGAGGTGATGTGATCATTATCCACCGCAGTACACTAATGTAAATTCTCAGGTGGTTGTAAAATGCCTTTATCATCTATTATCATTTACCTTTAATTTACCAGGAAAGTCCCACTGAGATTGTGCTGTTCCTGAGAGCTTGGTGGCAGCAGCACGCGAGGCTAGCTCCCCTGGTGATGCTAAAAATGAATGAGACACTGTGCTAATGCTGAGTGTTGCTCCTTAACAGCATCCCACAATAACCTGCTTTATGCTTACCCAAACTCCTCTCACGTAACAAGAGTGCAGAGATCTGATCGTTATGCCAGTTAGCTTTAAATTTCTAAATATTCGAGTCGTCTGTAACTGGATCAGTGATGAGGCTCGCTGCTTTCAGCACATGCACACCAGAGGTAGCACACAGGACGAAGTGACAAACAGACGAACCACTCGGAGGCCGAGCTGCAGGACCAGTTTTCGGGGGAATCGCCGACCGCATTCTTCAAATTCTTCTGCAGGTCTGTGCCAAGTCTGTCGATAACCATGAATCGATACCTGTGAAGGTAAAAAGAGGATTTCGTCAGTGCTTCTAGCTAACATCAAAATTCATGTTATAAAGAAAACAAGTCCCACTACGGTATCTTCACTTCCGTTTGTTTCTTTCTAGTAGCACTCAAGTTGTCATGAAACTATTAAGCTGAAAGAATGAAGACACCTGTAAACTGATGGCTTTCAATCTACTACCGACTGACGTCAAACATTGCACGTTTTTCTTTAAAAAAAAAATAGCACTTAACAGTTTGGTTGAAAAAAAGACAACAAATTAAGTATCATAAACATGAAGGAATGTGAAAGAAAACCTGCTCACTTGGTGTGAAACTTCCAGCTTAAACAGTTTATGTTGTAAATCATGTGGTGACATGATAACAAAAGTTAGTTGAAATATGAAGAAAAACAGTCTATTCTACTGTAGCCTATGAAACTCACGACTGAAACAAAGAACTCCCCAAAACAAAAAAAACAGGATGTGAATCAGGTTTAGTCTTACTTCTTCCCGTCTTTCTCGTGCAGACCGGAGCCCCAGTACCTGGGAACACCCAGACTCTTCAGTTTGTGAGAGACTTCTGCCAGTTCTGAACTGGGAGACAACAGGAAACGGAAAAATGTCCATTCTTAGCATTTTTGGTAAATGTGATAACTGCATGTGAAGGAGCTCCATTAACCGTGTAAATTCAGTAGAGTTCACTCCTGAAACTTTCAGTGGAAACTGTATCTACTGGGCGAAGGCAGTGATGCTAAGAGAAATAAGAGTATAATTCCAGTGGGTGGGGGAGGGGCTGGCCAGCCTGGCCGCAAGCTAATCTGCTGCAGGGACAAATATTTACCAACAACGTGAGATTCCAGCATGAATAAAATATGAGCCTTTGGTTCCTTAGTAATATAACAGTTAATTGTCAGGGGAGATTGACATTTGGATTGTTATTATATAAAATGCAAAGCTGTGGCCTGGGGGCCAACGTCGCTGCCACCAAAAGATTTTTCCTCTGCAGGGCCCCTCTGTGTCTCTGCAACAAGACGTCCTTTTTAATTAACAAAGTTGGCTCTCTTATTTGCTCCTTGCGATCACAGGGCTAACTTCGGCTAGGTGACACACTCCTGGGTGTGCGTGCGTCTCCGAGGAGTGACGGTGTAGCTTACTGAGATCGGGCTTGGCAGCTCGCATGTAAAACTTCAGCTCGGAGAACAGCGGTCCGTTTTCACTGGGCTCCTGCGGACAAAACAAAATGTCTGTATTCAACCGCACACGTCAAGAAAATACTGCAGATGCACACTATGTGCTGGCATGATTATTATCATGCATGTAGAGGTTGAAAGCAGAAATATAAATCATGTATGTATTAGAACAGAAACCTCTTGATTTCACCATGGAGTCAGGGGAGAGCAATGATAAGGAGCTTACTGATCCATTCAGGGTTTTGATAGTTTATTTCAGTACTTAAAAAAAAAAAAAATTAATGCCAGAAAGCTTGAAGTTTAGGTTATGAAGGTTTGTTTCTACTTTCAAGGTGAGGTTTTATAAAATTCTTATCGTTTAAGGCAGGGGTGGGGACCCTGGTCCTGGAGGGCCGCAGCCCTGCATGTTTCCATGTCTCCCTGCTTCAACAAGCTGATTGCAATGAGGCTCGTTATCTGGCTTTTCTGCTGGACTTGGCCATGAATCTTGATTCGATTCAGGTGTGTTGAAGCAGGGAGACATGGAAAAATGCAGGTTTGCGGCCCTCCAGGACCAGGATTCCCCACCCCTGGTTTAAGGGTTCTAGCGACAGCTAAGATCATCCCTGGACCATTTTCGAGTAAGTTGCTAAATTTTTAGACGCTGGTTAGAGGTTTTTTTTTTTTTTTTTTTTTTTTTTTTGTTTACTGCATTGATCTTCTTTTTTTATTCTGACTATACATCCATGTTATCATTAAAAGTCGTTAATGTTCTGTTTCTCTGCTATTTCAGCAAGTTCTCTGACAGTGAAACCGAGGAAAGTTAGTGATCAGAGCATCTCGCCGCCATCAAGTCTGCAACAAGTGGATCTATTTGTTTTCTCATCTGAACCTTTTCCTCCTTTTTGTAGCACTATCACCTGATCCCCACTAACAAGTACAACAGAAAGCTGAGCATGTGGATGCCTCTTGAAAGTAGGGTGGCAGAGATTTTCTGTTTGGACGTTGGATGCTTTAAGATGGCTATGCTGTGTTTGCCACTATATAAATAAAATTTTGTCGTGAAAAGACACAAATAGGAGTCATGCATTTACATGTCATGATGAGAAACATACTGTGCATTGTAAATGTTTCACTTCATTTCTTTCCTGGATTTATTTTTAAAACTTTTAAATAAAGTTGCCCTTCATCTTCTGGAATAATAACACGACAAATCTTCAGTGGTATCTGTTGTCGTTCGAGCTGGAACAATGTCATTGTAACTTCAATAGAGTATGTAACCAAGTGGAAATTGCACATTCCATACAAAACTAACATCCTGCTTCCAAGTGCAAACAATACATAACAAGTCAAACCAGTTTCATAAATTAAAACATATACAAAAGAGGAAGACTTTCCACTGATGTACTTTTGTAATGCAGAGTAACACAATTTGTAGATTGAATGGGCCCCTGTGCACCTTACTGATACAGCATTCATTGTAATAAATGCTTTACCAAAAGCCTCAATGAAACAAACACCAATGCTTCGATGATTCTGAAACTTACGACTTTGATGACATATGGAGCATCAGCACCCCAGACTTCGCAGGAATTGTCCCGGCTGTGGGAAAAACAATCAACTCAATATTTTTGCAGTACAAAAACATTATTAAATGCAGGACTTTTGTAGCTCTACATAAAGGATCAATTACAAATGATGATAGTTAATCATTCCAATACTTGTGTCCAGTACGCATGTTTACAGAAAAAAAAAAAAAAAAAACGATTAAACAAGTCCCAGGCTGTACCCCGATGCTTTTGTTTCACCTCAGTAGCTCAGCAGCTATTCTTACCCAGATATATGAGGCCAAAGCCCCCCTGTCCAACGGGATCCCCCAGCTTCCATGTTTTCTTCCCAGTGTCTGTCAGGACTTCTCCAGCTGGAAACTTCTCCGCCAGCTTCCTCTTAGCTGGAGCTCTGCCTTTCCCCGCAGCCTTGGCTTTAGGGGGCATCTGGAATAATCCAAATGTTTTCTAGATTAAATCAAACCTCTGTCGGCGGTAGTTTTCTAAAGTGAAACTACGCAGAGCTGGAGTGCGATCAACTCGATGATTTGGAGTGTGAGATGTAGGATCTCGCTAGGCTTTCACGACAACAAGAATCATGAGGTTAAGGAATAAATAACATTGAACACATTGTCATTTTAAAGTTAACTTAGCCCATTAGCTGCCAGTAGCACCCATCTATCTAGCGACTAAATTCAGTGACTGAGTGAATCGTAAACGCGAGTTACCAATGTATCGTACATAAATAAAGTATCCCATTTTCTTCAGAGTACGGGCTCCTTTTAACCGACATAGATGGAGACACGGAACATTATCCTGATGAGTTGTGACCAAAGTACGATTTAGTTCCGGTCGTCAACAATGCTGGTTAGCCATCAAGCTAACCGCGCTCCATCACAGCCGTCTCGTATAAACAGGCTACATCGTGACACAGTTAATCAATTCACAAACTACATAAACGGCGTTTTCTACACACGCGACATATTTACGTGAAGTTTAAGAACAATACACACCGTCACTTTGCAGTTTGTACTCGACTTTTTGGCTAAACGGCGACGAACAAACTTCCCGCAAAACTACCGGACCGGAAGTAGCGTCACGAGGGTTTGAAATTCTACTGGCTGGACACGTGACTACGTCATCGCGCTGTCCTTACGTAGGGACAGCCCTGAAGTAAGTGATGAATATGCAAGCAGAGGGCTGCTTTCTCTTTGTCAGTATTTCTATCATATACGTCCACAGGCGTGGTTATAATGCAAAGTAAGTTAAAAAAAAAGAAAAAAACAAAATGTAATGGCGAGGACTTCTAAGTTTACACACGCGCGTGCACACGCACACACGCAGTTAACATGGCTCCCTCATTTCAAAAGAGGACAACCCTTTGTGAAACAAGTGTTTTCCTTCCTCATAGCTGCCTCTCATGGGCTGTATATTCATGAATCTTATTGTAAATGTTGAATATAAATATGCATATGCACAGAGATGTGTCTTCTTAGAATGTGTAATTTGATACATACACACTGAGTATCACTTGCAACCTGCGTTGAACTCATGAATAAGATATTGGTTCTTTAGTGTCTTGTCTTTCCAAGTGCCACAGAGAGGAGAGAGCAACGCTTCACATCCCATAGAGTGGCCGGTACAGCCGCTTTTACATCACGGGTTCACACACTCATGTCACCCTGTTCCGATTAACCAAAGAGTACTTCAGCAACTGTTGTCATGGCTCTATGGACAACATAGAATCAGAGTGTTTGCTTGTTTGAGCTGAGGTGACCACCGATCTGTAAATTCTAATGGAGTGCTCCATGGTGGAGTCCTAGAGAGCGATGACCCACTGCAGTGACAGCGAGGAGCGGAGCGACGACGATGCCGAGCAACCCAACAAGAGGCAGAAGAAGAGAAGCAAAGAGAGAAAACATGTGTCCTTCCCGCCTGATGAGCAGATAGTTTCTGGCTTTGCGGAGCACAGAGACACTGACAGAAAGGGTAAGCTGTTGCTCAAACTTGTCAAGCTGAATGTAACCCTGATGATTATACCATTATGACATTTTGGTGACTTTTGGCCATCTGTGTGTAAGTTAATGGCCAAACAGCGCTCCCCAGTTTATTTTGATTTAACAAAGAAAAATGTCTGTATGCTGAGAATGACCTGTCAACAACTTAATCCTGGAAACTCGATCTATTGGCACATTTTGATGGGAGTCGTTCATTGCACTAATTGAACCAGGTACATAGACTGATTCAAAAGTAATGACAGAAAACGCAGCTACTGATATCAAACATAGAATATTTATCGCCGCTCAAAAAAGACTGTCACAACGTGACTAGATTCATGCAGGCCATCAGTCCATCACAATGCAATTACAGAGCGAAAAACAACCACACACACATTCACTTCTGGGAGCAATTTAGGGTCACCAGGTCACCTCGCATGCATGTAAACCAGACTTTCATAAAATTATACCAAATCTATTTATTTGATTGGATTTAATAAAAGTAAATCATTGTGCTCTCTATGACCTGACTTTTAAATTCTCTTTAGATATTCATGTATCTCTATTTAAACATTCTGAGCTTGTGCCATACTGAAATAAATAAAATGTGATGCATTCTTTAGTCAAAACATTTATGTCATTTATGTTATTCAGTCATAACACTTCTCTGTAGTCTCTCACATCTGGAGTTCCCCATCCCATAAGGCTGGAGGTGGGGTGATAAATTGAGATGCCTGATTGGTTGATTGATCGTTGAGACATTCATGTCCTTCTCACTGCAATCTTCCCTGTAGCACACACACAAACACTCACACACACACATGCACAGAGCACAGTTTACCGTATGGCATTTCAGAGCCCCTTAAGCACTTCTGAATGGCTGCTGGTGGCTTACTGGGATGCGGAGACATTAAAGCTGTGAATGAGTGTATTTTTCTATTTCAGCCGACAGCTGCCTCACCTTGACAGAGGTAACGGTGGCCTACCAGCAGAGCTGCAGCACACACCAGGTCCAACCCCGAGCGCACATCCTGCAGCAGCTCCAGGTACGCCACTAACCATCACCAGCGTTACTTTTCGTCCGCGTCAGTCAAACTGCATGAGGCGCCTCTTCTGAGGGTTTGCTGCTGAAGCAGTGTTGAGCTGCTGTGGGTGGAGCTGTTTTCACTCCACACTGTTGTTATTCACTGTTAACTCCACTGTGCCGAAGCTTACTATATTTCCCAGCATCAAGGGTAGATCCCTCAGGATGTAATGTCAAGGATTTTCTTTTCTTTTTTTTAAAGATTAATCTTATGGAAAATATAGCGAGCACAGACCAAGACTTTTCACTAGCTGAGAAGCTGTGACACATTTATTTATCTCAGACAGCACACTTATCCCATGTCTTAATGTGAACTAATGACTTTGGAAAATCTCACACTGATTTGAATGTCAAAGGAGAATCATGTGTCTGTGTGTGTATTGTTGTTCTTGTTTGTGTTATTTGCGTCTTTATTGAGAAACAGTTGTCGAACTTTTATACCCAATAGTTTTTCCTGAGCAAATTCATTTACATGTTGTCTGAAAATACATAATTGTATTTTCAAACTACATGCATCTGTAAAGTCACATTTTCACCTGAAAATGTGACTCTAGAGGGAAAACATCACAGGCTCCAGATGACACGGATCATAAAATGGGCTAAAAACTGCACAGGTGACTCACTGATTCGTATTATTTATGTGCTTTGTTGAATTTTGGATGTCGTGGTTGCATGTCAAGACATTAGAGTGTTATTGCACAATTAACTCACTGAAACCAAGTGTTAAGTCATCAGTGTTTTGCTGTAATTTTTAGGGCACAAAGAATTGCACATATAGGCTTGTGGCAACTTGAATCTACACCCTTTACTTTTCGTGCATGATTTCAGCAGTTTGAAGGAGTGACGTTTCTTCAATACCCGAAGCAGGGCTTCCAAATAAGATCTGACAGCAAGATGTGGTTTACTTTTCATCATTTTAAACATGTGTGAGCAGTTCATTTGTCACACAACAGCTTTTCTCAAACATTATCACTTCTGCTTGGCACATGCACCTTCACTCAGTGTGCAGAAAATGCAACTTTATCATGACTGTGCCAACTACACAGCTAGTGTTGACTGATGGGACACTTTCCCCATGATACTAGTCAGCTGAAAGCAGGTGAGTGAATGGTTGAATGTAAGCACACAGGTTTTCAAAGGGAATAGGAAGTGATACTCTGGTTGGTTGCATGGTCACGCAAATAATGTGTGTTTTCACGTAGTGTGAAGTTATCTAATATAGTATAACAGTGTTGAAGCATTACAAATAAGATTATGTTTGACACAAACCAAAAAAAATTTTATCTCAGAGATGAGTGGTCACAAAGCCATAATTTGAACTGTCTTTGAATAAAAACTGCAAATCAAAGTTGTGGTGAGCCTGATGAGGAAAAACCTCTCATCATCAGCGTCTTGGAAAGAACGAGTCAATTTGCAATTTCAAACACGGTGAAAACAGACGCAATCATAAAGATTGCAAAATGTTTTCAGACATAAATCACACTCTGTCAGGATGAAGTCATCCCAGTATTTTGCACAATGTGGGAGATGGATAATCCAGATGAGGAAAGTGGATTATTGTGCACATCTGTCTGATGTATTCCTGTGTACACAGATGATCAGCTATTAAATGAGCAAAACTGGACATGCACACATTGAAATACATTCGGCCCTTTGAGTAATAGCATAGAATGGAGTCAACTGCTGACATCCTTCATCTCCCGGTTCAATTCTACTGGAGGATTCTTGAAATGAAACTGAACCATTTAAAAGATAATAGATTGTGTCCGAACTCCAAAGTGAACGATTGCTTTGACGGGGTGTAACCTTGTTCTTTTGTGCAACATCAGCAATCCTCTCATAAAACAACAATAATATAGCCTTCAAAGAAAAATCAATGTCTACAGTATAATCTGGTGCAATTTTAGCCTCATATGCTGTCAGAGCTGAGTGAAAATTCGAGGTCCTTGGACGTCTGTGTCCGTGTGTTTGTCCTGTGATGGACTGGTGATCCGTCCAGGACGTACCACGCCCTCACTCATGGTTAACTCCACCGCTCCACCACCCTGATCAAGACAAAGTGGTATAGAAGACGGATGGATCCCTCTCTGTTTTCCACAAGCAGTTATTCACCTGAATCATTTTCAAAAGTTATTGTCTTCTTACAATTCAAGACGTCGTGTTATCATTTTGAAGATTAAAATGGAGCCCCCTCCGTTGTTGTAATGAAATTGCTGAACTGGTGCTCAGGTTGCAATTGTACCTGCAGTGCCTATTAAAAAGTATTCACTCTCTGAATGGTTTTCACTTTACTTAACTTGGATCTTACTTTAAAACTATCCAAAATTACCCACCATAACCCTAATTTGTCTACTTTTCTTTTTCTTGTCCATTGTATAACTTAAAAAAACGAAGTTATAACAAAAGCGGTTTCCATGAAGTGGCATATGTTGTTAGATAGCACTCCAGAAAATAAGTGGTGATCAGCTGTAGTAAATCCGTGTCAGATGATTTGAGTATAAGGGTGTCAGAAAATCATCCAGCGCTCCAACTCCTCCTCCATTTTGGCGTCACGACAGAGTCGAACCCAGCTGACACTGAACAAGGAACGCATTAGGAAGGAAGCCTACACAAGTTTAAGAGACACACAGGCACTGGCACTCTCAGGAACTGGCTTTATTTTTGGTAATTTAAAAATACTTACTCTATGAGTTTAAACATTGCATGTGTGATGACTTCCATTCTGCTTTAGTAAAGCATTTTACCCAGATTATGTTTTTTTAATGAAAAATTGCCAATAACACTGTAAATATTATTTACATTTGATGAATTCATGTTAAATATTGAAACTATTGGATGACAATTTTCTGGAAGCCTTGACTAGAGAATAATAAGACACTTGATGCTTTTTATTGCTCTTTTATTTTCTTTTTAATATATGTAGAACACTGAAGTTGACATTAGAAGTCCCATTTATCACTTGTCCTATGTAAAATGTCCCATCACCTTGCACACACACACACACACACACACACACACACACACACACACACACACACACACACTCCTTTGTCTCTCCCACCGACATAGTAAACTCTGACATTCTCTCTTAGAAACACTTGAAACACACAGACTGTCATTCATAATTCATTCACTGTACACACTTATTTTACTTGGACCAGTTACGTTAAAGCACACACACACACACACACACACACACACACACACACACACACACACACCACCCCACCCCAACCCCTCAGTGCATAAATTTCACTTTAGATCAAGGGGAATTATTTGTGGAAAATTAGAGACTTAGCTGTGCTTACATTAAGCATACAGCCGCCGTATTATCTCGGAGGTGTTAATGAACCCAGTTGCATTGGAAACGAATGTAGGTGGTCCTCCTGAAAGAGTAAAATATGTATGGTTAAGCATTAGCTAAGAGGGGCAATATTTAGACCAAAAGGGCTGCGTGCGAATGAATCCGTAATAAGACGATGCAAATCGAAAAGACGGAAGCCTAAAGAGCAAATTTATTAAATTAGGTCTTTTAAGGCGAGGGGCGACCCCCCCGAGGACCAGCGCTGAAGACTATTTAAAGCTTTTTTTCTATTGCACCCTTGGGGCCCTCCGCACTCCTTTGAAATGTTGTAAGTGGGTAAAACAGCATTGCTGTTGGTGACATCTTCATAGGGGTGGTAAACAATAATAGGTTGGAGCCAGCGGGGGCGAGGGCCGCCATGCTTAAAGTCTGTGATTTCACTGTGCAAACTGTGAAGTGTCTGTGTTTCCCTCTCACTTCGGCTCGCTCCGTGATTAGAAGGGTAATTGAGACGATCAAGCCCCCCCATCTAAAGCGCCGCTGTGGTTCGGGGAAAGAGCTTAACGGCGGCGAACTGTGACAAACATCAGGAGCTGATACAGGGGGAACGGCGAGGTTCAGGTTTCCAGCTAAGTCATGCAGAGGCAATTTTTATTGATTGATCGACATTTACTTCAGGATTTGAGTTCAGATCTAGAAACAGAGCAGCTGACTAATAACAATTAGGATTTGAATCAGGCTCAATGCACTACTGTATACTATTCTATTTATGAGTACTACATGAGAAAATATGTATTTTTATTTTCCATTTAAATGTATTGATCAATTTGTTGAAGCATGTTCAGAGGATGTCGTTCACTCTTGATGCACACTTCTACTGTAAAACAAATAAATAAATGAAGATGGTGTATTTATTAGTAAAAAAATTTCAGGTTTTTTTTAACTAAACCAACCCAGTGCCTGTTGTGAATGCTTTTTAGCATAAAAAGTATAAAGAGATGTTTTCAACCCCACTTGAAAATAGTATAAAACTAAATTCTTATATAAAACACGTTTTCACCGTTGAACAAACCTGCTCACGCTGTCCATGGACACACACACACACACGTATGCGTGCAGCATCAGTCAGTGGTTATTGTTTCATGCACATACAAAAAGCCGACTCCGCAGGGAGTTGGCGTGCGGCGTGAGACGCCACAAATGCAGTTGTCAGGAAAGTACATAACTATCAGCAACAATTACCAGTCACAAGAAATCACGGAAGATGACAGACATTTAGTCCTAAGTGTAGCTCTTATATCTATAGAGCAGCTGTACATGAAGCTGAATTCTGCAGGTTTGCTTTGTGCATACTAAAAAGCCTTTGTTAAAAAAAAAAAAAAAAAAAGAAAGAAAGAAAAAAAAATCAACCTGGATTTCTGAGTAACTTCTGGTGATGTTTCACTTCTGGTGAAACTCTTTCGCTAAAAACTTTGTTTTTATTGACTTCAGTCGGCTCTTAATTTCTATTTATGCAAGTGATCAAACGGTAATCCACAGACAATCCTGGATATGACACAGAAATACCAAATAATGATTCGCCCTCATTTATCCAAGCTAAATATGCAAATTGAAGGTATTTGTCGTAAGTTGTTGTTAGATCTCAACATGAAGCGCCACCCAAACAAATGTAGTTTTACCGAGAAGCCAGACTGTCACCTCACATATTCACACATTACAAAGCATTTAAATGATAATTACCCTGTTATTTCCAGACTGATAGAGTCACTGTCCACTTCTGTTATTTTCGGTACATGTTTATTTTTCAGTTTGCTCAGAAAAAGCATTATTTTTAATGATTTCCAGGCACCGAGTGAAGACTTTCCCAACCCTCCAAACACAAAAGAATTCCAGATTAAGCCAGCTTTAACGAGGAGTTTGTATTCTTTCCGCAATGTTTGGAGAGTAAGCTCGGAATTAGTTGCATGTTGGCAAATCTTCTAATGAATAGCTTAGTGGTTGTTTCCCTTGCAGATTATTCAGTTGAGTGGACTGAAGAGAAATCAATTACCACAACTTAACTTTCATTATTTATCCCACAGCCAGGGAAGGAACGAAGAGAGTGGAGGAGGGAGAAAAAAAAAAACTGATAGAAGAAAATGACATGACAATGTGCTTCTCTTAAATTCAGGGTCAGATTCAATTCCCACAAATGTTATTTTCCCAGGATAAATCCCTCCAAGGAAGGAGAGGGAGGTGGGGGGGAGGAAAGAGTGAGGGGAGGGGGGGGGGGGGGGGGTGGAGAAAAGAGAGAATCCCTCCAGAAATGAAAAGACAAGAGAAAATCTGTTTTTACAGACCACCGCTGCTTTCTCAGCTCTTTTGATTAGCATTAATGTTGCACTGCGGAAGTCTGCCGGCACAACTGTTATAGCTCCTTACACACACACACACACACACACACACACACACACACTCACAGAGAGACAGAGAGAGAGAGAGAGAGAGAGAAAAAGAGAGAGAGAGAGAGACAGGGAGATCTGCCTGTGTAATTCTAAAGGGAAGATTTTTTTTTTTCTTTTAAATTAAGTGCATGCTGATTGTTATTGCGGCTCCCCCCCCGCGTGTGGAATAGTCGGCAGCGAGGTAAATGTCACTAAGTAAGTGCCACACTGTTTTCCTTGGTGGTTGTTAGCAGGTTTTTGCATGCAAAATAAAAAGCCCAAAGAGGTGGAGGAGGAGGAGGAGGAGGAGGAGGAGTGGGGCTTTCCGGTGTGTGTCTGAATGCACGGGCTTATCGGGGAGCAGCAGGGGGAGCCGGACATATGTCGCTCCCCTCATTACGGGCCGAGATGGCGATAACAGGGCACTTAGTGGCACATTTGAAATGGCGTCGAAGAGGCGGCGGCCATGGCGAGAGTGCAGGAAGAGGAGGGAAGGGTTGAGGGGGGGAGAGGGGAGGACAGGTTGAGGATGGAGATCACAATTGGGCCTGCTGTTAACACACTCCAGTGTGTCATTCAAACGGCCTTCTACACACACAGTCAAGCCCTTGCTACTTTTAAAAACACTGCCGGACTCGTGCACCTTTCCAATGTGGTTTTACGCAATTTTTCTATTAATAAAACAACCAACATGAAATGTAAAACAGATTAAAAAAAAAAAAAAAAGTATAAAGCCTGTTTGGTGCGTAAAAGTCTATTTTACTGTGAGTGTAATTGAAATGGGGCAGTTACAGTTAAACGGAATGGCATGTGAGACACACTACTGCTACTGCCCTATTAGGGTGAATTGGATTTGCATGCTTGGATGGCCGCACATGTAATTCGAGTGCTTTTTGTAAGGATGATATTACAGGCCTGGGCTCACTGAGGGGGGAGAGGCTCTGTCACCAGAAATGACCTTTTTTTTTATCTTTATGTGTGTGTGCTGCGGTGATGAAGGGTCAGATGTGAAGAGGTGAAGGGTTGTAGGCCGCAAAATGTCATCTAATCTACCTGGGGGTCAAATTGTGAATCTGCCAGCATTCATGCACATGAAAGTTTTCACCCTAAAATATCCTAAAGTAGCTCGACAGCGTCACATCTGACGTCTCATTCAAATAAAGTAAACATGACCGGTGCGGCCACATGTTGAACCAACAGCTGTCCGAATCAAATCAATCCAATTTCGGCTTTGTTGAAATGAAGAAAGAACATATGTGGGAGATACTTAGACCCAATAGCTTTCAGCCTCTTTTAAAGCTGCCGTTATCATGACTGTAACAACATCCACATTTTGTCTAAGCTGACAGTAACAAGTTAATGAGAGCGCATGTATCTTTAAATAATTGTGCTGAACATTCAGATAGGTGGTCTTTTGGAGGATTTCCATTATTCTAAATAATACTTGTGCTTTACATCTCTCACAACAACACGAAATTTAGATTTACCAAGTGCCCTTATGGTTATTTTAATGAGAAGTAGCAAAGCGCTACTTAATAGTACCTTGTATTCAGTTTAGATTCCTGTAAATTGTAAAATCCTGCTAGAAGAGTCATGTCAGGACGATCAGTGTGTAGAGAAACGATACCTGAGGTATTAACAGCAACGATTCCATCAAACTGGCATGAGTGTGTTGTTTAATCAGATATTTTATCCATTTTTTGAGAAGATTCTTTGCCTGAAGAGTGCACTTAAGACTTATGCGCTAACAAAATTTTAAAAGAGCACTTCAGGAAGTGAGAACTGTTTTGGGCTTCTTGCTGTGAAGAAACAAAGAGGAGATCATCTTAAGAAGAGAAGATCTAAATTTAGATTTTAAATTACCTGATTACAAGATTCCCAAAACCTTAGAGTTAATTAACACATTGAATGTGAACTGAATGCGAAATTTGCATCAAATAAAGTGTCTTCAGTGCGTATGATATGCATTACGTTTAATTATAAACAGGAATTTACAATAAACAGGCTCTGTGGAAGACTGGGCTTTGAACCATTTCATGCAAATTATCTGGAAAACATTTAAGACATTAATATAGTGGTCTTATTAATAACTCTTGCCATAAACACACAGAACAGTTTCAGCTTGCATGTGAAGAATTAAGTTGTTGTTATTGTTTGTGAGTTTTTCTTCTTAATGCTTTGTAATTTGGGTGATTGCTCGCCGTTAGCCATTGCTAAAATCGCTTGTCGTGCGTGTTTTTCAAGTCGCGTATGCTCACTTCTGGTGTCATATTTATTGGGAATTGAATGTGAAGATTTAAGGACATCAAAATCAGTCACTGAAGACCAAACTGGGCTGATGACCAAGTTCAACAAGGAGGGCCAGAATAATCCCCTTCATTAGACGGCACTAAAACAAGCTCTTCATTTCAGTGTGTCTGATTAGGCTTTTTTTAAAGCAACACTTATTTTTCATTTCTTTGTGGTGTTTCTCCAGCGGGGGGCCGGGATCTCGTCCTGATCACTGACTTCTTCTCACGGTGTTAAACTTACAGATCTGAGTGTGAAATTAGCCAATAAAAAGACCCAAGTGGATAAATCACACTGCTGAGGCAGTGAGGCGTTTCAACATGCTCTCTCTTTCTCTCTCTCTCTCTCTCTCTCTCACACACACACACACCTCTAACCCCAGAGCCCTCGCCACTTTCGAGCGTGTACATTACTTTGACATCAGCCGTTTAAGCGGACAGTGTATTTTACACAAAGTGGCATTAATTAAGCCGCTAAACGCACGCTATCATGTATTTCAAAAGTGCTGCGGACGAACAAAGGCGACGACAGAGGGAAATGCTGGGAAAGTCAATTAGAATTTTATGTATGATTTTAGATCTCTCTCTCTCTCTCTCGCTTTTTTTTAATGATAAATGAAGTTACTAATTTTGTCTGTGCTCTTTCTAGACACTGCAGCTTTAATTGCTAATTGTTAACAGCGAATGAATACATTTGCATATTAATTAGCTCCCAATTTACATTTTTAATTTGCTGCCTTCAAAGGGTGTGAGATAAAAGGTCGTGTTATTTTAAATAATTTATCCTTTATTGCAGGAAAGATGCTGAAAGAAAGAAAAAAATGTGTGTGTGTGTGTGTGTGTGTGCATGCGTGCGTGCATGTGTGTCCAGAACAACACCAAAACACTGCTGACACACACACACACACACACACAGAAACACACACCGACACAGCATTACTGGTATTTGAATATACTTTCTCTATCAAACCCATTTGACGTTATTAGAAAAAAAAAAAAAGTTGAAAATTGGATGTAGATATTGCTGTTTTGTGTTTAGTTTCATAATCTCAAGAAAAGACTAAAACTATATGTTTAATTTTGACAGAGATTTGAACTATATGATCCCGGATTAGCTGTAAATAGCTAAGAGAAAGAGGCGGAACCTCTCTGATGTTTAGACTCTGCTCTTCCTGTTGCTCCTGAAATGTGTGTGGCGCCATCACGTCAGCATCTAAGGAGCTCTTCGGGCCTTCAGAGGAAAACGCATTTAAATAGACGTCCAAATCATGTGACGGAAGATTTCAAACATTTTCAGAAAAGCTGTGAGAAAGAGGCGAGAACGTTTCAAATGAGCGTCCGAGACTGACCGAAACAGCACATCCGGGCAAGACAGAGGTATAAATGTACAGGTGTGTGAGTGTGTGTGTGTGTGTGTGTGTGTGTGTGTGTGTGTGTGTGTGTGTGTGTGTGTGTGTGTGTGTGTGTGTGTGTGTATTGTCAGTCTGTTAATTAAATGAGCTAAAAAGAAGGGAGGGGAAAAAATGGTGCACTCAAACAGTTTTAATACAAAGCCATCCGGAGAGGCAGAGCAGCTGTAGACGGGTCGAGTGAAGAATAGTGAAAGCGCCAGAGATGACTTCTGTGGAAGTCAAGTTTGGAAACCAGACCACCCCCCTCCCCCCCCCCACCCCCCCCCACCCCGCTTCCCCTCCTCTTCTCTCTTCCTCTCTCTCCATTTCTCCGCCGCCCGTGTGAATGCGCGCGAGAGCGTCTACGAGGGAGCGAGCGCTCTTTTCTTTTTATCACTCCATTTTGTCCCCCTCTCCCTCCTGACACATCAATTGATTTGGCAGCCGGCGCCTTCGGTTTCCGTCTTTCGCCACGAGGCAGCGGCGAGCGGGAGAGGGAAGGAACAAGTTCAGAAATTCATTAAGATGAAAAACAGCTGCCACCGTATTCCTTGTGAGGAGGAGGAGGAGGAGGACGTGCGGCATGCATGCTTCTGCCTCCTTGTCCTGTGTGAGCATGTGTGTGTGTGTGTGTGTGTGTGTATGTTGTGATATGGGTAGTCAGACGTTCGATCGTATTGAGCATCTTCTATTGGCTCGGTGCCACCAACAGGCCAGTTCCACCAAACGCTAACTTTCTTTTAGGGTTCGGCGCTGCTGTTGTGACAGACTGACAATATTCAAGGAGGGGAAACAATATGTGCGGAAAGTCAGGACATAAAGAGG
This sequence comes from Salarias fasciatus, assembly GCF_902148845.1. Taxonomy (NCBI): domain Eukaryota; kingdom Metazoa; phylum Chordata; class Actinopteri; order Blenniiformes; family Blenniidae; genus Salarias; species Salarias fasciatus. The sequence continues at coordinate 18,989,277 of NC_043763.1, read as the reverse complement.
AACTCCATCACCTAAAACTGTCATCAGCCCGGAAACATCACGCTCACAATCTGCAGGTTTATGCTGCTCTAAAGTCAACCATCCAGAAAAAGGGTCGATTTTCAGGATGGAAACTCATTGCTGAAGGACAAAACAACACCAGGCCTCATGATAAAAAGCCAAAAATGCTGCGAATAAAGCACAAAAAAAAAAAAGAAACAAGCTCCCTGAGGTAGTGATTTACTTTGATAAAACCCAAAAGTGGGTTTATAAATATCTGAACTTTCATGAAATTTGATTTCAGTTAACTGGAAAGGACGGGACCTCAGATCGGACTGGTTTGAATCAAGCATCTTTATATGATTTAGATATAGAAAATGTATGCAACTGACATACTGTGTGTAGATCAGAATTGATTTTTGTTTCTGCTTGTTTAAGTTGCCTCCTTGCTGATTGTCTGACACAGCGGTGTTAGAGATGGGTCCAGGTTTGACCCGAGCATTGACACTCTTGAGCCCTTGTAGCTTCAGATATTGTCTCAGATGAGCCACAGTAGCATTGCTAGCTGAGGGAAGTTTCTGGTGGATAAATGAAAGAAATCAGTCCAGAAATAGAACCAGCTCAAGTGGTTTTGCAGAGAGACTGAAACTTAAAGTGTTACATAACATAGCATCACGTAGTATTTATTTTAAAAAGCTTGTTCTGACTGCTTTTTACCTTGTGATTGTTTTTGTTTTGGTTCCTTTAAATAAAATTTCTGGATCACTGAGGCGTTTGCAAAAAAAAAGAAAAAACATACTCATGTATATATATACTCATTAAATAAACTGATAGATCTGACGATAGATTGAGTAAAAATACATGATTAAAATGTAAGACTGATTCAGAAATCTGATTACTTCTAGTTGTTGCACCTTGTCAATAAATGCAGCGTTTATTGAAATTCAATCTCCTTTCCTTCTTAATGAGTGTCTGAATGCCTCCTTTATTTAAACACACACACACACACACACACACACAGTGCTGTATGTTACGCTCAACGCACAACTCAATTGTGCACAATTCATGTGTACTCGTCGTGCGCGAGAATGCACGTGAACACTCGGCCTTGGGTGAGATAATTCCGGGGTACATTCGACCACCTCTACCAATTACACAGCAGCCTCTTGTATACATAAACAGTGCAATTTTTGTCCCATTGATCTCTCTAATTCCTCCAACAGGAGCACATTATGGCTGCCGTCCTTTTGTCTCGCGCTCCCGCGCTCCCCTCCGCCGCGGCGCCGGAGCCCGAGCACGGCGAGCCTTCCAAGTCCTTTTGTACTCCCCGTGTCCCTTTGAACAATGAATCATATTTAGCAACAAAGAGAGGAACCAAGGCGCTGCTTGCAAATAAGAAGGCGGCAATTCAGCGAGCCAGCCGAGACGAGTCGATGCACGAGGGCGGGAGGAGGGAGGGGGCGGGAGGAGCGAGGGGGTGGGTGCAGGTGGGGGGGGGGGAATAGGAGGGTAGGATGGGACAGTCAGAAAGCCCCAGTTTGACTGGCGTGAAGCGATGTGGCAGGGGCCAGAGCGTGGCTGAAAGAGGGGCCTGAGCAAAACCGGGCCTTTTCTCAGCTGCTGTTAGGAGGACGTGTCTGAAGGTAATCACCTAAAAATAAAAAAGATAAAAAAATAAAAAAAAAAGTGTTGGGTACAGTTTTATTTAAGTCACATGTACAATGAGGAGATGAAACCGAAGAGCATGGCGGTTCTTTAATTTGCTCACTGTTGGGGCCCCCTGGTGGATGCAGGACCCCAACTGAAGCTGGTATTTATGCAAATCACCAGCGTGTCTAAAACTGACGCTCTAGTTTATTCTAAACTGAGCACAGGCAGACAGGTGGATACTATTAGTCTGAATCCTCTTCATTAAGACATGAGATGCTGTTTGTAACATTTAAAATCGAGCCTCATCTTAAGCATCCTTTCTAAACGGAACCTGTATTCGGACTCAGAATCAGCTTAAAGCTGTTCCAGGTTCATGTCTGAACAGCTCCAGAATCAAATCTGGAATATATTTTATCAAACTGCTCCTCAATTTATGAATTCTGTTGTAAGACTACACTTACATTTCACTGTTTGCTCTGTACAGTTATATCTTGAACCACCTAAAGACTTAAAATACAGTTTTGACTGAATTTACAATGAACCAAATCTCAGTTTTGTTTCTATTTTTCTCTTGTAGCACCAACTACGTTTAACCTTAAATACGATTTGAAGGTAGCTGAGACCCAAATACCCAAAAAATTACTTGAAAAATACACTATCATTAAAAAATGTCAAAGGTCAAGCCACATTATTTAATTTTCCTGTTATATGAGTGTAGCCGAAGTATCAATCATAATCTCCAGTCCAAACTGCAAACAGTATCAGTTCTGGTTGAAATCATTATCCCAAACACTTCACTGCCAAAAACAAACTCATTTATGCCTTTAAATGTTTGTATAATAACATAAAATTAACTGCATATATTAGTCCCAGTCACAATGACTTTGTGTCATCAAGCAATCATCTTTAAAAGAAGAGTTTCCAAAAAAAAAGAAAGAAAAAAAAACTCCTGATGCCTCTTCTTGTTTTGCTTGTCACTTAAAAAAAATCAGTGTTTTCCACCATCCGCACATATCTGCCACCTCCGGTGATTGATGCAGTCAAATTAGATGTATGTGGAACGCCGGCTCTGGCAAATGAACACATCAACTGATGACCAGCTGTTTCTAATTATTATACACTGGTTAATTAGGACGCCGTGTCACCATCTTGGCGGCGGTAAACTGTGTGAAATTCATAATTCATACTTGCGTCGCCAATGAGCCTCCCTGATAAGACCAGTGCGGCGTGGCATGGATGGAGAGGCCGCGCGTAAAGAGGCTGGGGAGGGTGGAGGATGCTGCCGGTGCCAGATATGTAACTGCATGTGTGTGTGTGTGTGTGTGTGTGTGTGTGTGCGTGTGTGTTCGCGCCTTTCCCTCACACCTCCTGCCTCTGCCCTTCTCTCTCTGTCTGTCTCTCAGCAGGGTGTGTGTGTAGGTGGCAACGTGGAAAGTCTGGATCTCAAAGGTAAGATGAACGCTTCGCTCCATCATTATTAACCGTGATTGAGGACTCTGTGTGACATCCGGGATCCACTCAGTGATTTTCTAATATTTTACATATCCAGAGAAAGATTAGTTAGAAGGAAAGAAAAGACAAGGAAAAAAAAAAAATCATAATAATATATCGGAGTTAATTTTACATTTGTCACAAATCCTCCCACTCACACACCCATTCTTGGATTTTATCTGGAATGCTGGCTCCAGTCCAGGTGAGCCGATTTAATCGAAATGATCTTTCACACAAAATATGTGTGCGTTCTTCGTTTGTCCCAGATTATTGCTTATTTTCACGTGTTTATCCCCCCCCCCCAAAAAAAAAAAAAAAAAAAAAAAACCCAATGAAGAGAGACCATTGGAAATCAGCCATAAAAGCCCTAAATGGAGCAAACTGCTGGGCTGCTGCTTCAGATCGACGCCATGTGAGGATTCAGAGCGGTGGGATCAGCCACACGCCCCGATCGGGCTTCCATCACAGACAGTTTTAGCTCTTTTTTTTTTTTGCCTCAGCTGAAACAAAAGTGGATAAGGTGAATGGATTAATTTAACTCTACAAGTGAGATTATGGAACATGATTTCATTCTGGATTCCTGCCTGTAACTTTAAGGCTTCATCTCAGGTCAGGCTCAGTCCAAATCTAACCTCTGAGCTGAATTTTCCCATCCTGGCCTGTTTGTACCCGTTTGCATCTTCTTCATCAAACTCTTTTTTTTTTCTTTTAGCATTAAACCTAGTTCAGATTCAAATTTGAAGTTAGCGGTAAATTCTAATCCCCAAACCAAAAGGTGAGGCAAAATGCATCTAATTTGGGAGAAACCCTCTTAAAAGACAAACTGAAGTCTAATCCAAACCAAAAAGTCTCAAATCTAATCGTAAACAACACTAGTTTACTTCTTTATTGTCACTCACGTGCATTAGAATGAAGAAAATATGCCAACAAACTCTGTTTAAATGTGAAACCATGCATACAAATTTTGACGCATATCAGAATTTCATTTGACTTAAACTTCATCAAATCATGAGCACAATCCGAGACTGAAATTCCGCCTCTCTGGCGTTAATACAAACCATGAACCAAACTCTTAATGTCTAAATCGAGTAAACCCAATCTCCCTGCAAATCTCGCCAGCCTCCAAAACTTGGATGAAAGTGTCTCGTACAAGTGAACATATTGTCCTCCCTGTGAAGTCTTTAGACTCCAGCCGTCGTCTGTGAGCGTCGCGTCTGAGCAGCAGACGCATCTGCATACGGCAGCTGCGTAAAAAGTTGTGTGCGCCGCCGTGATGGGCATCACTGTCGTCACGCGCTGATGACATCTGACTGTGGGTGTCGCTGCCTTATTATCTTCCCCACGCAGGGCGGATTAGAAAAAATGGGATTTCAGATGGCTCTTCCTTCCACCCCAAACACCCTCCGCCATCGCTCAGTTAAGTGATTATTGTTAAAACAGAAGGGGGGGTAAAAAAATCGTGTTGGAAATAATTATGATAGTAATTATCGTTTCCCCTTCTTGGACGAGGAGATAAGAATTAACCCAGGAGAGAGAGCGAGGAGGGGGGAGGAGGGGGGGGGGACTCTCAGAGCCTTAAAAGTCACATGAATTTGTGCGATCAGTCACAGTTTGATTTAGAGTGTGACTTCTGATCAGGGCCGCGGAGCAAGAGTAATCAGATTACAACATATCCACTGTTATTTCTACAAATATGTCTGGAAATACACCTGAAATGTGATTCCAGACTTTAGGAGACAACGTGGATTATGATGGAGCGTGCTTAGCAGCAGGGGGTCAGGGGGTCAGGGGGGTCAGGCCGTTACCTTTTCCCTGCAGGAGTTCTTCCTTTTAGGGCGTAACGTTTAATCATTGCATCAAAACACACATTATTAGACCAGATTTTACAGTGAGCATAATGAAGACAACTAAAAGAGGCTTCAAAGCAGAGCACATAAGTGTAACACATTCTAGTACAAATAGTTCCCATCAACCTTATACTGTGAGAAACATTAGAAAATGAGGCGGGCCGGACCACAATGCACCTGAAGCTTTTCTGAACAAAGCCTGTTCCTCATAACAAAACACAGAAATGTTGCGAGGGTGGAGAACAGAATGAATAACAGCATTTTACCTAATGAAACCAACAGTATTTGGTGAATAAAAATAATTTGCTATTCATTTATGTCCACTCACATCTCAGTGAAATACTTGCTCTTTGCTCTGGAGATCCATCTGAATGGATTCATACCTGCATGACAGGAGCTTGTTAACTGATGGAAACACACGAGGACACTGTTGTTCAGGATTAGGAGCCGACATCGTGCAAACGAGAAACGGTTTTCAAACGTAATTTGATTATACGTAAAAAAAAAAAAGTTTGTGCTCATGTGACCTGAAGAGACCTGACAGGTTAAAGCTGAGATAAATCCCGGTTAGTGGTGCAGAGCAGCCAAAAGGGAACGCCATCGTGTGCAGATTTAGGGCGGTATTCATTTAAAGTAAAAGTGCAGAGTCTAATGTGAAGTATGGTGTATAATCCATTAAGAACTAGAACAGAACGCAATTAATTGTTTTTTTTTTTTTTTTTTTTCCAAGGGTATCAACAATAAAGCAAAACACTTACAGTCACCCAGAGTTTTGTTTATTCCGCATTCGGAGTGATTTCGCAGATAAAGTAATCAGGCCACGTTTATTTGTCTTGGAAGTTGCTGCATACAGGTGCTCTTATTGATTACATTGGTCTGCAGGCGCACAGTAATCAATGGATACTTGAGCAGCCACGTCTTGGAAGTCCAATCATGAAAACATAAAGCTGTCATCGCTATTTCTTTTTCTGTGTTTCTGATTAAGCCTCAGAACTTCATTAGAATGAAAAAAAAAAAAAAACACTTACACACAGACACACACAGATAAAGTTTGTCTATAAAGGAAGTTGTTCTGTCGTAATTTTTGCTGAAATGTTCGTTTCGGGCGGGGAAAAGAAGGATAAAGCACATTTAGAGTAGCGCAATTTTGCCTGTTAGCAAACAGCCTCCCTATTATCTTTCGTTTGATTGCTTGCCTCCATCAAGGTGAGCGATTAGACCACCGCTCCTGTGAAGCTCTGGAAGTCGTCCTGAAATCGCTACACTTTGATTTCATCAATCTGCAGGCAGCCCAACTGGAAGAAAATGTGAGTTTTATGAGCAAAACTTATTTTCCTCATCTTCGTCTTCCAGTTCCAATACAGTTTCATATTCAGGCCTTCCCCTGTATCAGATTAGAGCCAGTTTTTTCTTCTTCTTCTTCTTCTTTCCTAAGAAACTTCATAACATTCCTGTCAAATTTGGGGTTGTGCTTTCTTCATTTTTTTTCCCCCTTCCTTCACCGTTTTTTTTTTTTTTTCTTTTCCAGGGAGCATCGTCCTTGCTGGATATGATTTTGTACTATGAATCGACAACACATCTCGACGTTTCTGACAACAGCAGCATGGGAACATCGGGTTGGAGGGCTCTCGCTCATTTGATAAAGCAGGTCGGCTGACGCGGTGGAATTGTAATCTTTTCATGTAGGCTTTCTCCGAGGGGTAATGTACATCCCGGGAAAAGTGAGTTTGTGCCACATTATGTGGATTGAAGGTGCAGGGCAGAGCAGACAGGCCGAGAAGCTCTCCCGGTGCGAGTGCAAACACGAGCGCATCAACACACACACACACCACACACACACACACACACAAGCCTGCAGCATCAGCAGAGATAACTCATTATCAGTTGGGAGGTCTGATGACTACAAGCCCATTTCACAAATCTGGGACAAGATGTAAAACGTAAATAATAAACAGGATTCAGTGTTTTTCAGTGGTCATCAACCCGTATTTTGTTGACAATAGAACACAGAGCTATTCTGAAAATGCTCCAAATCTGTCTCCGTGGAGACTGTTCTAAACCGCTGCAGCACACGTGGACCACAGCCATAGTAAACAGTTCTTCTGCACAATGACAATAATGGCGGCCTCCAGCGCCTCGCAGCACTCCTGGGGGTTATAATACACTCAATGCAGAATCATGTCACCCAATTATAACTAAACAAAACCCAAGGTATGACTGAAACTTGACATGCGCATTTCAGTGTATATTGCAAGAAAAACAGCTTCAAAGCTGCAGTCGACATGTATGGAGAAAGAACGTCTCATGTCCAGCAAGAACTTCTACAGGAACTTAAAGTGGGCGTCTGTGCTCATTTTAAGTAAACCGAAATATGAATCCCTCATCTGACTTCCTGAGTTTCTGTGAATACGCATCATTACTGAGCAGACAGATGCTTACATTTACAAAAGACATACATTTCCAGACAGAATATTTTTGAAAATGGCATAGCTGACAACAACATGTGGCTTAAATGACCCAGCAGGGCCAACTGCAGAAAAACACACACTCTCTAGCTTTCTCTAAGTTTTGTCCTGTAAACGAAGTGAAACTTTGAGCAGAAGTGTATCTGTCATATCGACCGGAGCCATATTGACCCTACTGCCCTGTCACTCTCTCCCGGTTTCTCCTCCCTGTGTAATGTCAGGTAGGATGGACAGCTCAGACCAGTGTTACAGTGCGGCTCCTCAGAATATTCCTCCCCTCTTAACCGCTGATGGGCCCGAGTATTAGACAGCTGCTGCCGAAGGTCTTTCTTCCAATATTCATTCATGCTCCCCAGCTCGGCCCATTCTGACAGGTCTATTTCTCCTGCCTTTGTCTGCATTCAGCCTGCTCCTGCACAATGTGTGTGTGTGCGTGTGTGTGTGTGTGTGTCTTTCAGAGTGTCCGTCTGTCCAGGTTGGATCTGTGTAACGTGCCCTTGGTGGACTATCCGGTCCAGGCTCTCGCTAAGGCTCTGCTGACCAGCCGGCTCGCAGTGCTTCACCTCGATAATGCCCAGCTCAGCGGCGTGCCACTGTACACACTGGGTATGACTCTCTCACACACACACACACACACACACACACACACACACACACACACACACACACGCAACAGTCTGCTCTCAAGCTTTGAAATGTGAGCTTACTATTAAAATAGCTGAAGTGTTGAAACACATAGGTGGTGTGTGTGAGTGTGTACGTGCTGCTGAGAGTTCGGTGAGGGGGGCGGAGGGGACGGGGCCGTTGATGTGTCTATTTGTGCACGTCTGTGTGTGTGTGTGTGGGTGTGTTTTTTTGGTTTTTGTTTTTTGTTTTTTTTTTTGTGGCCAGCAGGACCAGATTTTGACCTGTGAACCTCTCTGCAGGTCTAGACCCAGATTAGAGGTCTAATCTCTTACCTGTCACTTTACACACCACTGCACACATCTCTGAAGGCACCGGTCGCCAAGACACACACACACACACACACACACACACACACACACACACACACACACACACACACACACACACACAAGGTCACATAATGTCTTATGTATTAAAATATGACCCCGGATATGTCATACTCATCTAAATATAATCTATTCTTGCTCACTAATAACACTTGGCTGCACTTTAAAGTGCAGTGTGATAATAATAATAATAATAATAATGATAATAATAATAATAATAATAATAATAATAATGATAAAGATGCGAAAAAATTCAACCAACTCGGCAATATCCATTTATTTGACCTTGATCGATCAGGTACCGCTGTGTCCATGAGGAAGGAGGAGCGGGAGTGAGAAGGTCACACGACCACAAATGACTCGGGTTTATTCACGAGGTACACACACACAATTACTGGGTGAAAATACACACATAAGTGCACTCATCACAGCCAAGCACAACACCCAGAGGGGGGTTGAGTGGTGTCCTGGATGAACACACAAACACATACAACACACACACACCGATCAGAGGGTCTGGGTTTTTTTTTTTTTTTTTTGTAGGTTCGTCTCGTTGACACTTTACATTAATCAGCTCTTCATCCTCATGACTTGATTCAAATTTCAAACTTATTCTTCAAACTACATCCTGATCCTGAACATAACTTGGTTTCTTTATTTAATCCCGAGCTTTTTATTGCACCTACCATGTTGTGTACTTCCAAGCTTTGGACCCTAACTCCATGCACACCACACACACACAGTCGTGGGTAACAAGAGAAATTAAAATAAACAATTTCTCAAAAATCTGAATAAAAATGAATGCCACAGAAAGTAATTTTCCTGACGTTTTGTTGGAGAGATAAATGAGAATCGCATCCACAGCCTCCCATGTCCTCTCAGTTGGAGCAGAGAACTACCCAAATGGACGCAGTGTGCTGCCCACTCTTCTCAACACCCGCGCAGCATTTTCAACAGCTTCCTGGATCTTTTTGATATTTTAGGGTCTGCCAAGCCGCCTTCTCGTCTCGCGCTCATCCCTCACCCTACAACCTAATCCATCGTCTCTGCCTATTCAGAGTCCACCAGGAGCACCTCCCGCCTCCCCCCCTTTCCCTTCCAGCAGGGGGTCCATGCTGAGGATCATTGCCTTCGATCAGAGAGGCCTGTGATTGCAGGATTGGGCGCTCGCGGCGGAGCCGACCGGATCAATCCCACCGATTCCACCATTTGGTTCCCACTGTGCCTGATGACAGTGTTGGCATTCCACGTGCAGCCCGACAGGCTTGATCAAATCTGCGGCATCGATCTGGATGCAGGGGCGACGAGGGCCCGGGCGACACGGACACACACACGCACACCGCCGTTACAGTTCATACTGCACGACGCACACAGAAAATACAGAAAGATCCCCCCCAAATATCGCCGGAGACGCGATAAAGTCATGAAAGGGATATGACAATGGCGTGGAGATGTTTGAAGAAAAACTCTGGGGATTTCAAAGGTGTTTTGTCAGGTGCCCTGTGCTGGATTCGTAACTGTGTTCTCGACAATAACGTGTGTTAAAATCACAAAGGCTAACCACACATTGGTGAAGGTGGTAAAGATTGGCTTTGTGCTTTTTTTTTTTTTTTTTTTTTTTTGTTCTTCTCAGAAGATTCCCCGTTTTGTTGAGCTGTGCTGCTTGAATTCCTGGAACTTCTACCTTTTTACACAGAAATCAGAATTTCTTGAGAAATAAAAGCAAATAAAACAGTTTTATTCAATATTCTTTTGGGAGATTATTCGTCACAATTCCCAAAGAAAATTGGCTGCAAAACCTCCCATCTCTTTTCCACGATTCAGTTTCTTGCACTCACTACTGTTTCAGTGAGATTTAGACCCAAAATCATAGTTGGCCATTTGAAAACAGCCCATATTTTCATTTTCAACCATTTCTTATGTTGGTCTTTGAGTGGTGTGTTTTCAGTGTCAGAGTCAATACAAAGTCAGTCTCTTGGATGTAATGAGGAGAGAAAATAATTAAAACCCAGTGCAGAATTGTTGATTAGTATCAATTTGATATTTGACCTAGTTTTATATGACATGATTTAAATGGTCAAGTAATCAAATCACATGTTTTGCTGTTCAGATTCGTCAAATGATAGAAAAAAAGCATACGTTTTGTTGATGCATGAACTGTGCCTTTGGGGCATTTTGTGGATTCTCTCCCCTGTAGTTGGCGCGCTGAAGACAAACCGGGCTTTACGGGAGCTTCACCTCACCAGCAACGTGTTGAATAGCTACCAGGATGCCTTGCAGCTGGGAGAGCTGCTTCGATACAACACCACTTTGCAAACGCTGGAGCTAAGCAGCAATACTTTAGCAGATGCAGGTAAGAAGCAATCGTTATGTGACAGTTGTTCGACGATATGAGAGAAAAAGGGATGGAAATCCATGGCTGCAGACACCGCCCACATGTAACACATTCTGCTAAACCCACCCATTCAACCAGTCTAATTAATAGTGTCTGTAATTTGACCCCAGCTTCACCATTTTCCTCACTGCCGCTGCACCTGGAGCAAATAAAGACATACGTATCTGTCCAAAGCTTGGCAAGTAGTCTGTCTACCTCCATTGTGTGAGACAGTGGCCACATTTGCCTCTCAAGAAAATAAGACACAGAAAAGGCGTTTACATAGTTTTACCCGCAGGCAGTGTGTTCTGACTTCAACCTTTTTTTGGTTTAAAAGAAAAAAGAAAAAAAAACAGTGAAAAGGTTTCTGACTGTATCTCGAAGGACCGCTTTGACATTTTAGAAAAAGACAGTACTTGGAAAATATGCTCAGAAGTTCATTTCGGGGAGCAAAACAGGTAGCATAACATTGTTCGAACCAAAAAAATAAAGGAATCTGTGTATTAACAGCTGTAAAGCTCATGAATTTGAAGGATTTTTTTTTCTTTTCTTTTCTTTTTTTTTTTTTGACTTTCACTTCGAACTGTCAGAGAACAGAAATGTCAAAACAAATGTTTTCGGGTTTGGGAGCCAGACACTTTAGCCATTTGTAAAAATAACATTCACGTCCCATCTCTCTTAAATGTTACACTGTTCATTTTTGCTTTATTTAAAATGACTCTGTTTTGTTCCGCTGTTGTGCAACTGTTAGAGAAGTAATGTTCAGTGAGTCCGTTTGCAATCGTGAACCCTCGTCTTCATAAGTAATAAGTAATATTTTCCCTAATTAAGCAGTGACCCTGCTGACTCCGTCTGCCTGGAGCTTACAGGGGAAAACAGCAACGCCGTAATGCGGCTCAGTGAAGTGGGGATGGGTCGTCACACCGGCAGCTTGCAAGCTTACACAGTCCGGGTTTGATATTATCTAATTGATACAGACACGTGAACAGGTTAAGTATTTACCGACTTGCTTTTCAGTAGCCGGAGCTCAAGTCAAACATCACGCTGCTGTAGCACTCCCACCAGACATCTGGCAGCGCTGCTCACTTTACCCACACCGGCAGTGAAGGCAAAGGCGCCGTGTGTGCTAATCGCCTTGTGTGTGTGTGTTTTTTTTTTAATTAATTATTATACAGGTTTTGAGGAGCTGTGTGATGGTCTGAGGAGGCAGACGTCAGGTCTGAGGGTCTTATCGCTGAGGAACAACAGCATCACTGTGAAAGGCATGGGCCATCTGGCCAAAGCTTTGGTGAGGAATACAGATGTTTTTTTGTTTGTTTTTGGTTTATCTTCAAACAAAAATAGGTAATCAAGTTGGACTGCTATTACGGGTGACTTTCAGCTAGGCCAACCAAGAGATACAGTTCTGATGCCTCGTCTCGGCTACCTTAGGCATTCTTTCTTTTACTCCAACGAAAACTAGCCACAGAAATAAACTGCGCTCATCTTCTTAATTCATACCTGCTTTTGTCTTTCCAACTATTAAGAAAAAAAAAACAGTCTGATCCGAAGAATCCAGCTTCTAAAAAAGTCCCGCCCCCATGCGTCCCCTCGCACACTCTCCTAATAACATGCATTCCTCCTGCTTGATTGTCAGCATAAACTGCACCTTCCTGTCATGTGAGTGGCCATTGTGGAAGTCAAAAGGCTAGAAATTAAAGGCCTGCCTCGTGCGCTCGCGCACATCGGCGTGCGCGCACGTCCCCCGTCTTCCCCCGGCGCCACCGAAAGAAGGAGCAGTTTGATTAAATAATAGATGTGTGTTAAGGAGGGCCGGCCATGCAGCCTGCCAGTCACGGGGATAAGTAGATGTCCTTGCAGGCCATAATGATGATAATTAGACCCGTAACTGGTTGTGTCGAATATGATGAGGAGGCGAGCTGTTATTAACCTTTCTGGTTGGTGTATCTGCTTTTCTCTGCCGTCCCTTCGGCTTGTCTCGTCGCTTGTCCTCTGAAGGACTGGGGAGCGAATGGGGCAATCTGGCGGCTGAATTTAGCCGATCATGTCTAAATTAATCCTCTTTTTCCATCTAGGAATTCTCTCTGAGCGATACTTCATACTCGGCTCTCGTTTCCTTTTCCTTTGCTCGCTTTAGCTGTTTTTCTTCTTTCTTTCTTTCTTTCTTTTTTTCCACCATAAAGCCACCATGTCATGTGTGAAAGCCGACTGCGTTTTTCGGTGGTTTCGCACTCCTACCCCCCTCAAACTTCTCACTCCAACCCTCCGGTGGTTTACGTTTGACAGGTTTCAACCATGCTTGACTCTCACACACTCTCAACCACGCAGTCGCCTCTTTAATTGTCTGCTATTATCCCTCGTGCATATCCATTCGGGACGCTCCTCCCTCCCTCCCTCCCCACCAGAGGAGCTTCCTTCGCCGTGCTTTGGACGCGGCGGCGCCTCTGCGCGTCGCGACTCAGCGAGGAAGCGGGGTGGGCCCCTCTCAAGTGTGTTTGTTGTCACCGCAGTGCAAATTAACTCAGAAGAAGATGCTCTCCGGGTCTGTCAGTCGCTTTTTTCCCGGCTTCCTTTCCGCCCCCGTGCTCCCTCTCTCTTCACAGCAGTGACCAGAGGAGTTTAACAAGGGTGGCGAGGCGAGGGGCCGACCGAGGAGTGGGTGGCGCGCTCCTCTTCAAGCTGCTGGGCAACACGGGCCCCTCGTGCCCCAGACACCCCCAGCTTTACGCACCAGCTAATCAACCTTCAATGCTAATGTGGCTCTGGAGAGCCAAAACAGAAGTTCTGAGCGTTTAACATGAGAGGAAACATTTTGAAGAGGAATGATAATCCCTGCATAATAATAATGACAATTAAAACTTCTTAGCCTTTCCACACTCGCTCGCACACCGAGCGCAGCGTACGAAGGGAAGGAAATGATTCACTGCTGGGTTAAGTAAGCCATTTGAACCCACTTACACGGATAGTTGAAAAATTATAATCATTATAATTCTTCATTGAAATCGTCTCGGTGTGGACAGATTGGTGTGTGTTGCAGTACGAGAGCCGAGTGGAGTCAATATGATCTGATGAGTGCTGTTTTTCACAGCCGGCGCTGAAGGTCCTGCAGGTCCTGGATCTGAGCGAGAACCTTTTGGGGGACGATGGGATGCAGGTCATCAGGGAGCCGCTGATGCTCAACTGCACTGTGCTGCAACTCGGCCTTTCCCAAACTAGCATCACATGTGAAGGTACAATCATGCTTTTTTTTTTTTCTTAAGTTTATCAGTAGCTTTTCATCAGAAAGACTGAAAACAAAGCAGGACCTCCACAAGGGATAGACGCTATCCTGCTCACTGAAACATAACGTTATTGTAAAAATAGCATTTCAGCCACATTTTGGAATCTATATTATCGATTAGATTGATATTCTTGGCTTGTTTGATTCAGGAAATGTTTATCGATGGCTTACCAATTTTGTTGATGGCCTACTTCAAGTCGAGCACCGACAAGTTTACTATTTAAGATAAAATACACCTGTCAGCCATTACATTATGACCACTGACAGCTGCAGTCGGTAGCTCTGATTGTCTTGTCATTGTGGCACCTGTTAGCAAGTGGACATAATTTGACAGAAACAGGAAAACTAAGGATTTTAGTGTTTTGACAGGAGTGCTACTGTGATGGTGAGATCACTTTGTTAAGCCATCTTGTTGTCAGTTTGTGTCAAAAGTGAGAGGGTTATGGAACCAAACCGTTGAGCAGTTTCTCCAACACACATGAGGTTAATACTGTTTCAAATAATTCTGCAAGCTGTTTTTTGTTACAACAAAAACTAAAGAAACTTGCTATATATTTCAAATTCAAGAAATCTACATAGTAGAAGACAAGTTGCAGTTTTATTGACTAAGCATCTCAACAACTTTTAAGAAAAACATCTCACAGATGGAGTGGGATCTACTAATCATTGTCTAATTCTAAATACGTTGGTGATTTGGTCAAGTCATTGGAAAGGTCTGTTTTGTGACAAATTATGTTTTATAGTTTTACACAGACTTTCAAATACACTGAATTCAAAGTATATTATTGTTGGTGCTTTTTTGGGGGCAATCCTGCAACATGACTGAAATGTCATTTGTCTTCTTTGGTATTCAACCCTCAACATTTTGTTTATTCAAGAAAATCTATTTATTCAACCTATTTTTTGTTGTTGTCAGTTGTGTTTTTTTCTTATCTTGTATAAATACATGATTGCCATGCATCCCTTCACTAAGACAAATTCCTTGTATATGAAAACCTGCTTAGCGATAAATTTGATTCTGATCCTAATCTCAGGCAGCAGCAGCAGTGTGTGTGTGTGTGTGTGTGTGTGTGTGTGTGTGTGTGTGTGTGTGTGTGTGTGTGTGTGTGCAGTAGCAGCCGAACTAAAATTCAGATGGTGAAAATGAGGTGCTGTGTGATGGACTGGGGGCCGATCCAGGGTGTGTCCTGCTTCCATCTCCAGCTCGCTGATACTGGCTGCAGTGTCTCGCCACATTTCTCAGATATCAAGCTTACTTTTTTAAATAAACCGTCTTCTAAACAAAATGCCCAACACTTAAAAGCAATTGAGTTTGCTGAACATGTGCACAATAAAAAAAAGAGCAAATTAATTACAAATCTGTAGTTTTTCATATAAAAACACTACAAGTGTATAAATAGTTTTGATTTTTCACTCATTACAAATTAATTAATTTCTAAATAATGTTTTCTTAATGAGCTCCCCTGTGAATAAGTGATAATAACAACCTTGTGTAGAGGCTGAAGTTAAAAGTGTACTGAAAGTAAACACATTTGCTGTATTATATTATTCTGAAGTGAATGTTTTGCCTCATAACTCCTTCAGTATTCAGTTTTTGTCTAATTTTCACACTCAAAGTATTTTTATCCTAACAACTTGAAGCACTATTTTGAAATTAATTCTTAAAGAAAGGCTATTATGGATGAAAAATAAGATGTAGTTAGGGTGAAACCTTTGAATAGTAAAGATAAACATGAACAAATTGTATTAATATGGTTTTGTTGTGTTTGGAGATGCTTGTAGTTTTGAGACATTTCTGCAGATTTAATAGATTAGTAAAATTCCCAGGTCTGGACGTTTTTTTTTTTTTTTTTTTTTTTTTTTATCATTTGAAACTTTATCACATGGTGACAGATTGCAGAAATATGCTCATTAGCCCACAAAAGCATCCGAAGATGAGGCCACAAACTGACTTTTAAAATGAAATAACATGTTACGATGACAATAGATACTCAAACTGCTGTTTCCTGTTTTCTCTAAACTGCCCAAAAAGGATGTGGGGATTGCTGATCAGAGAGTGCTGAACCGTGGTGTGTTCTTCAAATGAACAGTCAAGTTCAGACGCGCTTCTCCCTCCGGTTTAGGTGCTGTGGCGTTGGCGGAGGTGCTGGCGGAGAGCCGTCACATTCAGAGGCTGGACCTTCGTCGGAACGAGGTGAAGGTTGGAGGCCTGATGGCTCTGAGTCTGGCGATGAGGATCAACCAGTCTCTGGTGTGTCTGGATTTGGACCACAAACCCCCACAAGAACAGGCGAGTGGAGTTTGGATTGGTTTGTATCTACTGTGAGGATCTCATGAATCTAGCTGAGGCTTGAAACAATACAGCGAGAAACAATGCTACTAAAGACGAAGAACGGTTTTACAATGAAATTTGATCTTCTTGAAAACTGCTCTCTCACCTCTTCAAATACATAGACTTTATATTTTATGTCTGAGGCCCCATATTTAGAGCGCTGGCTGACGTTCTCGTCTCAAAGTGAGAAAGTCAGTTTAAATACTGACCGGCCCTTTCTGTGTGGAATTTACATGTTCTCTCTGTGCATGGGATTTCTCTCTCCCTCTTCTCTCTCTTCTCTCTCTCTCTCTCTCTCTCTCTCTCTCCTACCTTGCGTGGCTGCAGAGGCCCGAGGAAAACGATGCCATAACTTTAATACATGCCCCTGCTGGATTCACAAAATAATTACCCACACTTGCCATCTGTTTGTCATGATTTTATCTCTGCTAACTTATTTGCATATTAAAGCATTAATTAAAATCTCTAAGGAAGGGAATGCTTACTTTAAAATTAACTCTGAAGGCAATCCGTGCACAGCTTCCAAAGTTGTTTTATTTTTGTTTGCACGGTTTTTTTTTTTTTTTTTACCCCCCCCTTTTTTTTTTTGTCTGCATGTTGTTTACACGATTAAGACTGATTTTTATGAAATGTCTCCTCTGGCTAAAGTCAAGCAGCAAGATGTGCCAGATTTTGAAGAAGCAGCTTTGAAGAAGCCATGACGCTCCTGTGAATGTGTGTCATTAAAGATGGGATTTCTTCATCTTCTTCCTCTTCCTCACTGTTTTCCCCCCTCCCTCCTGTACAGATACACCCAAAAGTCTGCATATTGGGGTCTCTGTTTCCACGCTCCTCTAAGCTGCTGAAAGATGTGATTAGCATTTCCACCATTGTTGGGAGTTAGTGTGGCCGGGCATTTTAAGGGAATTGTAATAAGGGAATTTTTAAGCTCTGTCAGGTTTTAGAGTCACACAGCTGGGATTTGTCTTGGCGTGGCATATCCAGGTGGGAGGAGTGACGATTGTATTAAAAAGCAAATCTTTCCATCAGAAAGCAGCGGGTGGCCAGATCAAGTGTTCTCGCTCAGTCACATTCCCCGGGTCGCCCAGGAATACGCGAGAATTTCATTCGTCTGTAGGAAAATAAGTGTGGATATGAATGTGAGTGAGAGACAGAGGGGGTTATGGCAGCACTTTGCGTGTTTGTGCCTTCATATATGTGCCTTTTGTGCGTGTGTGGTTTTGCCCAGATGCAGGGGGCGATTGAAGATGCGCATATTTAAGAGGCGAGAAGAAGAAGGTGGAAAAAGGAGAGTGAATCTGGGTCCTCCCGTCTTTGTTTACAAGAATCTGATTTTTCATGTCTGTTGCCACATTGCTCCATTTGATCAGTGGCCTGTTTGCTGTTAATTATTAATTATTTACCCGCTTGAAATATTCATGCACCCTGGCCCAAGTGGAAATCCGCCTTTTCCGAGGGGCAAGTTCTCTCTGTAGCCACTGCAAGGTGGAGCTGTTTATACATCCTTATCAGGGGACTCTGTTAACCCAGCTAATTAAGTAAATTTCCTCTGCTCCGTGCTCTCATAATCGCGGGTTGGACGAGGGAGCCCCGCGTTCCTGTTTACCTGTTTGATGCTTCAATATTTGGTTTCGGATTTGGTCAACGTGTGCGTCCCAGCGACTCTCAGACGAGCGCTGATAACGCCGAGTGTCCTCAATGTCATGCGAGCAAGGTGTAACTGTCGGAAAGTTCCTATCTGGCGCACTGTTTGTGTGTCAGTGTGTGTGTGTGTGTGTGTGCAAGAAAAGCAAGTGGCTTGTTTCAGTGTCTTTTAGAGAGGGACAGCTTTGGAGGAAAGCTTTCGGAAAGCACTAAACACTAGAATATTAAATGCTTTTTAAGCCACTGTATCTGCCATGAAGACAGGCATCCTTCAAGTTGTTGAAACTAATTTATGCTTTAATTTCTTGTGTCATATTCATATTGTGGAGTTATAATTCAGATGACTGCAGTTCAAAGAGTATTTGGGGTTTTTTTGGGTTTTTTTTTTTCTGGAAGAAATTCCTGTTTTTCTGCTTTGGGTCACAGCTCCAGTCGGTCCATAGTGATTAATGCTAATTTTTTCCTCACCAGTTAAGCTCAAACTCTTGTTTCTTAACTGGAGGAAACCAGAGTGCCTGAACATACAGAGGAAAACATGCAAACTCTGCATTCTTGAAGCCATCCCAGCTAACTATTGGTGAAGTCACAGTTCAGAGACCAACGCAGGGCAAAAACAGACTGTTACAAATATTCGGATTCAATTTTTTGTCACCAGCTAACCTCAAATGTGGACCAACCTCAAATGTGGACCAACGATAGTGCTATGAAGTATAAAAACATGGATTTGTGAGTTAAGTCATTCAAGAAAAGCAGACTTTTTGTAACTGCAGACCAGCTTTTGCTTCAAAGCATAGTTTTTTTGTTGTTGTTGTTTGTTCATAAGAAGTATTTTCTTGCCCAAAAACCGGCCTCAACGGTCCTCTGATTGAAAATTGTTGAATTCATCAGATTGGAAGGTTTCACTAAGAACAGTTGAACCTTTGGGTATTCACGAGTCCAGAGTTTCACAAAGTGTCCAGAAATAAAGACATTTAGCACGGTGCCTGCTTTTCATAGATTTGAAGTTTCAAAGGCACAATGCGGGATTCTCAATTAGAAAAAAGAAGAAGAAGAAGCTGAGAGACATAATCTTGAGGAAAACGGAAATCTGAAAGCTTCTCTCTCTCTAAAAGCATTACAATAAAAGAGAAAGACCACGGTGACCACAACGTGACTGGAAATCTGTCTTGTGGATCCCTTTAAACTACCGAGCATGGCCATTCATTTTTATGAGCGTGGCATGTCTTGGACTTAACATTTCAACATGAGAACATCATTCCCTCGGTGACGTACAGTGAAGCGAGCATCGCGGTTTGTTTTATTGCTCCAAGGCTGTTAATGAATCCAGAGTTCACTTCCTTCTTCCAGCAGGACTGTAAATGTTTAATGGCCGTGTTCAATAACGACATGAAATATTAGAATTGCTTGTGTTGCATTAGGTTAAGCACATTGTGATCGTCCATACTTGCTACTTAATTAAAGATCATATCACTTTTTATGACCAAAGACAAACTACGAGCCTCCATTGAACCCGTATTCCCCGCCGCCTCTATATACCAATCATGTGTCAGGAACATCCAGTCCCACTGCCGCCCTAAAAATAGTGCGCAGGCATTTGGTACTTATAGACTGGACCATTGCACTTCCGTATTATCAGGGGGCTCCAAAAATTAGGGGAGACAAAATGCAGCAGTGAGAGTACTGACGGGCAGGAGAGGTCACATTTCTCCCACACAAGATGATTTCATTGGTTCCTTGTCAACAGTAGAGTTTAAAATGTGCCTGCTAACAGACACAGCCCTTCATGAACATGCTCAAGGCAACATATTATCCCAGTCGAACTGCTTCCTCATGCTTATGTCAGGTGCTTTATCTATATTTTAAAAACAGACACCATCGCTATGTTTAAGATTAGACCTAAAACTTTACTTTTTTTTAAAGCTGAAAGTTAAGGTTGACTATCGTGAATGAAGCATCATTTAGTCGTGTTGCATGGAACCTAAATGAGTCGTGATGCCCTGAACTCTTCTCTTCGTCTCTCCTCTCTTCTCTCCACAGTCCTAAGTTCCAGATCTGAGTCTGTTTATCTCTGTGTCCACTGTCTTTTCAATCCAACCCATGAAGACAGACCTTTATCTCCTGCTCTGTCACAGTCTCTTAGTCTCCTTCACCACTGAACTGCTCAAGTTGTCTTGATTCTATTGACTGACTGATACCAAGTGCCGTAAAATGGTGTGAATGCTTTTCAAATAAATGAAACAAATTAATTGATATTTCTGGATTTTAAAAGCTTTTTAGTGGTGCAACTTGTCTGTAATTCAATGGTGATATAAAGATTCTGTTGTTTTGGGTACCTGAACACAACCGAGTCCAACTGGTCTGCTGGTTGGAATGAGGTGCACTGGAGGCACAAAGCTGTTTTTTTTTTTTTTTATGACTATTTCATTAAAGGTGGTCCTAAGTGAAGGTTGCAGTGAAAGCTGGATGGTGCTAAAGGATGATTGCAAAATTGGGGAGGACTTTCTGTGCCTACACCAAAAATCAGCTGAGAATTTATTCCAGTTTCCCAAAATCATTAGGCTGCAAAGAGCAGTGCAGAAGATTGATGGTTGAATATTGTTATAGAAAACTATTCACAGATTAATTCATCACAACTCTTTGTGGACGACGAGTACTGAGAACAATATTGGCCAGCCCAACACTCACTGACTTTAGCTGTTAGCCGTTTCTGGTAACAATTAAATTTCCATTTGATATATACCAGAGTTTGTTTCAGTGAAAGGATTTTGAAAAGATAGATATATTATTACTTATATAAGTCATCTCCAAGGGCTGTGTCTAAACGGTAAGATGATGATATTCCAAGCGAAACCGTGATGGAGAAGGGGTTTCTTCTGAGGTTGTTCTATTTCTGCTTAATGACCTCTCACCAACCACTGAGGAAAAGACGGAAGAAGGCATCATGAGTGTTTTGGCTACAGTCACACTCAAGGTCACAAGAAATTTATTGTGAAATGATTGAGAAATTATCTTAAAACTGTCACAGTCATTAGTGAAATGTCAAAATAACTCAGTCTTTTTTCCTGACTTTGGAAGACATTGCTGGGAATGAGAGCGGTTCGGAGGTGACATCTGAAACAAAATGCATGTGCTTGTGCAGGTCTATAGAGAGATCGCTGGGAGAGATGTACTGCACTGAGGGTTCCATTTGAGCACGGAGTCTTATTTTAGGAAAAGCATGAGACAAAGAGGTCTCTGGGTATGTTTATGGGCACCCTTCCTGTCACGGTCAGTCCCAGTAGGGTGGCTAGGTGACAGGACGGCCTGACCATGCATGTAGTCGGCACTCAGGTTTCGGCTCGCATCATGATGACACCGGCGCTCGGGGGAATAGAGTACGTAAGGCAGACAACAGCAACCAGGCAGAACAAACCTCCCAGCAACGCCTCAGAGGGCAGCAGGAAAGGGCTCCGAGCTGCCGGAGGAACCCGGGTTCACGCTGTTACCAAGATCAGTCAGCCACCTACTGGTACCGCGCCACACATTGCAGCACTCGCTGCAGAGTGCATGAAGAAAGAACTGTTGTTAACAGCTATTTACCCAAGAGAATGACCAGAGAATATCCCATTTTGATCAAGCAAATACATTTCACTCTTTCACAGTAACGTGGCCTGAGTAGCCTGCAAATCAGGGAAGGTGGTGTCAGTGTTGAATGGTGCATTCAGCTTTAAAAAACATCTGCCTCCGTCCAGATGTCTGTTTAAAGGAAGGCCATTCAGTACGGAGAGACAATGCTAAACCCCAAACTGCATCCATCACAACATCATAGTTTTTCAGTACACAGCTTTCACCAACAGAAAACATTTGAATCCTGCATCAGGCAAGAATGGAAAACATTCATCTCCCAAAACTCCAGCAGCTGGGCTTCCAGCTTTCTGGATCTTGGAGGCTGTTGTTCCAATGAGCAGTCACTGGGACTGCCGCTGCCAATATCCACTGCTGCGTCTTGTACGTGAGAAGACCTGACAAAGTAATACACAAGAATGTGACAACTCCAGCAGTCTTTCCCTTGTGCATTGCTTTCACTGTGTTCTTCCCACCATGCACCTTCCAGTCATCATTTTTTAAATGGATTATGTACAACCACCTGATTGCTGTGTTCAAGAAGCTGTAATGCAATTGTCACAAGTTGGCCCTGGTCAGACTTGCCAGGATTTTGACAATTTTACCAAGATGTCGGACAGGGACTTAAAAAAAGTCTTCTTTTGTTATCTAATGTATGTCGCCTGTGTTGCGGGGCCACTGTGGTCACATTATCAATGTTAATCTGTTCACCTGTACAAGGTTTTAATGGTTTGGCTGACCTCCTGATATTTCCAAAAGGGATAAAACCGGATGAGTTTCTCCGACAGATGAAGGAGGGGGTCTGGAGTTGCTGAGGGGTAGTGGGGGGGCAATCCCCTGTCTCTCTGCAAACACAAAAACAACTGCAGCAACACACTCCTCGCTGCACTCCTGATGTATTTTCAGGCAAAAACAGGCATATTTGCCAGCTGTGTAATTTACTGCGGCTCTCATTTGCATATTAAAGCCTTAATTAGCCCCTCTGAGCGTGTGTGTGTGTGTGTGTGTGTGTGTGCGCGCGCTTGTCTGTTTGTGTGTGTGAGTTTGGGGTTGGGGGTTGGGGGTGTCGTGTAATCACTTCGATGTGCAGTAGGGGAAAGGGGGCGGTCGGGGGTGTGATGGGGTGAGGAGTGTCACCATTTTGAATGGATCTGAACAGAGGGCCGGTGGGGAATGGAGTCACAACAGGATCCTGCTTCCTGTAAACCGGCTGGTTCGGAGGTTGAGCTCCTTGATGAATAATATTTGACACGAATCATCGCACTTCTCCTTTCATACTCAGAGATGTGACCTCCCACATCAAAGAAAAAAGAGGCGGTGCGTTCTACCTTCTGCGGGTGTGGAGATGATAGAAAGCTGTCAAGAAAGGAAGGTGGAACAAGAAAACACCACTCTTGGTCATGTGAAAGCGATAATTGTTACACTTACACTGCTTTTGCAAATCCCAAGCTATCACAAAGTGTTGATTTAAATCCTCCAGAAACACAGTTGCTTCTCAGTTTTTCTCCAGAAGTAACTTTCATGGTGTTTTTTGCTTGTTTTTGAAGAGATTCCATTGACGTATTCAAAATGAAGAAACTTTTCAGCATGGGAAAAAAAAGAAACTTTGGGTTGCTCGCACAGCAGTCTGTTGTTGGTTTACAGTGCTCACCAAATGATCCACAATTTTTAAAAATAAGGAAAGACATACAAAAGTGTTCAATAAAAAAATAAACAATGAAAGAGTTTTAGCAGCACACTGTAGCCAGTAAAAGAAACTAAATTTAAATTGTTTGTTGAGGAGACTCCTCCCTCACCCGGAAGCAGCTTCTTCGCAATCAAACAACAACGAATGCAGTCAGCAAGCAGAAGAGAATATCGGATTTTTTCACAGGCAATACTTCCAAAAAATCCAAATTGAATGTTCCCGAGGATGACAAAGGTAAAAACAACAACGCTGTGGCAGCTGAAACTGAAGTCACGTCAGCTAGCGGCTTAGCACAACCCGTCTCCTCAGAAGATCTATCCTTACTACCTGTCATGTCAGAGGTTTTGAGTTTTGGAGTATAGACCCACCTGACTGTTTTTTTTGCAACTTCAGCACCAAGGACAGCGCTTAAAACGGCAGTGATTTGCTGCTGTAAAAGTGTTTTTTGTTCTCGTCTGTTCTTGTCATATGTTGAATTGCTGCCGACCTCCTTATGGAGAGAAAATGTAATAAAATGTGAATTTATTAGAACTTCTTCATGTTTATTTGTGTGCATCATATGGCTTCCAGCCAGTAGCCTGAGTGGCGATGCGCTATGCAGCAGGGAAAAAAATGACGTCACTCCTTCATCCATTCAGTTCCCAGCCCCCTCTACTTAAAACACCTTCCCATGCGCCTGTACTGACCCAATGCTTCCAACGCCATTCAGATCAGACCAGACTGTGTTTGTGTCTGCAGGTATGGTCTCTGCAATGTTCTTTTGTCATACAGGTCATGGTTCATCAGGAACCATCAAGAAGCAACTGGAGCTTCTTAGGATTCTTCAAAATGCCTCTTTTCAAAGTGCTTCATCAGCGCTGGCTGACGACAGTCATTAATCCAGAATGAGAATCGACACTGATTAAATGAAAGTATATTTTATGGTGAGAAAAAAACTGAGGTTTGAAAGAAAGGATTGAATCACTTCAATGTTTAACCAGAACAACTGATTTTGAACCAAGAAAACTGACTAAATGCCACTTGTCCGCCATCTAAAGTGCAGTTCTCCGGCCCCTGTTTTGGCAGCTGAGCTCCCAAAGACTCACTCAGAAAATTCACACCTAATAGAAGCAGATTCGTCATTGCCTTATCTATTTCAGGGAAGCAGAGTTGATACTTGCTGACGAGCCAACAGGCTTCCACCAAGAAAAGTCAGAACTCCATCAAAGGTCAAATACCATTACTGAGTTCACATGTGGCTTTTTCTTACATGTTGTTGAAATGTGTTTCAGAGGTGTATCTTACTCTTCAGTAAATTCAACTAGAGAAGAATATAGTTTGTTTCTGATCAAGTGATGCCTTTTGACTCAAAATTGTGTCCTTTGAAAAACAGTTTTCAACGTTGTCCCTTAAGTAGACAAATTTCGCTCAAAAAGCATCATTCTGGATGTGTTGCTCTATTTACCAGCAGACATGAAAACCCACCACCAAAAACTTACTTCAGAGTCAGAGCAAAGTCACTTTTTAGAGAAATATTCATTGTCCATAAAGTATGTTTTGAAGTTTGTCTTGAAGTCAAACAGTCCAGGTATAAATAGCTTGCTCTATCAAAACTTTATTTCTTTGGCAGTTTTGCTAACACCCCACTCTGCTCAATTCAACTTTTCTGAAGATCCGCAAGGTCATTTTATGCAAAGAAAGCTTTTTACAGTGGTCATAGCCCAGTAAATCCACATTCCCTATTCAGACATACAAGACGCTCATTCAAACAACTCGGCATAATGACCAAAACATTGGAAGTTCTGCAATTGATATGGACCTTTTCTGCATAAGAGGGGGCATATGTATATAAGCCTCGCATAAGTGGGGGTATCGGATCGCATCGTCTTTCAACGGGCATGTCCTGAAGCGCCACGCTCAAACAGTCACCCATCAGCAGCTGGCAGCCTCTCATCTGACTACCATGAAGCCCCATGCGTGTCTATCTCTCTCGCTCCCTTCATCCACAAGCCACATCCCTTTCACTTTTGAATGGCGGGCTGACTGCAGAAATTGCCCCTGTCCACCATGCGCGCTGAATATTTAACTATGAATATGAAATATCTTGGCAAGACTTCAACCACCTTCAAAAGCGAAGAGCCGCTCCAACTCCCAGCATACACTCACCCTCCAAAATATCCCCTCCTCTTTTTTTTTTTTTGCCCTCATGAATCGATCATTCCATCCCTGTATGGAGGGATGTCAGGAGGAGAAGTGGTGAACGAGCTTCTCCGGTTGGGCACCAAAGTCAGCAGCTGAAGGCGAAACTCCAAAATCTGAGGCTCGGTGGGTGATAAGGTGAGACTCCTTCAACACGGCGCAGGTTTTTGGTGGAAAGAGGCGACTGACAGAGTGAGGGGAAAACACAACGGCTGAGGAGTTCTGCTTTGGCTGTTTGCCTTCTCTGGCTTCGCTCTCCTTTAAAGAGCCTCGCTCCATCCTCGCCGCAGACAAAGTTTCACCTCTCCTTCACCTGGGGGACAGCAGTGCCGACTGTGGATCAATACTGGCCTGCGGCTGAGCGGCACTCAACGTCTTCTGTCCCAGCTGACCAGTGGGAAGCAATTTGTTTATGGAGATTTAATTGAGTTAATGTTTAAAAGCAGGGCACTCACTGGATTTGAGAACTTCTCCTTATTAGCTCATTGGTTTTGTGTTTTGACCAACCACCTGCCCCCCCCTCGGCTTCTTATGGAAATAAAAGGGTGTAACCGGGTTTAAGCACGTTCAAGGCCACGGTCAACCACGCTATGTGTGCCCTGGGTCAGCAATCCTCACTTAGTGGATCTTTAGGAAGAGCAATGCTGTTATTGACAGCACCTGAAGCTGTGACTTTCACAAGTCTCAACCAGTCAGGAATTTTTCATTCAATCAAGTCTCTGCACCTTCGTCGGCTTCAGCATATTGTTTAAACAAAAGACTTTTGTTTTGTCCACTTCTTGAAGGTATAACCTAAATTACATGCATTCTGCATTTAATAGCTGTGAGATCCAAGGAGTGTAAGAAAAACCCCAAAAGCAGTTAAAATACAGTTTCTGGATGGAGAAGAAAGTGTGATGAGATTATTGTGAAGGACACTGTGATGGAAGTAAGGTGCATGCCTCATGCTCCGCATGTTTTTCCTGGACTGCTCAATAAATTGAGGAAACATATCTGTATGTCGTTTTAGTCAAAGGAGTCAAAAGCTTTTTTTAAAAACATAACGCCATGGTCTGTAAGTGTGCAGAAGATAAATCTTGTTGATTTAGATACCGGTAGTTTTGAGATGTTACAGAAATCCCAATATTTATCATGTAATCATTGGCTGTTGAAGCCAAAGCGCGGTCAGTATGTGGTCTGATGCGTTCAGATTGATGCATTGGACGCGTTGAAAGTCTAAATTTGCATTATTTGGTGGTCTATCCGGTTAAGTTGTATGTCAGTAAATCACCTCCTGTTCTCCATCTCCATCTTCCCTAACAGTACGGCGCTCCACTGTCTCACTGTCGCTGCTCTCTATCTGCCTCAACCCGACCACCAAAGTCTGGTCTGGGCACCATGGTGGGGAGGTAATTGGATTTGTTGTCACCTCCACTGGCTGGCAGGTCTGGCGTGTCTCCTCAGCTTAGTGATGAAGACATCACGGTGACAGGGACCCAGGGAGGGGATCAGCTGGCGTCCTGGACGCCACTAATAAAGCCATGGTCGTGCCATGGCCATGATGCCACGGCTGCAACCAGCTGTTACCTCTGCCACCTCTCCTCCGGTGCCAATTCCCATTCCACAGCTTGGGGAGTTGAGGGGGGGTTAACGTGGTGGATGAAGAGTGGGCAGCCTTATTAAAACAGATGCCAGCCCCCCTTTGTGTCCGTCGGAGAGGTCAGAGAAAGCGTCCCCAAACGCCCCTCTGTGGTTATGGGCGATGCTGGCACGAGACGCCAGTGTCATGGCATCCCTGATGAGGCTCTATGTGGCGTCTTATTAAAAAAAACAGAAGGCCCATCAAAGTTTGTACTTCAGGCTTGATTGCAGTTGACCCCCAGCTCACCTCACTGAGGGTCAGTGAGTCATGGTCTTTGTACAAACTGGTGAGAACTAGTGACATTTTTGGCTAAAATCATACCCTTAGTGTTTTTATTGTGTTTGAACACATCCATTAAAAATGTTCATAGTTGCTAGTAATTCCTAGTAAATCCTGAATACACCTGAATGAACATCCTTTGGCAGGAATAATGTGAATCTGAATCAGACCTCTGAAACATTTTGGAGAAATTTCAGACCTTGAGACACAGTCTCAGTCCTTCAAGAGTCTGGGAGTCCTACATTCTATTCTCTGTGGTGATCAGTAATGAACGTGGGGCAGCGGAGCAGCCCCATGCCATGATGCATCCTCCACCGTGGGGTGGCTGCTCTCATGATGACGATCTGTTCCTCACAACATATTGTTTTCATTAACACTGCAGCGCGTCAAAATTGCTATTTAGCAAACTTTTTAAAAAGCTGTTATTTGGCTTCTCTTTAATGTCGTCGACTTTTAAACAAAGGTGCCCGTGATCCGATGAGCCGCTCAGGCCTTTAGTTTTCACTCTGAGGCGTCTTCTTTACCCCACTGAGCCTTCTGTGTTGTTCTGCTGGAGTCAACTTAGCTGGGTGCGCACTTCTTGGACGAGTAGCCACAGCATCAAACAGTCTCCATCTGTGCACAGATTGTCTAATTATGGACTGGTAAATATCTAAGGTCTTCAAGACTGCTTTCTCGCTCTTTTCAGCCTTATGCACAGCAATAATTCCTAATTGAAGGTCTCCGTTTTGCTCATTAGCTGGTGCTTTCTGAACAGAAAGTTGCAACAGTTTTTTAGTAATAAGTCAAAGTAGCTCTGAACACGGCAAACAACTGGAGGAAAAGTACTGACTGAGCTGATGTTTGGCCTGATAGACAAAAACAAAATATCATGGTTAGTACTAACAGCAGTCCAATACAAACATTGGACATCTCGTCGAGTGGCAAGCGGCTCCAGTTTAGGCACATTGGCACCTTCAAAGACGGAAACCGAGAAACTGTCAACATCAACATCATCCAATTAAGGAAGTGGAATCACTCGCAGCCAAAACAACCACTTTTACCTGTGTTGATTTCTCCTCTCTTTGTAGAGGTTGGAGGGAACTTGTAAAAGCATGGAGATCAATTAAAGAGAGTTGGCATGGGAAAGCATGGCCGGGGGTCTCTGCGGTGGTCTCTTCAGATAATCAGCAGCCCAGGGCACTCCATAATCTCATGGAGGAGTGTTAGCTTTCACACGCCACTGCTAAAGAGAGGGATTAGAAGTCACACAGCCTGATAAATACCGGGTATGATGGAGGGAGCAGGGGGAGACGGAGCTGGAGGTAGATGGCTGTTCCGGTATGAGCGCTGATCTGCGGTGGTCTTTTTACAAAGTGGAGCATTACTTTCCTCCATGTCGCCCAAAACAACACTTGTTGCCTTTTACTGGTGTCGCTTGGTTGAGCGCTGATCTGTGCTGTTTGAACCGTCACACACTTCCCTCATTGACTTTCTGCTCATGTTTGCTGATGACCGCATTGTCTCAGGAGCTGTTATGTGTTTGACTGAAGTTCATAGACCTCTCTATGCTCTTCACTGCTCATTTGTGGATGGAAACAAAAAAAAAAGAAACAATAGTGCTTTATGTATTCACGTTTTTTCTTTAATCCTTCGGGTCTTGCAATTGGTTAAGATAAGGACAGGTGAGTAGAAATTACTCTGTATTGAGCAGCTCATATGATCATGAGCTGGATGCCAGTAATATCCTCCTGGGTACATTTTCATCACTGTGTTTTTTATTTTGTGAAAAAAAATAAAGTTGTGTGCTCGTAATTCTGGTCTCGCCTTGGATCGTCAGTCCGTCAGAAAGTAGAAGCAGCCGTTCGAGTGAAACTCTCCAAACTCACCAAAACGCAACAATCAGAAGAGAAATAGAAAATGGAAACTCAAATACAAACAGATCATTAAGTTAATGCTCTGTTAATGTTCAGAGCTCTATTGAATCGATCTCTATAAGCTTTGGAGTTTTTCGGCAACTTTGTACATCAGATTTATTTTCAGGGGACGCCTGTTTATTTATTTTTTTTCTTCTTTCACTGCTAAACACCACAATTCAGTATCCTTTGTTGACCATCTCTTCACCTGCACAGGTGTCGGGCTGTTGATGGGTCAATGTTGTTTTCAGTCATCATCACTGCAGGACAGATCTCCTCTCCCCCTCACTAACTCAATTTGATTGTTCATCTTTTAAGCAGCTGTGTTGCACTGAAATCACCCCCGGTGTGGTGAAATACAGCCACAGCTCAAATATCTTCATACAACGCCCAAGTATTTTTTTCTGTAATTTTATTTAAGCAATCAAATCTCTTTATTGTAGAATTCTTTTTCATATTTAAGGGCTTTTTTTTTTTTTTGGTATATTCTGTTCAGTTTTAGCTGCAATAATTCATGAAAATCTGAACAGTGTTTTCCCAGTTTTTTAACTGGAGGCCATAATTATCACAGTCTTAATCATTTTTAAAAATGTGTTTTATGAGTCTGGAACTAACTGATGAAAGAATTACATTTTCAGTTTTTATGTATTTCTTCTGAACGGCATTTTGCTCCACGTCACCGTAACATCCAGCTCACCTTTGCTTTACTCAATGCGGTGAATGGGAATAAAAGAGGTTTCCTTGTAAAGAGGGAAGCAGCAATAGAGGGTCAAATTCCATCATGTGCTTCTCAAATCTAGCAAAAGAGCCTTAAAACTGAATAAAAACTGAAAACAACATAAGAAAACATCTATTGTAATACGTGTGTGTGTGTGTGTGTGTGTCAGTATTAGTGGGGAACAGCTCTCACCTGCTTTGAAACCTGGAGGTGATTTGACGGCCTCCGTCCTTCTGCTACTTGCTTCATGATAAGAAATCAAAGTGCTGAATCAGTTTAAAATATTCAATCAGTTCCTCTATTTTTTTTTTTAGGTTATTAAAATCACTGTTCCACAATGTTTAGTTAAACTGTTAAAAGCACAAAATAAGTGATTTGCAGGTTAATTTTGTTTGCTCCTAGATGGCAGTTTTTTGTTCAAATCTGTCCTTAATTTATCACTTTTTTCGAAATTCTCCAGACCTGCCAAGAAAATGTTACATCAGCCGCAGGTGTCTTTAAAACACCGAACTTCCTCCAGCATTTCCCAATTTCCAGAGTATTTCCATACGTACACTTGCTATTTTCAGCATCTCCGTGCATTCCTAGTCATGTTTAAAAAAAAAAACTAGCAGTGTGTGGAGGGAAAAAAAAAGGGAGAGGTTGATGGTGTGAAGCCTCCACGCCGAACCTGAGCTGTCTCCGCCTGAGCTACGCAGCGTCAGGGGGAGGGAGCTGCAGCCGCCGCGAAGATTCACAGCACAAACAGAGGACATATCAGCAGTGATCAATGTAATTTTCACTTGTCATAAAACGCAAAGGAGCTCGCCGTATCGCACAAACAAAGCAGGAAAGCCTTCAGTTCAGGGATCAGGTTTTAAATTAAGTGATTTTCAGTAACTGATTTGAAGCTTTATAACGTGTAACACACACAAGTGAGTGAAACAACAGGTGAAAGTGCAACAAAGGAAGAACAGAAAATAACACTACGGAGAAGTTGAGGTTTATAGACACATAAAGCAGCCTGTCAAAAGTGTGTAACCTCAAATATAACATTTTCTCTCTTCCCTAGAAGTGGGATTCATCCACACGGTGCCAGAGAGTTTTCTCCACCTTTAATTCAAACGCCAGTGGAGAGATGTGTTTTCAAATTACCTCTTCCCCATTAAAAATCGGCGCAATTATCAAATCACAATAATCATCTTAAATTGCCAAAATAAATCACAGAATCCATCCCAGCGTGTGTTATTAAAAGCTGCAGTGAAGCTGGACCACAATGCAAGTGTGTGTTGAAGCTGTGCAGAGCACAGCAGATACCTTAATAACTGTTGGAATGATTTCTGTATCTTTGTGTTTCTTTGCTGCGACATTTTATTTGAGTGTTATTAAAGTTTCAGGCGAAAATAAGCTGCAGATTGAGAGAATATTAACAAAACATTCATATCATGAAACTCAAACTTGTCACATCAATCTGACATGTAATCTAATTGTTTTACATTAATGTTTTTTTCCTCTTAGAAATCACCCAGCAGGGTCAAACTGCATTTATATTTTTCTTCTTCTTCCACTTTTTTTTTTTTTTTAAGGTGTCATTGTCAAAACTTCACAGTCAAACCTCTTAAATACAACAACATAGCTTTGTTTCTCACTGAGGAACATGAAAACATATTCTTGCATCTCTTTCTCTCTCACACACACACACAAACACACACTCTGTTTGCCAGCGATTCGATATACAACAGTGACATCTTGAGGTGGAGGGGTGGCATCCGGCAGACGGAGCAGGAGACGGGGAGAGAGGGAACAATGGGAGAGCGACTTAAAGTGACTCTCTGCATCTGTCTGCGAGACGCAACTGTGTGCAATTACTGCCATTTATAGGAGGAGGAAAGAGGCGCCTGTGAATTATCCTCAAAGAGCCTTCATTAACATTTACTCCACCTTTATTCCACCAAAATAGCAGAGATGCAGAGCGAGCAGCTTCCTGACGGGGCACGCTTCGCGCCGGGACATGGAGGCTTTGACCAAATGACCCCGTGAAACACTGCTGAAGTTGTTTCTGAAGCAGGAGGTGAAACCGCAGCATCGACGCTTTTCAAAGCTGAACGTGAAATAAATTCACTGAAATATTGCTGTAAATATATATTTAGAGAGATTTAACAATTCGGTTTTAAGTTTTAGCTAAAGCTTCAGTACGTGTGTGTGTGTGTGTGTGTGTGTGTGTGTGTGTGTGTGTGTGTGTGTTTGTGTGTGTGTGTGTGTGTTCAGGTAGAACAAGTGTTGAAGCTGTGAGGTAAATATGAAATGTCTGTAAATGTACTTTCCAAAATCTAACTTCTGATTTCAGATAATTATGTCAATTTTATTACATTCTCTCTTTATTAATTTTTTTAAAGTTTTTATTGTTTCGTATGTTTTTTGCGGAACTGTTGTTCACCACTGACAGTTTCTTACAGCAATGTCTTATTTACTGTACATTAACTCCAAATTTCTTATATTTATTTCTCAATCATCCCATCCTACTGAAAAAAAAACACTCAAACAAAGGCAGCAAAAACGAGTAAATCTAAAACTTCTGCTTTAAACAGGTTAAAAGTCAAAGCGTCAGTGTTTTGGACGGAGGAGCTGAAGATCAGATCTGCCTCCTTGTTTCTGTTTTTACTTTCCACACTTCATTCAGACACCGCCGTGACATTTAGAAGAAGTAACCACTTTATGCTGAGTTAACAACACACACTGTCATTTCGAAATTATTGTAACTGCAAATGTTCTTTATCAGGTGGATAAAAGAATATTACAATATATGCACCATGCATGTATAAATAGTTGCTACAATTAAATAAATGAATGAATACACACAACACTTGCTAGTAACACAAATAATGTCAAATACTCCATTTGATTTTAATACACTAAAATCATTGTTTTTTTCCTTCTACAAGGTCATAAAGAGGCATGATTTTATTTTAAATTCTGTAAATACGTCAGAAATTATTTGGAGCTTGACTGAATCATATTAATTTTCTAGTATGCTGTAACTGAAGCATCTTCATAATGTCTGATGTACTCCAAACTGCTGAGTTCAAACACAGCATCAGAATAACCCTCTCACCACGACACCCACATGCATCCATTCACAAACGTGTCAGTTTTCATTCATGTCATTTGTTCGCTTGGAAAGTAAAAGATATGGCCTCTTTTTAAAAAAAACTTGTTTATAAATATAAACATTTTTCATCAGTGGAATTCTGAATGACTTCCATTAATGTTCACTGAAGAATTAAGTTAAAAATATATTAAAATAAATGGTATTTTTGACTATCTACCATATTATATACACACACAGATTGCTACTTGTGACAAAAAAGAAAAACTGCCCTGCAAAACTTTGTTTTTCATCTAGACTTCCTTTGTATTTAATGTGCAAGAACAGAGCCGTCATCTGCATAAAGAAAAATTAATAATCACCATAATATCCTAGTTTTAGTCTAGCAGTCAGGCGAGGGTCAAATTTTTGGAAAAGATAAGAATTTTTTGTTCTAATTTGAGCAGCACTTATCCGTGTATGTGTGTGTGTGTTGCAAGGAAACGCTGAGCTAGGGAGGAAATTCGTAACTTAACACACACCTCCAAATTTAAAGCAGTGGCGTTGTTGATCAGCCTCAACAATATGACTTAAAAAAAAAAAAAAAAAAAAGAAGAAGACACAATACGCCACTCGCATAATACTTGAAACTGGCATGTGAGACGTCATTTACATATATTAGCATATAAAGTAATTGGCACAGATGCCAAGGAAGCAGCCGCAAACAGATTAATTGTCATCGAGCAGTCGTGGTGACATAGTTAAAAATGAGCTCCTTTTAAGGCACCAATTATCAGAGAATTTCCAAAGTAACCTTTTTTCATAAGCGATCCCCCCCCAACACACACACACACACACACTGCACCCCCCGGACACAAACACAGTTCCTCACACACACAGACACAGCAAAGGACAGACGCATATTATGCATAGTATCAGCATCCTAAATGTATAAATATTGTAAATAGCTGTCTGTCGTCTTTCAAGTTGTGCCTTTGAAATGAGCCGGCGCCGCATCCCGTTTGTGAAAACGAGCACATGTGCCTTTTGTTTGGCTCCAGACGAGAACAAACGACGGCTTCTCACACGTGCTTATTGTGAGAATCCGTAATGAATTTTCACAGATAGAAATAAGACCGTCTCTGCTGGGGCTTCCATATGCTCTTTCCCTCTTCTGTTTTCACATTCTAATGCCGGCGCTCAAGCAGCACAGGTATTGTTACACTCTGCGTGTGTGTGTGTGTGTGTCTCAACTCTGTGCATCTTTTCATAGATTTTGGTGTGAAACATCTCTCTGAGTTTATCAGTGGTGTCGTGACCTTGCTGACCCCCCCCCCCCCCCCCCCCCCCCTCTGTGTGTGTGTGTGTTTGTGTGTGTGTTTACGCTGTGTTTCGTTCCTTTCCCCCTCTCCTCCTCTCCTTCCTTCCCTGCTAATAATAACTGCTCAGCGGCTCCATTTGTGAGGGTGTCTCCCTAAATGCGCCGCTAACAAATGAGCATGTTTAAGCCCCCACCTGCACCTCGGAGAGCTTTAAACGCCTGTTCCCAGCAGCCACCGTGCAGCCATCTTAACGAATGTTGAAATGGCAGAGAGGAGGGAGGAGAGAGAGAGGCAGAGAGAGGGAGAGAGAGAGGGAGAGGGGAAAAGAGGTGCCGTGAAAAAAGGCCTCATGTTTCCGTGTGCATTTTCTCCATCAGTGTTATAACAATCCAGTTTTACGTTTTTTCTGTCATTTAGTATTTCATCATTTTGTAGTTGCATTTTACCATTTTTATAATATTATATTTTGCTCTTCTGGTTTTGTTTTTTTTTTTCACTTTATAAATCACAACAAATCATATTATTACCAGATGCAGAATATCAGGAACACCAGTCAATATAATGCAGCAACACTGCAAACTACTTCTCAAAAATAAATACTAAAACCTGCTGATTTCCAGTAGTGAACTCTGTCAAGGCCACATTTATGGCTGATGCATCAGTTCGATACAAAACTTTATACATAAAGCGGGATCTTAGTAGTCAGTTGTCTTATATTTCCAAGCCTTCCATTGTTTTCATTTATTTCTTGGTTGTTGTAACCTCAGGCGATGGTGGCATGGTGGAACAGTGGTTTGTTTACACAGAGTTCAGGACCTTTCAGTGAGGAGTTTACATCAACCTGAGCGTGTGGTTTTTCGCTCTATCCAAAACCAACATGGATGGATGGATGGATGGGTAAAAAAGATTTTAAAGGGGCATTATGTAGAATTTCAGATCGGTCAGATGGCGGTTCAGTGTGGTAAATTGAATCAGATCTTCAAGAGACTCATCTTATTTGAGTTGAAACATGTACAAACAGCATATCATAAAAATTGTCTTTGATATGAGATCAAGATTTTGTTTTTGTACCATTGAAGCTCATGGTTTGAGTCAATAGTTCACTTTGTCCAGAACTTAGCGCCCCGGCGCACCCAGTCTACGAGTGACTGACGGTAAAATGGCATTTCCACGAATCACAAGACTTCATCACAAGATCTGCTGCTGTTTCTTCCAGCTGTTATTGCTTAATCAGAAACAGAGCAAACTATCTGAACAGGTGTGGACGGTGTGAGAACAATCCGTGTACTCGCCATACGATATTGACGTGTTTGTCTGTGGACAACCTATAGAACTTAAAATGGACAGACGCCTTTAGGAGGAAGATGACTGGATCTTGTCTTATCTGGATAAAGGAGTCAAAACTCACATGAGGAAAGGAGAAACACGACGTGCTTCATCTGTGGGGTTAAAATGTTTTTTTATGTGAATTTCAGGAAAAGGTTAGAATGAGGGTCAAGTCAGGGTCAAGGTTCAGGACGACCTCTTAACAGGTTTAGTTTGGCACTGAGCTGTCATGAAGGCAACGCTGTAGAGGTTTGTGTGTGTGTGTGTGTGTGTGTGTGTGTGTGGCTGTCTTGTGTAGTGTTTGCAGAGCAGTGCTGAAATTGTTCAGTTATACGGAGCTCGAGTGTCTTTGCATTTCTACACACACAAAACAATGTGCGGTTGTGTGTGTGTGCGTGTGTTGGTGCTTGCGAGCGCTCCCATGTGTGTTTATACTCCTTAATGACTTTCTAATTCAGGGCCAGCAGGAACCTGCCTTTATCTCTATTAGTTTTAGTAGCCGGGCAAACAAAGAGAGTCTGTGGCCGTGGCACCGAGCCAGAGGAAGACTCAGCCGTAAAAGCACTTGTCCATCTGTGTCTCTTCCTCCTCCTCCTCCTCCTCCCCCCACTCCTATCCCTCCTCTTTGGGTGTGAAGTGCTCGCCTCCTCCGTTTCGGTAAGAGAGAGAGAGAGAAAAACATTTTGTTTCCTCGCTCAGCGGTCCGCTTACTCAATCTCGCTGTATTGATCGTTCCACTCACTGATCAAGTGCAAAAAAATACGGCATGAACTCCGGCGCTCCGGCGCAATGGTGAAACCGCCAGATTAGTTTTGTTCTGCTGAAAGTCTGCAGCTACTACACACTTAGAAATCAAATGATGGTATTTAAACTGAAAGGGTGTGCACAGGTTCAACTGACGTATGGAAAGGAGGTCTTACTTTTATATCATTTGCATTTAACTCATTTCAGTCTCGCGATGTAACGTCCCGTTGCAGGGTGCAAGAAATACAAGCTTGAGCAGCGAAGTTCCAGTCAGAAACTAAGAAGGACATAGAATTGCACACACAGTCTCTGGTATGTAAACTTGTGGTCAACAACTCGTTCTTAAATAATGGTCACTTTATTTTAAAGGGAGAAATAGATGATCTGTTTTTAAAGTTGCACCTGAAATACACCTGTGACGACAAAGTTATGGTGAGATAAAACCTCAGAACCATGCACCGCAACTTCATATGCATGTCCTGCTATTACAGTAGCATCAGCTAGTCTGACCAGAGGACAGCCTGGATGCTACAGCGGTGCTGCACTGCCACCCAATGAAAACAAGCAGCACTGCAGGACTTTTATGCGCCGTTTCTTTATACAATAGTCATCAAAACAAGAGCTAAACTAACAGGAAGCTTCCAGCGTCGTCTGAAACAACTGGCCACAGTCTTCTGTGTCTTCGTCATCCTTGGAGTTTCAGGTGCCAGTCAGACGTGAAAACATCCTGCTGAACAGCTGGTTAATCTCGAATGACTCCACACACTGCTGGAGCCGAACCAAAAGGATCCTTCCCACATTCAGGAATGGCAGGAAAATAATTTGTTGACGCAGCACTTTCAGATTTTTTTTTTTCTTCTCCTCATCTGGCTGGCTCAGATTTAATGTTTTGTATGTGGGACAAACAGAAATCACACATTATGAGTGGCTCACTTTGTGTGTGTGTGTTTCAGCGGCAGCGGTTACCCACTGGTGTTTACCTGTGTGCGTGTGTGTGTGTCCTGGCTGCGGTGTGTGTCAGACAGTGTGTTCACAGATGCCCACCAGCATGCTGTGAGGGTGAAAGTGTGTCCCGCCGCCTCCTCTGACCCCTTCGGTCTCCGGGTACAGCCGGCGCTGGCTTCCGTCCCCCGCTCCCACCAGAAGGCGGGAGCTGCGAACCCTGACCCCCATCCGCGCGCACACACACACACACACACACACACAAACACACACACACGCAGAGAAATCCCTTCCACCAGCAGAAGGTTGCATTTCTGTTCTCCACATGCCCGCCTCTCACCCATCCAGCCCCCCCACCACCACCACCCTCCTCCCTACATCCTTCTCCTCCACCACCTCACCTACCCCGTGTGTTGGCAAAGGCATCTGGGTGTGTGTGTGCGTGTGCGTGTGTGTGTCAGGCAGGCTGCTGCGTGGTGAGCATGCCCTCTGTCATTCACGCAGTGCAGCCCTGTCCAACTGTCACTTCCTGACAGGCCGATAATCAATCTCTTTATTAACTGCTCTGCTGCAGACCGCCGCCGCGGAAGGGGGGAGGCAGGAGGGGGGTGAGGCGGGGAGAAAACGGGAGGAAGGGAGGGGAAAATAAGAGCGGCAGGAGAGGCAGGCAAATGCTAAAAGACGTGGAGAGTTTTGGTTTGTTCGTTTGTTTCATGAAAAGTGGTTTACACAAAAAGTGTTTTCCCTAAACTTCTAGGTTATTATGCATCAACCTGAAAACAGTGAAGTTGATATACTCGTGACTCTGCACTACAGCTTTCCTGTATTTTCTATTAATTCATCTGTTTCTACATTATTTCTTTCAAAGGTTAAAAAGCAGGACTTCAGCCACAGAAC
The DNA here is from genome assembly GCF_902148845.1 of Salarias fasciatus. Taxonomy (NCBI): domain Eukaryota; kingdom Metazoa; phylum Chordata; class Actinopteri; order Blenniiformes; family Blenniidae; genus Salarias; species Salarias fasciatus. The sequence goes on along the minus strand of NC_043763.1, from coordinate 18,950,926 downwards.
TCAAACAATACCTGAACAGCTGCAAACTCTCAGAGCAGCAGGAAGGCGACCGACTCAAAGGCTTCAAATCCTGAAGCAGAACATCTCACAACCGAAAAGATTATAACCTGAAAATAAAGATTACAACCGATCACTGCAGCTTGGTTCTTTACAGTGAAGTAATGCATCTTGGAGAGTAACAGCTATAAACTTTTGGAACAAACAAGCATGTTGCACGTTGTCTTTACCTCCATTCATCTCGATCTCGTCGAATTCTTGCTAAATCTGTGAAATGTATTTGTCACAACTGTTTGACAAAGCATCACAGCTCTAAATAATGTATGCGGGAGGCGGTAACTGCAGTCAAAACACCTAATTAGCACTTCAAATGCTCGAAGCTTCTGGGATGCAACGGCGCCGTAACTGGAGGTCAGGTCTGGCCAGGTAAACTGCTGAGGAGCAACGCTGCGTTGAGTCGGTCTCCAGACTCGCAACTCTAAGGACGTCTCTTCCTGTTCCACACAGAAAAATGGACGTTGCATAGTAATCCCTTCACATGATCCCCTCAACTTTATTCATATGTAATACTGCACACAGCTGCATTAAAACCCTCAAAGTTGTCTCAGTTCAAATATCTCTTTGACAACTTTGACTTCTCATCTGTGAAAACTATTTGGAAATGGACAAGACGTGCAGCATTACAGACAAAATAAGTAACTGAAAATATACTGTCAGCAAAAAAAGCAACAGACATGGGAAAATTTTACCAAAAGTATTGTGCTTCTCACTGAAGTAAACATGAGTCCAAACATGATTATAGCACAACGACGTTCAGAAATCACAATGTAAAAAAGTATATTTGGCCATTACCATTTATATATACATCTGTAGTTTAGAGCTAAAGATTTCTTCAGGTATGATTTTTTTTTTCATCAAGAAAATCTTGTCAGTTTTACACATGCTAGTAATTCCAGCAATACATACAGAAAACTCAATGAAATCAGATTTTTTTATTCGACAAGATGATTCGACTAAAACCTATGCAGATAAACATGATCACAAATTTATGATTTGCAGTACTGATTGTAATTTTTCAGAGTGGTAAATACAAACATTCATGTTCAGATAGTCAAGGATGTTTCTAAAAAAAAATCCTTCTGAATGACAGTTGTTCCCAAATAATTGTACTAATTGTCCTCGTGTGTATGCGTGTATCATTCAAACACATTTGCAAAGAATCACCGGATTGTTCAGTGAGTTGTTGAGAATTGAGCCAAAGCAAACAAGAAAACTGGAACAAAGGATCCTGTAACCACCTTCAGAGAGTTCTAAAATTGGCAGGCATGATTCCCCCTCTTGAAGCTGGATTGATGAGGGTTTATTGGTTCCTTCGGCCTCCATTGTGTCCTCTTGTTGTGACGGCTTTATTTCATGGAAGTCGCTTTTATGTCTTTCAGACTAAACTTCTTGCTGGTGTCTTTGGTTCAGATAAAAAAAAAAGATGTGAATACCCGATTCTGTAACAGAATAATGTTCATCCATCCGTCTCAGCTGACTTTGGGCATCAGCCCAAGACATGTTAGCATCCATCGCTCATTAGCATGCTTCCTTTCATTCATTTTCTCTAAGCCAGCCTGATTAAAGACAAACATGGTGATTTCAAAATCTGAGCCGCCGCCATCTGATATCTACGTATGAGAATGTCCTCACTAAGTCCTCACGAACTTTAACCAATCAAAGGTCAAAATTCAAGAATCGTGTTGGTCTTGACGCTGTATTCCATTTCTGTGTTATAAAGAAAAGACAAAGTCGTGAGAGATGACGGGGTGGGGTAGGTGGGGCTTGTCATGCTGCCTTTGCTGCTGTTGGTTCTTGAGACGCTGGGCTTTCCTGACAGCATCACACCCGTCCTCACGGTGATAATTTATGAGGTGGGAAAGTGGCTTGGCGATTGTGACGATCAACAGCCAGACAGGAAGGAGGAACGCTGCTCTGTGCTTTCATTTTTTTCACCTCAGGATTTTTTAATTGTTTTTTTTTTTTTTTTTTAGGAGATTTTGAGTTAACTTCTTTACATTTTCCTCTTTTAAAAAACATTACAACAAAGTTTTGCAATAATTCACATAGGCATGGACTCGTGTTGCTGAACTAGTTGTGTTCTTGTGTTTGACCAACAGGACGAGTTTTTAAAGGAGACTCACACCAGGCTGCAGACCGAGATCGCCCAGCGCTGCCTTGCCAACGCGAATCGTTTCGACCTCACATCGGGAAACGCCGAAAACTCGAGCGACAAGGACCTTCAGTGAGCTGAAACGCCGCACGAAACACACCCAAGCCTCAGCTGACCTCCGCCAGGATCCACATGCTAACATTCACCTTTTTTTTTTGGCCCAGTGTCTCTCAACCCAGCCATGAATACTCATCTAATCTTACTCATAATCCTCAAAAAATATATTTATAGAACAGCTGAACGATTTTAATTTTGAGAACCTGCTTTGTATCCCCATAAGGAGGGCATCTCTTCATAATGTGAACAGATTTCGATCCCTACAATAGCAAATAAATGCCCATACACAAATGCACAAATGCACAAACACACACACACACACACACACACACAAAAATGGCTCCCTTGTACAAATCAACATGAGAAAGCAGGCATGGTTCAGTCAGAGAGTCGCCGTGTCCCAGTGTCCCCAGTCTAAACAGCTGACTAGCAGATATATGTGAATAATAATTCCATTGCAAATAATGATAACCATAAAACTCCAAATCCAGGTAATAAAAGCAGAGTAGAGCTCCCTAATGGAACGCCGGCCTCCCTGCTGCTTCCAGTCTAATGTTCCCGACGAGCTGCTCGCCACTTTCCATAAAGCAATTTTGCAAGCCCACTTCAAACGTGAATCACCTAGAAATGAGAACTGCGCCCGCAAACCGCCAGCCCGGCCCATCTGTCTGAACTCCTCCACCGTCCGTACCCCCTCTCCGCGCTACACGGGCCGCAAATCCCTGTTTGCTTGCGCTCCCTCGTCGCTCAGTGTTCCCAGTGATGCATTGTGGGACACTTCTCAGAGTGTGTGCGCGTATGAACGAGCGTAGCATCGCCGCTCTAAAAGAGGTAGCCGCTATTAGCTCAACCAAAAGGTACAAATTAAAAGGAAAACAAAGCTGATAGTCTTGTAAAACAAGTTTTCTGTTTGGATGTCGTCACTTCGGGGTCATCTGATCCAGGGCGGACCCTCTTGATAAAAAGGCAAACTTTGTCCGTCTAGTCTTTCGAGCTCTCTGCCGACTGAGCAGCTGACGACCACATGGCCAGCAATCTGCTGTAGCCTAGTAGCTTTTTTTTTGTTTTTTTTTTTTTCTTTCCCCATTTTACTTCGCATGCATTCACACTACATTCACACTTACTCTCCGTCTCCGCTCTCTGTGGACGGATACGGTCCGTGTTCACGTGTTGGATTATGCTGAGAAAAACGAAAAAAAAATTACCCCTAAAAGTTATTTTGGATTCCTTTTTATTCTCGTTTATGGGTTGGAAACATTTGTCACTGACCTAACAGCTCAACAGAAGCATCTTTTATTAACTTGTTTGAAAGCAAAGAAGAAGGACACGGACTTTACTGGCCAAGTTGTCAAGAACTGTACTCATATTCCTCTAACGGCACAAATCACTGAATTCAAAGATGAATGAAAGAAAATTGAAAATAAGAGTGAAAAATCCTATTTACAGAGAAAGTTTTGAGCTTAATCTTGAAAGTAAAGACAGCTATCACCTCCTGAACTGAAACTGAGACGTGGTTCTACACCAGACTATTCACGCCTGGCTTCTTCTTTCTGTTGAGCCATTTTGCTGGTGCCGTGCGTATTTCCCCATCACGAGAATAGTTTCACCAGGCCTAAGGTGTTTGCCAACATTTTGCAACTTTTCATGTACGTTTAGACATTAACACATCTTCCGTGTTCATAAAGTGGCTTGCGTTCTCTCTTTGCATGCATAGGGCCTATTAGCTGCTCGCTGTCGGTGCTGTGAACTCTAAGCAGGTACTGCCGAGCGCTGATAATGTTATTCTGAGAGCTTGGGAATGTTGTGAGGTGTGAGTTCGCTGCTGGAGCCCCTGACGATCGATGCTCTTTTCCCCGCTTCAAAGGCTGCGAGACAACAGCATTAAGTGCACACTGGGCTCCATCGCCTCAGAGCGTCTGCTGCTGGATGGACAAGGCCTCGTTTCAGGCCTCGTGCATGTTCATATAAATGAAACTAGAGTTGGACATTTGAATAAAATCAGTGTCAGTGACTCATTGATAAATCCTTTTATCTTTCAAAAAAAATAAATATTTTGATCAAATAAAATTTCAGTTCTCGCCCATGTTTATTATTGACTAAACTGAATATTTTCCACTTGCAAATTTCAAACAAAAGAAAGGAAAAAAAAAGCTGGGAGCTTGTGGGATAAGCTGGTCTCCTCTGCTGTGCTGGATGGAAGAGCCAAAGCGCAGCCGGTGCCCCCTTCTCTCCCAGAATGCATCACGAGATCGGGTGATTGACAAATGAGATCAGACGAGTGGATTCAGCAGGACAGACTTCGCTCGTCCCTTTGTGGAATCACATTCACACCTGGACTCACAAAGTTCCCCAGATGACAGAGCGCTGCCCCATCATCCAGCAGCATTTTTATTTATTTAATCTACTTATTAATTCCTGTACACGAAAGCAGACTAATGACAGCGTGCGGACGCCAACGCCTCCCACTACTTCGTCTGATGTTTCAGCTCCTCGTCCTCATCCTCCATCATAACCCATGTGGGCACGGCGCCCTCCCAGCCTCGCTCTCCGCCGCAGCCAAAGTGGCCCCAGGACTTGTTTCCAGCCCAAGCCGGAGCCCGAGCCGGAGCCCACGCACCGGAGCCTGAGCAGCGATCTGAACCCCGTCCAGTCCTGATGGCAGCGGCAGAGCAGGCAGATGCCCGGGCTGTGGGAGCAGGGCAGCGTCCATGACAGCTCCGGGCCTACTTTATCATAGTTAGGAGGGAGCGAGGGCAAGGCATGAAAATCAGCACGAGCGCACTCAGCACACACAAGCCGTCAGAGACACGTCCTCTGTCCACATAAAGGTGACTGAATGCTGTCCTTGGTTGCCACATGTCGTGCTAAAATGTCTTGTTCTTCTTTACATTTTATCCATTCAGTCATATATTTGATTCCTCCGATTCTAAAGGCAGCAGAGCAGCATAAAGACTGCTTTTGTCTTTCCGAGTTTCATTTGGTGGACTCAACATAGTTTAACTATATTTACACCAAAATGATCTGCCAGAAATGGTGATGTTCATTCAGTATTTATTCACTTAATAGATATTACAATGACAGCGATCATTATGCAGACAGAAAGGCAAGAAACATCTGGAAAAAATATGCTGTTTTGAAGATCCGGATGATCGTGTAAGAACTGGTAGTAAATCTACACTTTGTTAGAGAATCTCTCTACTGAATCTATCTTCAGTATTACTTTTGATGTGCTTGTGCAGAGAAAGTATTGGTGTTTACGCAGTGCTCTGCATGTCAGAAAATGAACGTTTTCAAGATGGGAGCATTTCAAAAACTTCAAAAGCTGTTGATTCAAGATGCTTGTTGGCCAAAATACAACAAAAGTTCACCATTTTCAATTAAAACGGTTCTCTCAGAAACATGTTCAAGAGTTCAATAAAAGCATTTTCTGCTGTAAAGCTCGACAGCATCCATGTGCAGGACACAAAGATGAAATGGGATGTTGGTTAGTTTTTAGCGACGAGTGTTTTCTCATAGGCCTGAATACAAATGACAAAGTGCAGGCGCTGAGTTGTCTCCTTTCCCCCTCTGAGGGATGAGAAGGTGAAGTTTTCCTCGGCGCTGATGTAAGGAATAGGTCAAAGCTGCTTGTAATCACTCATCGCCATCTGACATTATGGCTGAGCAATTAGGCAGGACAGTTGTGTACTTTACTAATGAACAATGGTTGAATGAAGCCTCCCTCAATGCAGCCATTCATCACCCAGGAACATCCTCCACTTCTCTCACACACACACACACACACACACCGCTGGCTCCCTAAAACATAAGCGCGCGTGCGCGCACACACGCGCACACACACACACACACACACACACACACACACACACACACACACACACACACACACACACACACACACACACACACACACACACACACGTCCTGCTGTTGCTGTGCAGTTGGAGGTGTTTCCACCGGTTTGATGAGTTTCTGGCCGATGCTCTCAGCCTCCCTGCTGAACGTGGAGCCGCCTCTCCTCCACCTCCTCTTTGT